>NC_083107.1:4521090-4875676 GCF_949774975.1 Lagenorhynchus albirostris
TATTGTGGGAAAACCCATTTTTATTTCTTTACCATTGACTAAACAGTTGATTATTTTTGAGAAGCATCAAAAGTAACTAAACTTCTGAATTTTTCAATCAATTCTAAGAAAATCTTTACAAAAATAAGAAGTTAGTTTTGAGCAAATCCAACATCCTCAAATCCTGTGCTGCACTGTCCTACCGGCAGGCACTGCACTTGGCAAACTCCTACCTGGATTAAGCCAGACGTCTGGCTTCTCTGTATGTACACGCAAACACCAGTGGAAAACATCACAGGTATTAAGGTCTGGAACATGATCAGTTCACAATCTCCCACCACTCCTGGACCCTTCATGCTGCCAGGACAACAGCTAGGTTTTCTTACCCAATTTGTAGTGTTTATTCTTTTCAAACCTGCTCTACTTTTCTCAAGAATAGTAATTCACCTCCTCCCCTCACCACTCTGCCCTCCTTTAAAAAGAAGATAGAGAAAGCATAAGCAAGAACTCTCTCACCTACACCAGATTAACCATCTATTTGCTTTCATACCCGTATTCTTCTCTTTCCCTACTGATGGGGGCCTCAATGCCTACCTAAATTTTGTTCTTCAAATCTCATTCTCTTGGGTCTTGTCGAGAAGTTATTATCCTGGTGTTTCCCTGACATTTGGCTAGTTAGTCCCTCCCTCTGTACAAGCAGGGTCCCCTCTTCCTCCACAGCTTTCCTTCTGTGGCTTTGGAGGCACATTCCTAGCCCCCCACTGGCAAGATCCCCTCATCTACCCGCCCCTTATTTATTGAGCTGTTGATCAACATCCTTCATCCTTCCGTCCTCTTATTCTTGTATTTTCCACAAACGTTTTCCCCTTCTCCCCTGGTGTTCAAATCTGCCAGTACTTGTGATATGTAAATCGACCACCAGCCCTAAATTCTCCACAGAACTCAAATTCACATTTACTGTGGGACAATGCCTCCAGGGTATCTCACAGTTGTTAAAGATAAGAAAACAGCCTCAAATGGAGTCACTTATCTAAGTCCCAAGTCACCAAAACCAGACTTAACTTAATGACAGTTTCAGCTCTCCCAGAAATGGAATCTTAAACCAGTCAATCAGGAATCACCTCACCAGCACGAGGGAGGTCATCTGCCTGATAGACCCTTGCTATCCCTTAAAGGAAAGTAGTCTTGCCATAACCAATCCGTTTTTGTTTTTGTTTTGCCTTCAACAGTGTAACGTCCTTGTTCCTGCTCCCTTCTGCGGATGCAAGTCTTTCATTTTGTACAGCTCCTCAGAGCTCCTTTCTCTCTGTTGGATGGGATGCTGCCTAATTCGAATCAATTTTTGCTCAAATGAACCCTTAAAATATTTACTATGCCTCAGTTTATCTTTTAACACAGGTAACAATATTTTTAGAATAAAATTTATTATCATTTCTTCCCAGCCGTCCAATGTGACCCTAATCTTTGTTTCATTAAACACAAAACCATGTGTTGATGGCTCAAGAGATTTTGGCATTCTACTTGATTTCTCACTCCCCCTTAATCCTGCATAGAATCAAACTCCACCACTTCTCACTGTGACTCCAAGTATCACTGCAATCCTTTCATATCCCTGCATCCCTGTTGCATCCACCTGCTTGTTCCACCATTACCTCTAGCCTACATATTGCAATAGCCTCCCGGCCTCCTGTTTTTCCACGTCTGAGATCTACTCTCCCTTCTGTGGCCATGGAGATCTTTCCACTCAACGACTATGCTACATCCAACTAATTTAACTTGTAAGTCATCCTGTCCTCCATCACCTTTGCACATGCTAACACATTCCCCTCTACCTTTGCCTTTTTAACTCACACTTATTGGCTAGGCTTTAGCTAAGATGTCATTTTCTTTGTAAAAAATTCCTTCACACTGTGAGTCTGGGTAAACCGCCCTTCCAGTGGGCTCCTGTAGCATCCTACTGAATTGAAACTTCCCACTTAGTTGTCTGTATCCACTTCTGAATTTCAGAAAACTTGCCTGTCTTGTTCACTGTTGTGGTTCTAGAACCTGGCATACAGCGCCTGGCATGGAGGGAATGTTCCAAATAATTCTTAAATAAATTCATGAATTCATAGATAAGCAAATCGTTTTAGGACTAGCTGAAGACTAAATGGAAATAAGTTGGGGTGAGGGAAGAAAATCATTCACTCAGTAAAGTGATGCATGAGGACAAAATAGTCTATAAATTATTTTTAATGTCTACGTTCTACCATAAATTCTTAAAATGCATTATAAACATATGACTTTTACTTGTTTATGATAGATTCCATTTATTCTCATTCTCCATTCCTCCCAGTATCGGTGTCATTTGTCACATAATTTTGCACAGGTCTCTAACTGTGGGCAGGGCACATTTCCCTACCTCTGGACTTTGGTTTCAACAATAACATGAGCTTTGGTCAATAGATTGATGTGAAGATGATGCTGTGTCCTTTTGTGCCTCAGCCTCAGCCAAGAGAATACGGCTGTGCAGACCCACTGATTCCAGAAGAGAATAAGAGACCCATGGAGCAGAGGTCCCCCAGCCAGGATGCTTCAGCTAACCCCAGCCTAGCTCAGCTGACCTCAGCTGACTTGGACCCATTGTTGCTCTATAAAGGCTTATGGATTTAAGCCACTGAGGTTTGGGGTAGTTTTTTTAACACCCAATTCTTGCAGCAGTAACTTCCTGATATGTCTGTCACTTGAATGTTTGGGTACAGCTATTCCAGAGAATGGTTATGATATATACTTGCCATTGTTCATTAAAAAATAATGAAGTTGTAGAAAAATTATTTACAATACATATGTCCGCTAAAGAGTTAAATCCAGAATATATCAAGAATTTCCTGGTTAGGACTCCACGCTTCCACTGCAGGGGGCACAGGTTCGATCCCTGGTCGGGGAACTAAGATCCCACAAGCTGTGAGGCATGGCCAAAATTTAAAAAAAAAAAAAGAGAGAGAGAGAGAAGAGAAAAAGAACTCATAGCAAGCAAAAATAAAAAGACAAACAATTTAAAATGGCAAAAACAAAACAAAACACACAAAAAACAAAACCCACCTCATGCTGGGAGGAACATTTCACAAAAGAAGGAATACAAATGGCCAATCAGCACATGAAAAGGTGCTCACGCCATTAGCCACCAGGGAAATGCAAATCAAAACCACAATGAGATACTATTTCACACACACTAGTGCAGCTATTACCCCAAAACCGGACAACCTGACAAAACAAGTGTTGGGGAGTCTGTGAAAAACTGGAACACTCATTTATTGCTGGTAGGAGTATAGAAATGCCTGACCACACTGGAGAGCTCCTTTGCCATTTCTCATAAAGATAAACTTACCCCATGACCCAAAACTTTCACTCCTAGGTATTACTCAACAGAAGTAAAGACTATCTGTCCACAAAAAGACTTAGAGAAGAATGCTTATTGCAGCCTTATTCATAATTACCTTAATCTGGAAACAGCCCACACGTCCATTAACAGATGAATGGATAAGCAAATTGTATACTCCTAGTGGAATGCTTCTCAGTAAAAAGAAATGAACCCCTGACACACATAACAATTTGGATCAATTTCAAAAACACTATATGAAGCAAAAAAAACCCAAACAAACCCATAAATAGTACGATTCAATTTATGTAAAGTTCAATATAGGCAAAATGAATTTATGTGACAGAAATTAAAGTAGTGGTTTTTCTCTTGGTGGGGAGGGGCACAGAACTGACTAGAAAAGGGCTTGAGAGGATTTTCTGGGGTTTTGGAAATGTTTTCTATCTTTGGTGGGTGGTGGTTAAATGGGTGTATACAATTGACAAAACTCTTTAGACTCGATATTTAAATTCTATGATTTATTGTATTTAAATTATATACCTACATCAATAAAGCTTGTCCTGGCCAAAGAGGGTAGGGAAAATATACAGATAGATGGGAAAGAGAGAGAGACAGAGACAGAGAAACGCACACAGTCACACAGGGAGAAAGAAAGAAATCATCGAAATTCAAAACTACACTTCAAGATGATAGTTACCATAAGTTGAACCATAAGATAAGGGAAGGTGCTCTCCCTGCACAAAATTTCATAACGAAAAGAAATAGTACTTTTTACAGAGTACACGTGGTATTTGTGAAATGAGCGAATGCTTCAAATGGTCCTGAGGGAGCCACGGCGTGATCTTCCAAAGACCTATTGCCTCAAGAAGAAAAACAACAACACGTAGCACACAATTTTGTCTCAACAAGACGTAACTGTACAAGGTAGCACGAGGCAGGGAGAGGCTTGAGGTCGACAGACTCTTCTCTGCCTGGCAGAGCACAGGTAGAACTCTCAGGACTTCAAGTTTCCTCGAATTGAATGGCTTCTCCAGGGCTCTGCACCTGACCAGACACCAGACCCTGAGCCGCTGCATCTTCTTACTGGGCATTTTTATCTGGTGCAACCTTGGCTCTGCTTGTTAGTGTAAGGAAGGAAAAAAAGCCTTTTCCCCCTGCCCTTCTAGTTCTCCAGCTGGGGCCTGAAAATTAGACTGACAGAAGACAGATTAACCAGAGAACAACAGAGCTTATTAACACGCGCAGCACACATACCTGTGGAAGAAACTCAGTGATGAGTAACTCAGAGGTGTTTAGAACTTGGACCCAAGCAGGATCTTAACAAAGAGAAATAAAGGTGTAGGGAAGGAATAAGACAAAAGAAAATGGTTTTCAGGTTTCTAGGGGCTGCAAACTGTAGGAAGGTAAATATGTAGGAGAAACTAATGGGCGATAAGGCATCTGAGCGAGGTTGGCTGGTAAGGTCCATTCCGGTGCCTGCTTGCTATCTTCTTTACGGCCACAAAGCTTCCCCGGGAGAGGGACTGATGGCAGTCCTCATTCTCAGAAGTTGCTGCTTTTATTCAGGTAACAGAAGCTCTGGGACAGCTTCTTTCTGTATCTGTTGATTCTCTTTTGCCTCCAGCTCAAAATAATCCATGTGCCAAAGTGGCATATCTGGGGATGGTACCTTCTGATCCTCTCCGCTAGCCAATGAAATGAAATGAAACTACGTCTATTTAGGGCCAAGTCCTTATGTTTACTAATCTTTGAACCCAGAGATCCACAAACTTCAGTTCTCATCACTCTGTTCCATGTTCTAAATCCTGAACCCTTGTGTGTGTGTGTATGCACGCGTGTGTATGCACGCGTGTGTGTGCACGCACATCTGCCCCAGTTTATACTATGGTGTGATAGTTTTGTTTAAAATGCCCCAATCCTTAATGAGAGTTGATATCACTGCCCTCTAGATGGGTTCACCCTGATCATTCTTCTTTTATTATTTACACTTTCTTTGCTTAATACCATAGATGAATTTCTGAGGAAATTGTGTATAAATCATTCGTCAAATCATTTTCATGCACTGGAAAGACTCTATTTAAAGGACTTGCTATTTAGAGAAATATTATACAGAACCTCTATAGAATTGTGGCAGTGTCCCTGGTTACAAAAGAAGGAATATGTTCAGTTTCTCACAGAGGAAGTGAATGCATTGGGAAGGTATCTGGGGCTCAGAGCAGTAACAGCATATGTTCCAAACCAGATAACGTCCACAGAGCACTGTGTGGCAAGAACAACAACCAAAGTCATGTGCATGCACAGGACACGCACACAGACAGCAGCGGCCACTGGAGTGACTGTGGCTTCATCCAGCGCCCTCGCCCTTGGGTCATTCTCTCCGGCATCGGAGGCCACCAGAAGGTCCGACTGTCCAAGGGACTGTCCCCTACCTGGGACCCCCTGCTTTGATGAATGGGGAGTAGGGATGATTTGGACCCCACACGTTCCAGAGATTTGGACTCCACCCCCTAAGCCAAAGGTACAGGAAGTCACAGTCCTCCGGAGAGTGATACTTTAGTGACTGCGACGTGTGAAAAAGGACTGGCGAAGAGGGCGGGGTGCTGAGCGGGCCCCAAATGGACAAACGTCAACTACAACTTCATCCACAGCTGATGAACTTCAAGTCCACTCAATATGGAGGTGTAATTTCTTTTACCTATTAAGACTAAAAGACACGTAAGATTAAAATATCCATAGAGGGCTTCCCTGGTGGCGCAGTGGTTGAGAGTCCGCCTGCCGATGCAGGGGACGCGGGTTCGTGCCCCGGTCCGGGAAGATCCGGAGTGCCGCGGAGCGGCTGGGCTCGTGAGCCATGGCAGCTGAGCCTGTGCATCCGGAGCCTGTGCTCCGCAACGGGAGAGGCCACAACACCTATAGTGAGTTACTAAGAGCGCTGGAAAGTAGTCTTTTATTCTGTGAGTTGGCATGTAAATGGATTTAATCTATTTAGAGGATGCTTGACAATGTCTAACACATTTAAAACTGTGTCATCTCTTTGAATCACAGTTGACTTTCTAAGGCTTCACCTACAGCTCTCCTAACACATACCTGCAAAATGGACTTACAAGGGTGATCTTGGCAACATTGTTGATACAGCAGAAGACAGAGGAAGCAATTTAAATTGTGTTCATCAAGAGAAACATTGTCAGGCAAAAGATGGGACCTCCAAACAATGAAACAATATACAGCTTTTAAAAACTTGGTAGATATGGAAAGATCTCCGAAGAACCTCTTGTGTTAAAAAAAGCAAGTTGTAAAACATCACGTATACTATGGACACATGTGTTAGAGTAAATATGTTAAAGACAAAAGAGTGGATAAAAGAAAGGCATATACAACATCGATGCTTATATACATACGTGGACATTTTCTTAAAGGATCCACGAGAAACTCTCAGTCGCTTTTGCTTCTGGATAGTGAACAATAGGTCTGGAGCAGGAAAGAAACCTTTCATTGTAAATGCTATTTAGTGTTTTTAAAACACATATTGTAATACTTTTTCAATTAACTTTAAAAAATAAAAGGGATTTTACATTGCATATGTTTGTAAGCTGAATACCCAACATTTATCTTTTACTGAAGGAAATACCTGCAGTAATTGGTAAAAGAAGAATAGTCAAATTCTTTAAGCAAAGCTAGATTGTTGCAAAATCCATAATAACCATAAGTACTTCGTATTACGTATATAAATTAAAATTTATAACCTATATAATGTTTATTGACAGGAAACTCCACGTTGGAGTTTCCTGTCCAAAACTGGGAATCAGAGAAGTTAAGTGATTGGAACATCAGAACCAGCGAAAGTGGGTCAAGAATTTTCATGGGCTTTGCAGATTCCTAATCAGACTGCTAATCCCCTTTTTGTCCCAAGACAGGACTGATCTGAGAGAGCAAATTTATTTTCTCCCAAAGATTCAATACAAACTTAACTAGGATAAATTGTGTTGTTTCCCTCGATATTGATGAACTGATGTTCACATAGCTTCGTAAAGAAACCTGCCAGTAATCCACCTGAAAGAACTGACCCCTTCATGGACCAGTGTCTCAACAGATTAATAAACGTCAAGAAATTTGATACTCAAAATTTTGTTTTGTGAATTCAATAAAATTCTGGATTATCAAATCAGTGATTCATTTTGAATTCTAAAGTACTGAGAGTACATTTTATTATTACATATACAAAGTTTTAGAAGGCAGATTTTGAAAACTATATTTAAGCATATTTAGTGAGTTGAATGTGAAGAAAGAGAAAATTCAATCCCCCATCTTGATTATGTGTTTAAGTAGTTACATTGAGAACAAGCAATGCTTGAATTTTTTCAGACTAAAATTAATAGAATAAGTTATCGAATGAATCAAGGAGCTACATTGATCCTTCTTGATAACAACAACTGACCATGATAGGGGCAATCTATCTAGAAAAAAAAGGGGAGGAGCTCAAATGGCTTTGATGACAGCATATTCTTCCTAAGCATCTACATTTAGTGTTAAAATGTGGTACTAAATAGTTTAATAGTGTTTAGAAATATTTTTGAGCTTTATTTTACATGTAGCCAGTTCTAATGCATTCAAAGTTAAAAATACTTTAAAAACTTGTGCAATGTCATTTTTGTCAAATGCCTTTTTGTTAGCAATTCATGCTTTAAAATACATCTGGAACATCGCACTAGGTTCTCGCGCTCCATTATGTAAGTTCCCATGCTCCACTAGATTGATCGGAAGCTCTATTTTAAGAAATTAATCTACATTGGTGTCCAATCATTTTATATGGTACCAGAAACAGAAAAAATAAACAAGCGAAAACACTGGTATTCCACAAACTGTAGGCTAGCAGTCATGACCTGCCTATATAGTAGATTTACGTGCATTTTAAAATAAAACCTCTTCTAATTCTCAACTACCCCAAAAAGTGCTTTCCTATCAGGTGTTTTAATTTCTGAATTTGTGTGAATATTGTTTCCCTGGATACTCAAGATCACTAAGCTATAGCACTGACCTTCCTGCTGCCAGTTCCTGCAAGCTGTTTTATATTTTGATCAATACTGTAAACGTGCACAGACCTAGGGATTTGCATTTCTATATGAGGCCTTTATCCAGGTTGCCAGATTTCACAAATAATATACTGGGTGCCAACTAAATTTGTATCACAGTTAAACAATGAATATTGTTTTGTGAGAGTATGTCTCTATTGTTTATCTGGAATTCAAGTTAAACTGGGCCCTGAGGAGTAATTTAAGGAAAAGTCCTATGAAACTTTGTATTAATATATTGTTGAGGACATTGTTTATTCTATTGTGTAGCTTCTTTTTCACAGAGACCAAACATAAGGTTTTTGTTTGTTTGTTTGTTTGTGTTTTCTTTTTTCTCCTGGTCTTAATGCCAGGAAGCCTTGGTTGTCTTCTGTGAAACTATTTGTTTTTATTTTAGAAGGTCTGCACAGAAGCCCTTGATCAGTCTACTGTTTTCACCCTGGCTGCTGGAAGTCTTAGAGCCACGTTTGTGGCCCATACAAGTGTAAGAGAGCACGTGGGTACCATGTTTATGCATACTTTTAGCTTCTTTTCTGGCTCCATTTTCTGACCCCATCTTGAGTTTCCTTTCTTCTGTTGCTTCTACTTTGTTATTGTTATTTTCTCAGTTTTTGTATCATTTTTAGCGCTCTTCAAAAGTCGTGGGGACAGGGTGTGTGAAGAAAAATAAACTAAACCTGCAGTCTTATTACAAAAATAGTTTGACAATTTGACATGGAATTCTTTATTTTGAATTGCATCTAAAATGGTTTTGTGACTAAAGATTTACTGAATAGCTATGAGGAGGTTGACAACCTTGGTCCATTTTGAAGGTGGTCCCACAGCTGAAGCCCCAAAGTTGGCCATGGAGTAAAGATCCAGTGCGTTTCCATTCTCCATTCAGGAAATAAAATGTTTGAATTTTTCACCCAGTGTTTTGTAGACTCTTTCCTTCATTACCACCTCTAAAATCATCATTTTGTTCAAATAACATTTGTATTAATATCACGTTTCCAGCCAAATAAATACCTTACCTCCTGTTTCTTTCTTTAACCTCTAAGTTATCAGTATGCAGATAAGCCATTTTATACCTCCTTGTTGATGGGGAAACAGGATGGCTGTCCATATGGGATGCTTTGTGTGTAGTCCCATCTGAAAGTCGAGTTAATTGGGCAGAAAATTAAGGGATTCAGTCAGTGCAAAGGTTAAAATTGGAGCACTTAGTTTAGAGCCAGAGTCCAAGTTAACCCTTGGCTGACTGATCTCCCCCAGCAAAGTGTTTATAATTTGCATTCCCGTTTTTACTTCTTTCACTGGCTTAAAGTAAAAGTAAAAGTCTTACATTTAATTTCTTTTAAAATATTTATATATATGGAATGTAAAAAAAAAAAAAGGTGCTGATGAACCTAGTGGCGGGGCAGGAATAAAGACATAGACACAGAGAATGGACTTGAGGACACGGCGGCAGGGGGAGGGGAAGCTGGGGCAAAGTGAGAGTAGCACCAACATATATACACTGCCGAATGTAAAATAGCTAGTGGGAAGCAGCTGCATAACACAGGGAGATCAGCTCGGTGCTTTGTGACCACCTAGAGGGGTGGGATAGGGAGGGTGGGAGGGAGACGCAAGAGGGAGGGGATATGGGGATATATGTATGCATATGGCTGATTCACTTTGTTTGTACAACAGAAACTAACACAGTATTGTGAAGCAACTATATACGCCCATAAAAATGTATTAAAAATAAATAAATAGGGCTTCCCTGGTGGCGCAGTGGTTGAGAGTCCGCCTGCCGATTCAGGGGACACGGGTTCGTGCCCCAGTCCGGGAAGATCCCACATGCATCGGAGCGGCTGGGCCCGTGCGCCAGGGCCGCTGAGCCTGCGCGTCCAGAGCCTGTGCTCCGCAACGGGAGAGGCCGCAACAGTGAGAGGCCTGCGTACCGCAAAAAAAAAAATAAATAAATAAATAATATTTATTTGTTTTATTGAAGTATAGTTAATTTATAATGTGCTAATTTCTGCTGTACAGCAAAGTGATTCAGTTATACATATATATATACATTCTTTTTCATATTCTTTTCCACTATGGTTTATCACAGGATAGTGAATATAGATCCCTGTGCTATGCAGTAGGACCTTGTGGTTTATCCATTCTATATATAATAGTCTGTATCTGTTAATCCCAAACTCCCAATCCATTCCTGCCTCACCCCTCCCCGCCTTGGCAACCACAAGTCTGTTCTCTATGTCTGTGAGTCTGTTTCTGTTTCATAGATAAGTTCATTTGTGTCGTATTTCAGATTCCACATATAAGTGATATCATGTTTGTCCTTCTCTTTCTGACTTCCTTCAGTTAGTATGGTAATCTCTAGGTCCATCTATGTTGCTGCAAATGGCATTATTTCATTTCTTTTTATGGCTGAGTAATTTTCCAGTGTATATATGTACCACATCATCTTTATCCATTCATCTGTCAATGGACATTTAGGTTGTTTCCATGTCTTGGTTTGTATTGAATTTCTTAAATGGCTTATAAAAGCTATCACCTTGACCCTGTCATGGGAGGCTGTCTCTTCCATTTCCATTTTCTCTTGGTTGACATCAAGTAATAGGAATATGTGGGAAGTTAGGGGGAGTTGGAGATGTGGAATTGGATGCATGGTTCCACGCACCAGTACACAACGAGAACAAATAAAAATTAAAAGAATAGTTTTTTAAAACTACTCTAAAGCACCGTGACTTTTAAAAAAATGTGGCATGGAGTTTTTAATCTTCCTTAACTAGAATACCTTGGGTAGCTCATCAAAAACCAACACATGGTATGAAATATTTAATTCTTTAAATGATGAAAAACTAGCAAAATCATTTAAAAGAGTGAAGTTAAGCTCGTGCCTCTGGAACGTGGCCAGGGAGAGACAGGATCAGACAAGCTGTTAAGAAAAATGCTGGGCTGGGCTGCAGAGCACAGTGACAGTCTCCCCTTTTGCCTTAAGCTCGTTCAACTCTGATAGCATTTCCGTCTGAGATTGGAAATAGCTCACATTTCAACCTCAGTTTGACTCCTTTCTGGAGTTTCTCTCACTGCACTTTCTGGTTTCATCAAGAGAGGTCACTGTGGCACTACTACTAATAACAGTCTCTTCAGCTCCCAAAACAATAGAAAAGTGCAGTCACTCAGTCAGTCAACAACCAGGTATTGGATGGAATCAGGCACTATGGCCAGGCAGTAGGGATAAAGAGGTGGGTAAAAGATGTGGTCTGGATCGCATGGGTATGTCGAGAAGGAGGAAAAGAGGATACAGTTAAACAGGCTAAACCTGTGAATTTGGACCAGATCACTGGCAAAAGCACAAATAACCTCTTTGCCTTTGGTAGGCATTGTGTTTAACAGCTTTATGTAACATCTCAAACAGGAAGGACTACTTTTTAAAAGACTTGATTAAGTCGCATCATTTTAATCCTGTCTATATTTCAAAATACCTTGGAGGCATTTCTTCAAAACAAGCAAGTAAACAGACCAAATAATCCTCATGAATCTCTTCCTTTGAGAAATAAACTCATATGTTATTATCCATCTTTTATGAATGGAGGTCCCTACATCGGGGAACAGTCAACCCATATCCGTTATCCATGCCCCACGTCCCCCCCGCCCCAGAGTGCTGAGGGGTTCTCAACCTTGGTTGAGGGTCCTTTAGAAATCCCCAGGCCAGTTACATCAGAACCATGAGGGTGAGGTTGGGGGCATTATTATCTTTTACAGTCCCCGGGAGAGTCCAGTGCGCAGCCAGGGTGGACAGCTTCTGCCCAAGGATGGCTTCAGCTGTGGTCATCAAATTGTGTTGTCATCCAACACTGAAAATGAGATTTTATAAATGATTTAAGAAAAAGCCCACTTCACAAAAATGGAGGAAATGGTGGGGTTGTGAGCCAGTACCCTTTCGAAGGCTGCCAACCGCTCTCTGGGTTACGTGAAATGAGATTTATGTCAGTAGAGTAGAAGCTGTGTTTTCTGTGTGGTTAAGTACTTTCGCCTGGTTAAATAAGCAAACAAATGTGGGGTAGGGAAAAGAGGGAAAGGAGCGATTTTGACTGGCTTTGCGTCACTAGACAAGAGGGTTCCCTTTCCCTTCGTTTGGTCTCAAACGGAAACTGGCCCTCCTGCCTCTGCCCCTGCTCTGTAATTGATTACAGAGACCTTTCTACCCAGCATATTCACTGGTTCTCATCCCAACAGGGAAAGGTACACAACTTTATTTTTACTTCTTCCTTAAGTGAAATGACTACTCTTTTCATTAACGTGAGCTCTAAGCTATGTGAACGCAAAGTGCATGAAGAGAATTGGTTTTAGTTAAAAAGGTTGTGTGAAAATGTAGTTTATTGATATCTGTGGAGATTATTCTTAATGCATAAAAATTGCTAAAATATTTTCCACTACATTATGGACAAAGTATGGGAAAGTAAAGAAAAGAGTGTAAGTCGATTGAAAATTGTTCAACTTCATTTATAGTAGAAGACCTCAAATGAAAGCAACAATGAAGTTACAGTATGAAATTATTTAAACAATTATAGTGTGTAGTACTGGTAAAGATGTAAATGGAACTGGTGTATCTGTCCATTGCTGGAGACCACATAAAGTGGTAGAAAACATTTGAAAAATAATTTGAAAATACTTTTTTAAGAGCTTTAAACATTCATATCCTAAGTAATAACAACCAAGTAATATTAATATAATACATGATATATGTAATATTATGTTTAAACACTATGAAAGAAAACTAAATGTTTAAAAATTACAGAACCAAATGTAAATGCAGAGGAAACCCACAAAAACAGTACCTTTTCTTAAAATTAAAATCAGAAAATAGAACAAGAGTATACATTTATTTAAATATTCACAAATAAAAATATTTGGAAAATAAATCAATATAAATATCTAACAATACATTATGTAAGTAATTATAAATCTGCATGCAAGGTATTATTGATATGCTGAATATGTTAAAGCCATTAGTTTCATAATTTAAAAATTACCTGTGAAGCAACATAAAAAAGGGTCATGCCATTCACATATACGATCATGAATGAGTCCACTCCAAGCTCAAGGTACAAAGATGCGTTGCTTAAGATCTGGATAAGGATGAGAAAAATCAAGTGGCCTGTGCTCTTTGCTATAACAGAGGGGATCATTATTACAGGACTTGAGATGGAGAGACAATCATTTACATTGACAATCTAAAGCCTTACCAGTCATTTACAATTGACAATCTAAATTGTCAATCTAAATCATTTACAATCAACAATCTAAATCAGTCATTTACACTGACAATCTAAAGCCTTAGTAAGGCTTTAGAATGAAGAGGGAGCATCTGAAATAAAACTGAAAAGGACAGTACCAGCAAGCAGATATTTGGGTAAAGTAGGTTACCCATCTATAGACTGCCGATCAAGCAGAGGGAGAAATACACGAATGCAGAAGGCATGGTGGGGAAGGGAAAATAAATCATTTTGTTGAGAAAAACATTCATACCTTCTTACCCAGTCATTCACTCATTCATTCAATCAGCCAACGTCTATTGAGAAGCTACTTAGACCAGACACTTCCTGGTGTACGTTATAGTGGTGAGGAAGACACCATCCCTGCATTCCGGGGGCACGTATTCCAAAGCATAAGACAGAAAAGAAGTGTTAGATTAATAGAAGTGCAACACACTGGTATTGGGTGGCTATGCTTCCGAAGAGTTATTATTAGATTTACTGACAATAATAAACTTATGAATTGGAAATTCTGTGTCAGGCCTCTGTAGTTTGGCAAAAGGGTAACAATGTAGAAATCAACACTCAAACTAAAATTGCACTCTTGTAAGTAAATTTCCAACCAGAGGGTAAGGACCAGCAGGAAGAGGGGATTACAACATTTTTTATTTTTTTATTTTTTATTTTTTGCGGTACGCGGGCCTCTCACTGTTGTGGCCTCTCCCGTTGCGGAGCACAGGCTCCGGACGCGCAGGCTCAGCGGCCATGGCTCACGGGCCCAGCCGCTCCGTGGCATGTGGGATCTTCCCGGACCGGGGCACGAACCCGTGTCCCCTGCATCGGCAGGCGGACTCTCCACCACTGCGCCACCAGGGAAGCCCTTACAACATTTTTGAATGTGCGTGTAAGCCAGTAGTCTTTCACTCGTGAGACTTTCTCCCCCTCCCATTTCTGTCCTTTAGGATTCTACCTGGATTTTGAGATCTAGGATAAAATCCCACCTCTTCCTTATTTAAGAAAAGCCATTTCGTTGAGTGAAGAAATAGTTGCTTGATACTTATTCTATGTTGGACATCCTCTTAGGCCCTGGGGACATAGTCAAGAAAGTCTTGCTCTCTGTCCACGAAGAACATGGGGTCTCGTGGAGGAGACCAAGGATGGGGTGATCAGTGCAGATGGGAGTGCACTCCAAAATCAAATGGGGGAATCAGGGCCAGATTCCTGAGGGAGGTGTGATTTAAGCAGGGTTTTGAAGAGTTAGTAAGAGTTAGTCAAGTTAAGAGAAGGTGTGGAATGGTAGCAGATATTAAATAAGGAAGGATACGGTGACAATAAAGATCTTATTATTTATGAAGCTCTTATACTGGATGTCATACATTTTATGTGCATTCATCAAATGTTAGAATAACCTTATGAAGTAGGTATTACTACTGTCAACATCATTTCTATGTTATAGACGAAGATACTGAGGCACAAAGCTATGAAGAAGTGGGCCTCTAGATCCTGATTTTTATCACTAGAGACTAAGTAGATGATTCTACCTCTCACAGTGCTGGGTCCTTCTCCCCAGCTACAACGCATGCTATTAGCTGTGCCATGCCTGGTTATTTTCTGTTCATGGATGTGTTTGATCTCCCATCTATGCTGGATGTTCCAGAGAGCTGCACACCGTGCTTCCTGTTATAAGATTGACATGTACTTTACAGGAGAGCTGAGGCTTCATTCCACCTGTTCGTTGAAGAAGAAATGTCTGTTTTCAGCAAACCAGGGATTTTTTTTTTTTAAGTAAAGAAAAAAGAAATCCTCTTGGGAAAGATGATACAGGTCTCTCTCGAATGTTAGCGAAGAGTCTGAACATACTTAATTTTCCTTAAGTATTTCGTCATGTTTGCAACATGCATAAATGTCTCCAGACATTCTTAAAATCGTGTACGTGATTTATTTGCTGATAATAAGTTGTCTATATTTAATCCATCATTTGTCGGGTAATACATTTATCCTCCTAAAACTATCTTTCTCAAACTGCGATAGGACGTTTTCTTTAGGAGTCAAGACCAGGTGGTATTGCTTTTACCCATATGTTTTTTCAGTGATTCTGAAGGAAGAGGCTAGCACTCCGCCGTCCCCATGGTACCAACTGGTTCTGCCCTTCTGAGTCGGGGGTCTTACTGGGGAATTTTCGACTTTCCAGATGAACAGGTGCTAACCTATTTATTCTGCTTCATATGAAAACTTCTGTACCATTTTAGTCTTATAAGGTCCAGGCCCAGGGATTCGATACATGGTGCACGGAGCTTGGTCACCGAGGGCGATGGGCAGAGCAGGCAAGTGGAGAAGGAAGGGCTGTGGGACTCCCACACACAGCGAAGGCCAGGAAAAAGGGTGGGCTCCGTGGCCCTGCAGGTTAATGACACCCTCTGATTTGCCCAAGAGACGACACTGTGTGTATTTCTCAAAATGCAGATGCCTGGGTCCCAGCACAGAGCTAATGAGTCATTTCAGGGGAGATGGGAGGGAGAGTGTGCAGATACCTGTGCTTTGAACACATTCCCCAGGTGACTCTCATGCACAATAAAGTCTGAGAATCATTAAGATAAAATGTTGGTATGACAAGCGTTATTTTTACATGTAATTACCCTTGTTCTTAAGAAAATATTTCCTGTGTCCAAAGTCCAGAAAATAACCTTTAAACTTTCAACTTGTCCAATTGGCTCTATTGAAAGACCTCCCCACAAAAAAAGGCAGTTTAAATTGTGTGGCAAAACAATTTCATTTTCTTTTCTTTTCATATTCTTTTCAACTAAGCTTAAAGAGACTCATAAGTGCTTTCTAGTTTTTATTGCAATAAATTGGGTTTAAAGTGGTTACTTCAAGTCAGTTCAGTTCAAATGATCTGATTCAGATCACTGCTTTGGTTTGCATTTGTACACAGATCTGAGCATATCACGTTTCTTTTTAAGAAGCTGTTTTTAGAGTGAGAAGGAAGTCCCTCTTTCCCTCGAAAACCCCTTTCAACCATTTTTTTTTTTTTTTTTTTTAGCCACACCACGTGGCACACAGGATCTTAGTTCCCTGACCAGGGATCGGACCTGTGCCCCCTGAATTGGGAACGTGGAGTCTTAACCACTGGACTGCCAGGGATGTACCTGTTCTCAACCACTTCGATGCCTGAAATTCATTTTTGTCAAGCGAGGCTCAAATGCTAGGGCTCTGAGACATCTAACACACCAAAATGGAAGGTGCACATTCAGAGCCTTCCTGAGAAGGGAATATTTAGATAAAGTGAAGGGGGCAGGGTGAAGCCCAGAGGAGGGAAGGACCTGCACAGAAACAACGGGCTGGACCGCTTTAGACAAAATCGCCCCCTTTATTTTCCCGGGGGCCAGCCCTGCTGGTTTCCACTTCTTTCCCCCAAAGGGGAGGGACCAGCCATTTGAAGGTGATGTCTGGGACTACCAGAAGCACAGCTACCGGAGCTAAAGGAACCACTAACTCCAAGTCTGGCCCCTGGTCTGAAAGGAACAGAGGAAAGATTGTTTCCCTTTACCCAGATAATAGATCAAACTGGGGAGAACTGATTAATCCTTGAAAGCCTTTCAGCCAGACTATATTTGCCATACAGAAAAAGAAAGGCATTCTCTTTGAGCTCCTCTGGGCCTTCTCCCCAAGCTGAGCTAATTAAGGGTCACTTCAGGATCTTCTGAGTTTTCTTTGGTGGCTTCAGAGGGGAAAGATAGGAGGTGGCTTTGAACAAACAGGAACCTCACCCATAAAGCCAATCTCAAGTTTCAACCTCAGTTCTTTTGCCAGCGAAAGCATCCACGTAGAGAAGGGAGTGGGCCATTATGCAGGGAATTCACCCTCAGGGAAAGACGAAACCCCGACAAGCACGGAATAACAAAAGGTAATCTCAGAAACACACTCGAAACCTTAATCCCTTATCATGGAAGATACCGAGACCAAACACTGGGTCCCTCTGGTGGAAGAGTACAGCACGTACTTAGGCATACGCGTTGGTGTTCTCCAAACTAAAAATCAGAGGTCATCTGGAGTCTCTTGAAAACTTTCCAGTGTTTCCTAAAGCCTCCTCTGGTTCTCTTCAGCTTAGAGCCTGGCAGTGCTGAGCACAATTATAATTCAAGTTCTTTGTAACAAGTGAAATTTAAACAAATTAAAGGAAAAGAAAATATTTTACCCCTTGCCATCCTTTCCCACTCCTTGAAACGACCAGCATAATGGGTAGCTTTCTCATTTTATCCAGGTGTTCCTTACATCTGGAACATCATGTTTCTCACTGCAGAAAAACAGATTTCGCTCTCACACTTTTTATAGGCTACATAACAGTCCATAGAACAGAAGTACCAAGTATTTCAGACTTATCTTTTTGAGGGACACTCAGGTTACTTTCTGTTTTATTTTGTTGTTCTGCTAATTTCTTTTAACCCCAGAAAAATATTTTTTAAAATACACACACACAACAATAATTATTGGTAAGGAGTAGGGTTTAGGGTAGGGGTTAGGGTAGGGGTTAGGGTTAGGGTTAGGGTACAGGTTAGGTGACCCCTGGTAAGTCTTCGCGGTCTTGGGATGTGTCACCGGGTTCTGTCCTCAGCTCCACACAGCTGTCCTTAAGCCTGAAGGCATTTTCTAGGAGGATCTGCAGAGCAGCCGAATGGAAAGCCAAACAGGCAGAAAGCATTGCAAGAGATTAGTTCATATTAAATATGTGGGCTTTGGTGCCCTGCAGGGCAGTACTGTACATGCAAAAGCTATTTGGAGGTTTACTTTGCTTTTCAAAAGTTGATAATAAATTTACTAAAGTTACACATTTCAAATTCAAACAGTTATTTCTCTAAACATTTAAGGTTGCCCTTCATCTGACGAATCAAACATAATTATTGAGAAACTTCAATCCTCTTGTTTTTTTTTAAACCCATTAGATTTTTTTTTAAATTTTATTTATTTTTGGCTGCGTTGGGTCTTCGTTGCTGCGCGCGGGCTTTCTCTAGTTGCGGCGAGCGATGGCTACTCTTCATTGCGGTGCGCGGGCTTCTCACTGCAGTGTCTTCTCTTGTTGTAGAGCACCGGCTCTAGGTGCACGGGCTTCAGTAGATGCGGCACGTGGGCTCAGTAGTTGTGGCTTGCGGGCTCTAGAGCGCAGTCTCAGTAGTTGTGGTGCATGGGCTTAGTTGCTCCGTGGCATGTGGGATCTTTCCGGACCGGGGCTCGAACCCGTGTCCCCTAGCATTGGCAGGCGGATTCTTAACCACTGAGCCACCAGGGAAGTCCGAGAAACTTCAATCCTTTTAAACTTTCCATTGCTATTTGTAGTCTTGCTAAGATGCCTATTTAAAAATCATGGGACTGTTTCAAGTGCTCAAGTATTCATTTTATATTGGAATTTAAGGCCAATCTGTTGTCTCTATCAATTCAAAATCTCAAACCATGCAAATATATAGTCGCAAACATGCACAGTTTCCTTAATTCAAGATATCAATATCACAGATTAGATCTCACAAATATTTTCTATGTTTAGTGTCAAGCTTTCCCACCATTGAAAGGTATTTATCCATTAAGGAAAAAATTATGGCATTTCACACAATTTGGGGGTCACTTTCTTATACAATTTTAGGGGGTGCCTTCTCAGCTTGGCGAGTTTTTTAATGACCAGAGATTTCATTCAGGACATGACAAATCCTTGTCCCTGATGCTAATGGATTATACCTGACCCTACATGTGGTGGCTGGGTCCATGAATCCAATATTCAAAGGAAGTAATCAGATAGTCCCAGACTTACAATTAATTATGTAAGGACTAACTATTTGGGAAAGAGCCTCAGAAGTTGCACCATAATGCAAAGTTTTAATTGGATCTGAAGATACATAATATTTTTTCATTTAACCCTGAAGCTCTTTAGACCTGATGGAATCTCCATTTTTTTTTCAAATACTTCCTCTCTCTTACTGATATCAAATAATACCTGCTTGAATTTTGACTCTCCTCTCATGACTCGTTTGAATATTTGATCACAGTTTTCACAGTTGTTCTGTTAACATTGAGATCAAGTTAAGAGCAGCGTTGAGAGCCTGGCTGGAGAGCTATTTCAGGCTCATTCACTGGAACATATGTGGACAACAGACTAGAGGGCTCCTTTGCTAAGAGATGAACAAATTTTCCATGCCATTTTTTTTGAAGTATAGTTGATTTACAATGTTGTGTTAGTTTCAGGTGTACAGCAAAGTGATTCAGTTCTACATAAACAGTAAGTCCCCCACATACGAAACTTCAAATTGTGAACTTTCAAAGATGTGAATGACCTACTACTCAGACATCATTGGATTGTTTTTTCAAGAGGGTAGATAGACTTGAATCCAGCAAGGAACCAGAATCTGTGCCATCAGCGTCGGGCGTGAGTGAAATGGCAGCTCGCCCTCCATCTCCTGTTGCTGACAATCCTTCAGCTCTACCATCTCCCCCCTCCTCTCCCTTCTTCCGTCAGTAGCTCTTCTTGCCTGTTCCCTCGATGTCAGCCCCTGGATGCTAGCTGCTGTACTGTACTATTGTACTTTTTCAAGGCACTGTACTGTGAGATTAAAAATGTTTTCTTTATTTTTTGTGTTTGTTTTTTTGTGTATTATTTGTGTGAAAAGTATTATAAACCTATATAGTACAGTACTATATAGCCAATTGTGTTAGTTGGGTACCTAGGCTAACTTTGCTGGACTTACGAATAAATTGGACTTACGGACGCGCTCTCGGAATGGAACATGTTAGTATGTAAGGGACTTACTGTATGTGTGTGTGTGTGTGTGTGTGTGTGTGTGCATTCTTTTTCAGATTCTCTTCCATTATAGGGTCCAGGTACAGACCCACACATACATACATAGTGATTTTTGATTTATCTATTCAAGTTCAGGTAGGTCAATGTGGAATCTGTATGGCTGGACTTACAAATTTAAAGCTACAGACTTTCGGTAGCTGCACCCAAACTGCAAGCACTGGAGATTTGTAGGTGTGAAAATGTTTTAGTGACAAGCAACTGTGTCTTTACATGTAATGGATGGAAGATAGGGAGGCAAGAAAAGCCAAGGTTTTCTGAGTTTGTTCAACAGAGGACGCCTTCCCTAGCTCAGTATACCACAACTTTCACTGGAAGTGGTTCTATAATTCTCCTGGAGAAAAGGGGTCAATTGCATTCTAGTTTAGATTAAAGTGTACTTTAAAAAATGACAATGTGCTAGTTTATCAGTATTATTGACAGGCCAAAGGAAGTTTGAAAGAGGTTCATATTTTGTTTGAAAATAATCATAACAATTAACATGGATTGAGCAGTTACTATTGATGAATATCTTGAATGCTTTCCAAGAAGTGTATTCATTTCCCAACTCACATGACCACTATCATCATTTTTGAGATGAGAAAAACAAAGATTACTTGCCCAACATCATAAAACCAATCAATATAAAAGCTTATATAAAAAACCAGGTATTCAAGCTCCAGAGCTACACTCTTAATTAACCACTGGTATCAACTCCCCCAAAATGAACATTTTGACGCCTCCTTTCCTTGGTATTTTCCCCCACATTTGATCTTTGCAATTCTTGTTTCATTCCCCACTCGGCATACTACTTTAAAATAAGCCTTAGCAGCCATGAGGTATATGTATTTGAGGAAGCTTTCATAAAATTCTACCAAATGTCCTCTCCATTTGTATTCTACAAAGGTTGTGTGTGATTGGATTATTGGCAAAATACCGAGGCACAAGTGCTCTAAATATCACGTTCATATCAAAAGCAACAGTCTCGTTTTTTTCCAACCTCCTTTGACAAATATTTCCTCACCCTGTGCTCAACCTGTTTTCCTTGTTACCAGTATGTGCAGGATTGAATTGCTACATTTTCTGAGTATGATTCCTTACCTCTCTTTCTGAGTCATATTTACCATTTTTATTTCTTGGTTTCCATATTGTCCTTTGTATGAGATTTCAGGGTTTCAGGGAAACTCATGCTCATTTCCTTATCTCATACCAAACCAAACACTCTTTCAGAAAACTTACAAAAGTGTTATATTTAAACAACACTGCTGAAGTAAGAACTTGGTACGTGTGACTCCTTTATCTGAGTTTGTGTAATGTAGAGGTGAAAATCATTTTGCTAAATGTGTTAGGTACCATACTAGGCTTTGAAGAAATAAAGATAAAGAAAACCTGGTAATTGCCCTCAAGCAGCTAATGAATGATTCAGTGGCAGACTGGTTAGTAGACTCCTGTGTGGGGTGAAAGGCTAGAGACGAAACCCCAGTCTGACTTCCAGACTGAGACCCTATGACTGCAGGAACCACTTCTCCATATATGATCAAATGAATTGGTCATTTGTAAAAAAAAAGAAAAAGAAAAAGAAAGCAGTTGAATGCCTACCGTGTGGCAGACATTGTTTTAGGATCTTTAAGTGGAATTTGAAAAACTCTCCACAATCCTAGAAAGTAGATATTAACTATTATTACCCCTATTTTATAGATAAGGAAAATGAGCCACAGAAAAGTAGAGTAACTTGCTCAGGGTCACCCTGCTGGAGGAGATGAAAACATATTTTCAATTAAAAATATTCTGACTACAGAATCTGTATTTTTATCACCAATATCACATGTTTTCACTAACTGGATAGTCTCAGATAAGTTATTTTCCTAAAAGTAAAATGATAGTATTTGTTCTACTTCAAAAGAATAATTACCATTAATTGAGTACCTGCTATATTTCAAACACTAATTTTAGACTCTAGAAAAAACAATAGTAAACCTTGAACTCATTGGTGTGCATCATAGCAGGCCATATATCAAGAAGCCCAGCTAGATGGTATTTATTCATTTATTTCTTAAATCATTTAATAACTATTTCCTGAGTATTTATTATGGTTTAGACTCTGTCCTAGCCAGGGCTAGAAGATACATTCATGAACATGATACTCCTAGGACTCATGAAACTTACACTATAGACAGAAGAAACAAACAATAATTACATAAATAAGCAAATAAATTAAGACTATTTATTTTGGTGTACCTACCCTGCTTTTTTATAACTATCACTGTCTTGTGACTTACTTGGATGACCTTTGGCTTTTTTACTGAGTGAAGTACCCATTTTCTTACACATATATGTCTTAGCAAGACATTACTACTCCTTGCTATTTCCTGGTCACCAAACCTTATCAGAATGTCATCAATGTGGTGGACAAGCATGTCCTCTGGGATGGTAAAATAACCAAAGTCCTTACAATCTAATTTATGGAATAGAACTGAAGTTGTTATAACCTAAAACAAAATGGTGAAAGTATACTACTACCCCTTCCAAGTAAAAGAAAGCTGCGGCTGGTGTTCCCTATTTATTGGAATAGAGAAGAAAGGCATTTTTGAATTAAATAACTGCACACTAAATATCAGGTCTTCTGTTAATTTCTTCCGGTAAATCTACCAGATCCGGAACAACAGCTGCAATTTAAGGCACAACACGATTAAGCCTGTAATAATCCACTGTTACTTTCCCAGATCCATTTTCTTATGTCAGGTTCCTCAGGAAACAATCTCTGAGACGGAGATTTGTGTGCAGAAAATTTTTTGGAGAGCGGTGTCTGGAGAAACAGGTGGAGGCCATTTGGGGCACAGAGAGAAGTTAAATTCAATGTAGTTGCAACAAAGTTTCAGCTGATGTCACAGCGTGTTCAGATGCTGAAAAATTCAGAAATGTCCTGAATTATGTAGGAGGGATGGCATTTTTATCTCCATACAGATGAGTCATTGGATGCAGTCAGCCCCTATGGAGGGGGAGAAAATTTTCACAAGGCAGCTCTCTTCACCTGAGGATGGTTTCTGGGGAATGACTCAGCCATCAATGAGCAACACCCCTGAAAGCTGGCAGTATGAGTACAAAATTTTGAAGGGGGATCTGGGCAGTTTACTACAGGATCCAATATAGTCCACCCTTAGCGCCACTTGAATCCACTTGCCTTGTAAAATAAGTTGCCCCTATCTGGGGACAGCAAATTCAGGATTCCAAGGGAATCTTAAAAGAGGAAAGTTAGTAGGATGAACTGTGGCCCCCAACCCTCTAGCTGGTCTTGGGGCTGTAATTAATACCCTCACCTTCCTCCTGCCTTATTCATTCTGGATTCCCCTCACTGTCATCTATCATTTCTGCTCATCTAGGTGGCTTTTCTGGTGGGATGGCTCATACCACATCCCTGATGGCTTTGAGTTACTACTCACCATGCCCTTCTAAGGCTGTGGCTGCCTCACTTTTCTGTTTACCATAAACATTGGTAAAGTTATTGACATATTTTTATACAGGGGAAAGCTGGCTCTTTGTAGTGAGAATACAGAGACTGCTTCTGTTATTAATGGGTGCAGAAGATGCTCTGCAGCTTCAAGTTCTCAGATTCATTTTTGCCTACCCAGAGTTTGCCATCTCAGGCCTCAGGTTTCTACACTTGTCCTGTTCTTAGCATAAGTGACCTGATAGGGTTGAGCATTTAACTGGATTTTCAGCTCTGCAACACTACAATCAGGCTGGCCCAGGGCTTCATCATAATATTTACCCTGGGAGGTGGAGGTAACATATGCTGCATTTTTAAGTGCTTCTCTGATATATTTACCTGGTGAGTCACAAAACTGCCAAATTTGAGTGAGGCACAGAGAAACAGAAGGCTCTTCAGATAATTAAGGTTATAAAACAAGCAGCTCTTCTTCTTGACTCTTATGCTATCACAGATTCAATGATGCTTAAAATATTATGAAAGATCAGAGCCCTTTAGAGCCTGTGGCAAGTCCTAGTAGAAAAATCATAGGAGAATCCCCTAAGAGTTTGGAGTTAAGCCATGCAAATAACTTTTAAGCAAGTAACTGCATTTCTTTTGAGAGTGCCTGTTTATGGGACACCAGGTGGCCATGCTGTCTGAGTTGCCCATCATAAATGGGGTTTTACCTGAACCACCAAGCCAAACAGCACTCAACCATCAAATAGAACTGGAACATAGAATGTATCAGTTTTCAACTTCTGTGTAACAAATTACCACAATTATAGCAACTTAAAACAACACAAGTTTATTATCTCACAGTTTTTGAGGTCAGAAGTATGATAGTTAATTTTATGTATCATCTTGACTGGACCATAGGATGTCCAGATATCTGGCTAAACATTATTTCTGGGTGTGTTTGTGGTGTTGTTTCTGGAAGACATTCTCATTTGAATTGGTGGACTGAGTAAAACAGATGGCCCTCCCCACTGTGGATGGACATCATCCAATCCATTGATGGCTTGAACAGAACTGAAAGGCAGAGAAAAGTTGAATTCTCTTTCTTTGTCTGACAGCTTGAGCTGAGATATTGATTTTCTTTTGCCCTTGGACTGAGACTTACATCATCAGCATTCCTGGTTCTTAGGCCTTTGGACTCAGACTGGAACTGTACCATTGGCTTTCCTGGGTGTCCAGTTTGCAGATGGAAATATATATATATATATATATATATATATATATATATATATATATACACATGCTAAGTTGAATTCTCATCTAGAGACTGTGGCGAAAAATTTGCATTCAAGCCCACTATTATCATTTTTTATTATTTTTCAGAATCCAGCTCCTTGCCATTTTAGGATAGAGGTTCATGTTCCCCTGCTAGCTGTCAGCCAGGGGCCACTCTCAGCTTCTGGACCTCAACGTTTTCTTCATCCCACGGCCCCTTCATCATCAAGGCAGCAATGGAGAACACAAATTTATTCTCTTATAACACTTGAGGTGATATGTCTGAAATACGTCTTATGAGGCTAAAACCAAGGTGTCAGCAGGGCAAACGTCTGGGGTAAAACCACAAACAGAAAAATAAATGTAAAATTTAGAACATTGGTCACCACAGGACAGAGTGGAGAGGCAGGGATTGGGATAAAGAAAGAACACATGCAATGACATCAGGATTGTTCTAGCTCTTCAAGTGAGTTGTTGGTTCATCTATATTTATTTTACTGTTTTGCTTAATAATTTACATTGAGCTACAGATATTTTTAATGTATCCATTATTATACAGTAAAAATAAGAATTATTATTTTAATCTTTAACATTTTCTTAACTCTGATAAAATCCTAGTTAATCTTTGTAGAAAATGCTAACAGAGTTTTGTTTTCATAGTACTACCGTTACTATTTTTTAGCGATAAATATTGAAATATTTACAGATAAGTTGATGTGTGAGAATTTCCATCAGATGGATGTGGATGTGGTGTCAATGTACGGGTAGAGTGAAATAAGCTTGGCCATGAATTAGTATTTGTTGAAGCTGGTGATGGGCACATGAGGGATAATCAGAATCTTCTAGCTACTCTTATATACATTACAATTTATGATATTTGACTTTTTTCTTTTAATCCCAGCACCCACACAAGAAATTATAACCAATCATAAAGAAAAAAAAGTCATCTAAGTAAATGACGCAGAGCTGGGAGCTCGTGTGACCACAAGAAGAAAAGTATACACAGGCAAACATCGCCAGGCCAGTGGTTCCATCTAAGTGTTGTCATATGGTGCCTTATACCAAAATATTTTATTTTTTTTTTATTTTTGAAAGTTAACAAAAACAAATTGAAAAATACTGATTCGGTTTTATCAGTGCTGTCAATAATTAAATAGCTCTCTCTCTTTAGGAAGTGTGGGGAAAATTGTCCATATAGGGCAAATGGGCGTGCACAGAAATCTTGTCCAAGGAAGAGCTCAGAGTGCCCAAAACCAGTTACACAAAGAAAATATCGTTAGTACCTTAGTTTCTCTCTCTTCTTCTCTGTCTCTCTCCCTTTCTCTCTCAAACACACAAACACACACACATATTCTTCCTGGATAGAGGATAAGTGTAACTTTTGTTTGTTTGTTTGTTTTCAATTAGGGCCTGATAGATACCTTACCTGGGGTTTTACATACATGAATTCATTTATTTCTCACATTAGTGGTAATAGTATTGTTCTCATTTTATATATCAATAAACAAGGTTCAAAGTGTTATGGTAACTGGTCTAAGTTCCCACAGTTTGAAGGTTACACAGCTGTAATTTGATACCACGTCAATTACACCCCAAACCACTGCTGCACCCAATACATCAAATGAAATGAACGATCTGAATAATGGAATAAGAGAAAACTTTGCATTTTTAGGACAGCTTTGTGAAAGTTGGGAGTAGCTTAAAAACAAACGTAAACACAATTCCTGGGATAAGGAAGAGTTTTAAACAGACAACTAAAATGAAGTGCATCCTAGGGTGTTTGCTGACAAAGTCAGCAACAATCAAACGAAGGCACTGCTAATCTGAGGGTCAGCTGGATCAGTGCACTACATGGATTCTTTTTTTTTATTTTATAAATTTATTTATTTATTTACTTATTTATTTTTGGCTGCATTGGGTCTTCGTTGCTGCGTGCGAGCTTTCTCTAGTTGTGTCAAGTGGGGGCTACTCTTCTTTGCAGTGCACGGGCTTTTCATTGCAGTGGCTTCTCTTGTTGCGGAGCACAGGCTCTAGGCGCACGGGCTTCAGTAGTTGTCCGGCGAGGGCTCAGTAGCTGTGGTGCACGGGCTTAGCTGCTCCGCAGCATGTGGGATCTTCCCCGACCAGGGATTGAATCCGTGTCCCCTGCATTGGCAGGAGGATTCTTAACCACTGCGTTAGCAGGGAAGTCCTACATCGATTCTTTAAGTATCAAATCTATTGAAATCACAGTGTTAAGTCTGCTGAAAAGACAAAGGAGTCAAATTTGAATTAGTTGCAAATTTGAAGAGTAGGCAATACCGGTTTCCCCTGGTATCTGAAAATAGAGCCTTCAGTACGAAATTTTCCTAAGCCGAAATGGTGTAAAGCAAAGAAGCAATTACCTTAGGACACTTCTTGCTAATGGATGCTTAAAATAAAGTGAGATAAAGCACAGATGATCAGATACAGTTCAAAGCCATGGGGGCTTGATGCTGAGACGCCGAATGTGGTTCTTGGGGAAGGAACTTGGTGTTTCCGAGGGGCTCTGGGTGCACGCTGCCTTTGTAATGGGATCGCTGCAAAACCAACGCTGAAAGCTGTTTTCACTTAATGGCTTTTTCATAAAAGCAAAAATCCTCTTCAGATTTCTTCCGGTTAGCGAAAACAGGTCCTAATAAAACAGGACTGTTTAAAACAGGACCTAATAAAACAGGTCTTTCATAAAAGCAAAATGGCTTAAACTTTCTAAAAGCAAGAGATAGTTGTAATCTAAATGATGTTTATCCCCTTTGCCAGAGAAACAGGAACTTTCTGGGTTATAGTATTTCCCATCGGTTTTCAGCAAATGGGAATTTAAATTCACAACATTAGAGTACAGAAAGGTCACTTTCTCTTATTTCTAGATTAACTTTAATCAGCTAATAAGTGCTGTTGTTTTAGTCTTTCAGCTAATTACAACGCTACATTGTAGAAAACTAATAGCATTGCAAGTATTCTTTGCCCATAGACAGGCAAGTGGATTCCGTCAGGGGGAGAGACAATTGATTTCTCTTCCTCTGTGCTAAAAGCTTATTTTGCATCTATCAGTCATTTCTTTTCAGCATTTCTGATTGCCTATAAATGAGGAGGGTTTTGAATTTTCTTTTGATACACCGTATTGGTTCCCTCATTAATTAACAAGTTAGATATAATCTTTAACAAATTCTCCTTTTTTTCTGAGAGTCATGATTTTACCTTAAAAAAAAAAAACCTTACCCTTTCACAGGGTCTAGCAGTTTGACTCAATTTGCCCACCCCTAATTGCAAAAATATACTAACACCTTCACTGTGGTAATAGGCAAAGTCTACTGTGCACTGAGTAGATCACAATAGCTCTGCTAAAAGCTTGAAGACGTTAAAACAAGTTGCCTAAGTAAAGTTTTACAAAGCCACAAAAAAGGATTCAAATTCAGGTTTGCTTTACTCCTGGGCCCCAGCTGTTAACCGCTGTGTTATATTTATTCCTGAAGTACTTTCCTAAGCACAGAAATTTTCTGCTAGCTCGAGACTGATGCAGGCTCTATACTTCAGAGTTTGCTAATCTCTTGGCCTCATTCCAAAGTCACAAGCCCTTCGGAGCGTAGGGAGAGTAGATGTCATCACCCTCAATTTACTTACATGGAGTAACTCGTGAGGGTCAAGCCCTCGGTCAACATCTCACAAACTCCAAGTGATGGAGGTACTTCTCCAACCCGGACCTTCTGATTCCGAATTCTTCCATGCTGCTCCATTGGAAAAGAAGGCTGTGGGGTCATCCCCAGACAGGCCAGGGAGGAGGGGTTTACCGCCGGGTGCCCACACTCAATGACATCCTGGACAGAGTTCCGAAGCTCTGCAAAAACTGACCATGGAGTGCTATGCCAAGCTTGGACCACTTCTCTAAGACACTTAGATCTTAGGACTATTTTTTTTCCTTTTTGTAAATTAAAGTATAATTTTAAAGTATAACTGATTTACAATGTTGTATTAGTTTCAAGTGTACAGCAAAGTGATTCAGATATGTATGTACACACACACATATATATATATTCAGGTTCTTTTCCATTATAGGTTATTATAAGATATTGAGTACAGTTCCCTGTGCTATACAGTAGGTCCTTGTTGGTTATCTATTTTATATATAGTAGTGTGTATATGTTAATCCCAAACTCCTAATTTATCTCCCCCCTTATCTCCTTTGGTAACCAGAAGTTTGTTTTCAATGTCTGTGAGTCTATTCCTATTCTGTAAATAAGTTCATTTGTATCATTTTTTAGATTTCACATATAAGTGATATCATATGGTATTTGTCTTTCTCTGTCTGACTTACTTCACTTAATATGATAATCTCTAGGTCCATCCATGTTGCTGCAAATTGCATTATTTCAGTCTTTTTTATGACAGAGTAATAGCCCGTTGTATGTATATACCACATCTTTATCCATTCCTCTCTTGATGGACATTTAGATTGCTTCCATGTCTTGGCCATGAAAAGATGCTCAATATCATTAATTATCAGAGAAATGCAAATGCAAATCAAAACTACAATGAGGTACCACCTCACATGGATCAGAATGGCCATCATCAGAAAGTCTACAAAATAATAAATGCTGGAGAGAGTGTGGAGAAAAAGGGACCTTCGTACACTGTTGGTGGGAATGTAAATTGGTGCAGCCACTATGGAGAACAGTATGGAGATTCCTTAAAAAACTAAAACTAGAACTACCATATCATCCTACAATCCTACTCCTGGGCATATATATACCCTGAGAAAACCATAATTCAAAAAGAGTCATGTACCACAATGTTCATTGCAGCACTATTTACAATAGTCAGGACATGGAAGCAACCTAAGTGTCCATCAACAGAGGAATGGATAAAGATCTTAGGACTTATTAGGACATTAATGCAGGAACATTTCCCCAGGGCTTTCTTTATATCTGGCATTCAAAGAGTTTATAACCTAAAAGCAGACAGTGGGCAGCATCCCTGGCCTTGAAAATAATTTATCAAATGTAAAACTCTCTTTCTGGGTATGAAGTTTTCCTGAGTCTACCCTAAGCACTAGGAAGACTCTAATGAGATGTAATCCCAATGACACATTTTCTCCTCCAACAAATTCATCCTCCTTCCTCAAGTCATTATGAGATGCCTAACCCCTGTCTGTGAGGTCCTCTTCAAAGAGCTTATTTTCTCTCACTCTACCTGGAAGAATTACCTCAATTCACCATAGATGTATTTTACTTTGAAAATATTCATTTTCATTCTTGTAATGAATGAAATGTAATGAATATTCTTTCTAGACTTTATTTCCAGTGTTTTCAAGTTTGACATGTTGTTATTCACCAACCTAATCAGTCTTTTTTTAAAATTCTTTTCCCCTTAGGTTGTTACATAATATTGAGCAGAGTTTCCTGTGCTATATGGTAGGTCCTTGTTGGTTATCCATTTTAAATATAGCAGTGTGTACATGTCAATCCCAAACTCCCTAATCTTTCCAGATATTTCTAACAGAGAGCTGCCTGAAGCCCCGTGTGTGTGGTGCAGTGAGACTGCAGGAATTCCAGCGGTATTGTCTACATTCAGAACTTGAAATTCAGCTCCGGGGGTGTGGGTGGAGAACAGCAAGCATTGTTTGCTAAACCCCATGCTCTTAAGACTGCTGGCTTGTACTGCCCTGCTCTGTGTGACTTTCCCTTGGGTGGGTCCCTGGCTGAGGACCTGTCCTTTTGTCCTCTTGTTTTAAGAATATCCCCTTTTTGGAGGACAGAATTTTCCCCTCCTTTCCTCTTTCTGATTCGTTGTGGGTTTTTTTAACTTCTGCATTTATAACTCTGGCGACGCCCCCCTCCCCATACACACAGCCCCTTTTGAAGATAGCATAGTAAGATAACAGGGCTGCTTCCTGAACCAGGTCCAGGACAAGCACAAACTCAGAACAAGGGCAGCCTTCACCCGTGAAACAGTATACCAGCGAAACCCAGAATCCGAGTTTCACTTGCTCTTAGTTACCCAGAAAAATTCCTGTGAGGAAACAAAATAAATGAAACCCTGTGAGGCCTTCCTTCCTTTTAAACTGGTCCAGGGCCATGGTGCTAGGTGACCCCTTATTTTTAAAGTTTCTAACTAGCTCTATTTCTAGTGTTTCCATTAGTTCAAAGATAATATGCCAATAGGAATAAAAATATTGAAATAAAAAATTGCTTAAAGGATATTTCACGTTTCCACTTCACTGTGCTGAATCCAAGACGCAGACTCCCGAATCAATAATTTGGCTATAGCCACTGTCAGTTTCAGTTAACACCTCAGCATCATGTAAGACAGAAAGGAACCTTGGGGAAGTGGCAGTAGTCCAGTCCATAAACAAGACCAAAACTATTACTTGATTTCGTGAAGTGATCTTAAGAATTCATATGGTGGTGGCAGAAGGCATATTCATCTTTTCAGGTTACTCAATGTATCCTTTGCAACAGCTAGGAGGCCGTTACTACAGCTTAGTGGATGGAGGGAGGGGCTCTGGAGGCAGACAGCTCTCAACATAGATATACCGCCATTTGTGTGTCTTCCATGAAAACTTGGACCAGCTCTGTGTCTCGGTGAAAGCTGAGACTGAGTGTCTTCTCTGCAAAGTGGGGATAACAATCATAATAACTACTTCTAAAGATTGTTTTAAGAATTCAATGTTTAACAATGTGTATGTACTGTTCTTAGTGAAAAGCAGGGCACAAAGTACGCTTTCCATAAATGGTACAGTTACCAAGAATATGTTCCTCTTTAAATATTATACAGTCAAAGTCATTCTCCCTGCCGTCTTCCATCCTTTCAGTGGGTTGTCGGATTATATTTCCATCGTAAGTGAATAGCATAGTGCAGTGGTTCAGAGCCGCCCAGGGCTGTGGAGATTGTCTGGTTGGGGACCTCATTTGGGAACCAAGAACAAAGGTCTTTGGAAACAACATACAATTGATATTCAAAAGAGACTCCGTTTAAAATCACTCAAAAACATTTTATTTGTCTTCAGAAAATAATCTTAACGACACAAATGATCAATCTTGCTTGTCATCTGATTTTTAGATCATCTATTAAGTTTGTAAAGACAGATTTTCAAAATCACATCATCTTCCACTGTATTTATTACCATTTTAAAGCAAAGTTCTTTTCTGGCAGGGTGGAGTTTCTGTTTCTTCCCATTGGATCCTTCCCAAGTGAGAAATATCATGATGTGTGGATTTGAGACACTTATCAATTCTTCTCAGGGAAAAAGTTTACGTCAATGACTATAAACCAGACGGACCTGGTTTCCAAGGTCTTCCTTGGAAGCAGGGAAACCTTGGACAAATTACTGCATCTCTCTAAACCTGTATCCTTTCACTTAAGATGGGCTGATGCTGGGAATTCCCTGGGGGTCCAGTGGTTAGGATTCCAAGCTTCCACTGCAGGGGGCACAGGTTCAGATCCCGCCAGCCACGGGGTGTGCCCAAAAAACAAACAAACAACAGCAACACAGCAAAGATGGGGCGATGCTGCATTTACATATAAAAAGCATTTGGAATAGTGCCCGACATGTAGTAAGCACTCTGTAAATGCTGCCTATTATGACTGTTCTAGTCAAGCCTGATTTCTTAGCACACGAAGTATGTACCTTGATTTTAGGACCAACCATTTTGATTCGCGATCTGTATTACTCTGCCTGGAAACAGAGTAGTGACCCCCTTGGTTCATTTTACAACATGGTTGCAGTTACCTTGTTGAGTAAGAAGCCTGGGGGGTGGAAATTGTGACCTCTCACCTGTCATACTTCTTGAGCATCCCTGGCTTGGAAGCTGGTTAGAGTCTCAGAAAGAAAAAGAATTTATTAAATCAAATACTGTGGCCAGATGAAACAACATATCCCTTGCTAATTAGAGGAGTAGCTAGTACTGAGGCAGGCATCTCTTTTATTCCCCTTGGCTTATGGCCCAATTAACAATTAACAGTGACTGATGTTCTAACAGGGGAGCTTTCTGTCTGCATGGCTGGGTTTTCTCAAGAAGAGTTAGAAATAAGATACTTGACAGAGTTTAGTCAGGAAAGAACAATTAAAAACTACAAGAAACCACCCACATTATTCATGGATAAAATATACTTGCAAAAACTTTAGACAACATCAATACGTTCACTGATTTTATTTATTAAAAATGAACTTTTCCTAATTTTAGAAAGTTATGACTAGATGGTATTTTTTTCCCCGTGCTTAAAATTCTTAAACACCTATCTCTCTAGTTAATATTTATAAGTTAAGGGAATCCTTTTCTGGAGGACAGATCCCCGTATAGGAAAGATTCCAAGTTGAAGAATGAAAGCCCATTGATGTTTCCCCAAAAAAGAGGAGTTTTCCCTTTCTCACTGGGTGCCTATCGTAATAGGCAGAGACAGGGCTTCTCAACTCACTGACTTCTGAGAATCAACGATGATTAGAATTGGACACCAGGGTAACTCCAAAGCAAGGAAATGCAGTCATTTTGAGGTAATGACACAAACATAAATGAGCTTTGCTTGAAAAACATGAATCCATACCCAGACCTTATTTCTGGTTGTGCTGTTGGTTGACGGATGGCTGGAGACTCGACCGGGTCGAGTTGTGATGATGGTTTTCAATGCTCTCTAATTCTGTCACATCTTCTTCCCAGTGCCCCGAAGCATCCTTTGTTATGCCCATCAAACTGCCTCTCAGAAAGGTCTCAGATGTCTGTTATCACTCTTCATGTGATTAAACCAATGTATGTCCTCTCTCATGAACACATATATTTTAGCCTAAATAATTATAGCCCTTAATGATCAAGCACTGAGCTAAGCATTTTACAGATATTATCTTATTTAATCCTCATGATCATTCTGGGAGGTAGATAACATTATTACCTTATTTTATCAATTGGCAAATTTCAGCTTAGGGAAGATAATTAAGTTGCCCAGGGTCCCACAGCTAAAAGTGGTCTGGCTTCAGAGCCAGAGCTCTGAACTAACTGTATTGATTTAAAAAGCCAAATCATTTGAGTGGCAGGCACCCGAGTAGGTGAAGAGTATTCTGCAAGCCTCCCTGCAGGCTGAAGACCTGAGCTTTGCCACACACCTGTCACAGCACTCACCCCCTAGGTAGGAAGGGTCATTCTAATCACTGAACTCAGGTGGTCGTTACAGCTCTAACGCCTGTGACCCTGTATTTTCTTCCAAGAAGAGAAGCACAGAAGTATATGGCTGTTATGAGAGAGAGAAAAGCATGAAGGGAGAACAGTAAAGTACCTAGAATCTCATCTGCACTTTGTCGTGGCGGACTCCCTTCTACAGCCTATGTTTCTCTTTTACCAGGTTGAATAAAGACAGAAGAGCTCCCATGGCATCACATCAGGTTTGGGGAGGATAAATAAGGACATTTACCACATCCCAAACACCAGAAAACATGTGGAATCCCTTTTAAGGTGGAAAGCCTCTGCATAGGATGAATACAAGGAAATGCCTCTTTACCCAACTTCAGAATTCACTGAAATCCAAGACCATTCAGGCAAGCAATAGAAATAGGTTTGTCTGATTTTTTTTTTTGAGCTGTAGGATTTTTTTTTAACATTTTCCTCTTTTTGAAATTTAATTTAATTTTACGTTAGAGTATATTTGATTTACAATGTTGTGTTAGTTTCAGGTGTACAGCTCAGTGATTCAGTTATTCATATACATGTATCTATTCTTTTTCAGATTCTTTTCCATATAGGTTATTACAGAGTATTGAGTAGAGTTCCCTGTGCTATACTGTAGGTCCTTGCTGGTTATCTATTTTATATATAGTCGTGTGTATATGTTAATCCCAAACTCCTAATTTATCCCCTCCCACCACGTTCCTCTTTGGTAACCATAAGTTTGTTATGTGTGTCCGATTTTTTTTTTTTTTTCGGTACGCGGGCCTCTCACTGTTGTGGCCTCTCCCGTTGCGGAGCACAGGCTCCAGACGCGCAGGCTCAGCGGCCATGGCTCACGGGCCCAGCCGCTCCGCAGCATGTGGGATCTTCCTGGACCGGGGCACGAACCCGTGTCCCCTGCATCGGCAGGCGGACTCTCAACCACTGCGCCACCAGGGAAGCCCTCAAGGGGAATTATTGACCAATCATGTTTGTATCTCAATAAATTACATGAATGACACATTTAGTGAATAACCCCTGGGGTGACTGACGTCTGTCTCTCACAGGGAATTCGTCTACAAAGCACAGCTAAGCACAGCTAAGAATGTGGAAGAGACTGCGAGTCGGTTCCCAGCCCTCTGAAGAATCTCCTTGCCTCTTAGAGAGTCACAATAGCTTCCCAAAACCAGGAACAAACACAAAACTCAAGGGACTTCCCTGGCAGTCCAGTGGTTAAGACTTTGCCTTCCAATGTAGGGGGTGTGGGTTTGATCCCTGGTCGGGGAGCTAAGATCCCACATGTGGCCAAAAAACCAAACTATAAAAAACAAGCAAAAAAAAAACAGAAGCAATATTGTAACAAATTCAATAAAGACTTTAAAAATGGTCCACATCAAAAAAATAAAAATAAACAAGAACAAAACTCAATGGCTCTCTTCAGAACTCTGAACATCCTTCTTTCACAGTAATCGGAACATGGACTCTGGAAAAACCCAACACAATCCTGTGGACCGTGACATTACTTGCTTTGGAGCAAAGGGCTATGGGATCCCTGGAGGTCCCTGCTGGGTCTGTGCTCAGCTGACCATCGGGACCCAATGGCTGAGGCCTCTTCCTCACTCTCCTCCCCAGATTCGAAGTCCTCATCTACTGCGTGAAAGAGCGGTTTGGGCCTCAAAACCACCCTTCTGCCCCCGCCCAGTTGTTCTTCTTGGGTCCTATTTCTTTGATAGCCCAAGTGGGCTGACTTCCCTCCTCTGTGTAAGTTCTTCATCGGGATTATTTCTTGTGTCCGTCGTCCTTCCTGAAGTGACCCCGTTGGAGAGTGTGTGTTGAACATGATGGTGGGGACTTCTGCGTCACTGCCGTCGTGATCTGGGAAAGGATAATCGAAGGAGGAAAGAAGAGGACTTAAGATCAGGGAGTGGAGACTTCATATCCAGGCGAGAGAACTCAGAGGGAAGAAGAGTCCTCCTGCTGTTCCAGCTCCTACACTCACTCACCTTTCTCGTCAGCATGGTTTTCCCTTTCCGAGGTTGCTACCCCAAGGTGGGGTGGAGTAGAAGCTATAGACGCGGTGTGAGAAATAAACAGAAATGCACGGAAACCTGCGCGTCCGGCTGGTCTCTCCCAGGGAAATGAGGGAGTGTTTCTCACAAAATCAGATCCATTAGCCATAAAGCACAAAAAGATGCTTTGTGTTGTCAAAGACCAATGGTAAGCTGAAGGTTCCAAGGTACTATGATATGAAAAGGTGGATCTTATCTAGGTTTGTTTGTGGTTTTTTGTTTTGTTTTGATTTTTTTTTCATTTTTTAACTCTACGTTTGATTTTTAATCGGTGGCTACCAGAAATCATTAAATCTGAGTTTCATCCTTTTGACCTTGAAATAGCTAATCTTAGAGAAACAGGGATGGGACAGGACCACAGCAGAGTCACGAGTAGCAAAACAGCCGTGATGCCTTCCTTTCAGAGGATGTGAGGTGTGCACAGGGTGCGTCTGGCCCACGACGGCAACAAGGATGGGAACGTCCACTTACTGAGAACTTACTCTGTGCTGTCACGGTGCTGATCTCTTTACATGTTATGCCATTTAATCCTCACAACAGCACTCTGAGAGGAGGAAAATTGTGAGCCTCATCTCACAGGTGAGGAGGCTTAGGTTTTTAAGAGGTTAAGTGACTTTCAGTATCACACAGTGAGGATGGGGCTGCAGTTTGAGCAGAGCCTGTCTGAGAAGCTGGCATCTGCTCCTCCCCAGGCTGTCCCTGTCTCCTTTATAAAAGCTGTGTGTGGGTCAGGACAGCTCCGTCAGGAGTGCAGGGCAGCCATTGGGTACCTATGTCATGTCCCCTCCAGATATCTAAACCACGTCCGGGACGTTGTCTTTCCCTCCTTCACTGTGCACATGCCTTCCAGGGAGGATTTTTCAGAAATCTCATTTCTTCTCATTTCTTCAAGTTCTCACCTTATACATGTATTTTCCCTTTAAATATTCTCCTGAAAACTTAGGTACTTTAAGAGATCTATATTTAAATCTGAAATAGGGTTCTTTCTCCCACTCTCTACTTCCTTCTAAAAAACAAAACAAAAACTTCACAGGTAGAACTAATATGTACACAGGTTTATACTTGATAAAATGTGTTTGGAATGTGGGACATCAGAAAAACTTCAAATATCCTGTTCAATACTATTTTTCCAAAAATGTGACCAAAATTGTCCTGAGAAGGTTGTCTGGAAGTTCAGGAGGGGGTGGGAGGTGGGAGGAGGGGAATCAGCTGCTTTGAATTTTAAAAAAAGTGAGTTAAAATATTTGGCCATTTTTTCAGGACTTCCCTTTAATTTGTGCTTACGATCTGGTCTGGAACCAGAGTTCCTCTTGATGCTTTGGTGCCTGAAACGCTAACTAAGAAAACAACAGCTGGTCCTTCTGCCCCCAAGAGCCGTTCCTTCCTCTGTCTCCCCTCAGCCCCGCTCCTGGTTTCCAACCATCCTTCTGAGCTAAGGTCCCCCTCAGAGGACAGATTCCAGCTGCATCTCCTGCCCACCTTCTGGTTACTGATAAGTGGGGTCCTAGAACTAGGGAGAGGCTTGGGCAGGTGACTTGCAAGCTTCCACTCAACTTAAGTCACTAGATCCATCCAAAACGGGAAGAAGGAGTTGCTTGGAAAGTGGAAGGCGGAAGGAGGAAGGGTGGGGACTCTCCTATCTGCACAGTCCTCCTCCAGGTTGGCGCCAGGCAGTGCAGTTCCAGGGAGAGATCAATGGAAACCTTTGCAGCAAAATCTGAGTGTCTGTTCCTCTACCTTCCACCTGGCTGAGAGCTCTAACCTCTGGACACGGGCACCGGGGGGTGGGTGAAGGAGAGACAGGGAAAGGGTTTCTGCTCAGGGCAGGGCGGAGCCTAACCCACTCCTGATACAACAAAGGCTGTTTAGAGACCCGGACCTTGCCCTCCCCATGGTCTTGTTTTGTTTCATTTTAACTGTGGTAAAATACATAAAACATAACATTTACCATTTAATGAATTTGAAGTGTACAGTTCTGTGGCATTAGATACATTCACATAGTAGGGCAACCATCGCCACACTCCACCCACAGAAGTCGCTCACCTTCCCCAGTGCTCCTGGGTTCTAGGAGGGTTGTCCAGGCAGGACCTCTCTACTTACAACACCAAGGGAGCCCCAAAGGCAAAGGAGCTTGGAGGAGTGTGTGGAGCCTGCAATCCAGCAGGGAGCACCCAGACATCTAGAGAAGGGGTGTCCTAACACGGGCGGACAAGGGGAGAGCGAAGAGGGACAGTGCTCTGCACGTCACAGCCTGGTTAGCTGCGGGGGACATCAGGGGGCTGCCTGACGGATGCTACACCTCCCTCCACCTCCCCTAGAGCCCCTCCAGCCATTCCCTGACCTTGTCCTGGTGCGTAAAGGCTTCAGATTTGGAGAGAAGGTGGATGCAAATAATTGTGCCCAGATACCCACGGAGGACTATCTCAGTCTAATCCTGATTATTATTATAATTCTTTAAAACTTAAGAATAACTGATAAAACAAGTCTCACTTTTCCTTCACAGATTTCTAGGTTACCCACTGTTTCTCCTCACCGAATGAAATTTAGAACCAGTTGAGCACATTTGAAAGAAAAAAAAATTCATTGGGACTAAGATTTCATTCCACGTCTAGATTAACTCATGTAGAACTGACATTTCTTCCTTTTTTTTTTTTTTTTCCGGTACGCGGGCCTCTCACTGTTGTGGCCTCTCCCGCTGCGGAGCACAGGCTCCCGACGCGCAGGCTCAGCGGCCATGGCTCATGGGCCCAGCCGCTCCGCGGCATGTGGGATCCTCCCGGACCGGGGCACGAACCCGCGTCCCCTGCATCGGCAAGCGGACACTCAACCACTGCGCCACCAGGGAAGCCCAGAACTGGCATTTCTAAAGTACCGTCTTCTTTTCAAGAACACCCCTATCTACCCAAGTCAAGTCTTCTTCGATACCCCTCACTAGTAATAAAATCAATAATGGCTAATATTTCTTGCCCACTTACTTGGTTGCAGGCACTGTTCTAAGAGTCTTACCTGCACCAAATGGCTTCACTCAGGGCAACACTTGTATGTGGGAGGTACCAACATTCTCCTCTTTACAGAGAGGAAATGAAGCATGGAAAAGGAGAGTTTTATGTTGTCTTCATATAAGTCCTATATGTGTTTTCCTAGGATCTTATGATTTTTATTGAAAGCGTGAGTGAGATGTGTTTTAGGGCATCTATTGAAAGGATGCTTTGACCTATTAATCTGGCGAATAATGTAAATGTGTTTTCCAAATGTTAAACAACCCCACCTCTGGGATAAGTCCTACTTTGTAAGGTGTAGTATTCTTTTACTATCCCGCTGTATGTTATTTATAACGTGTTTGTACATTAGTGCTCAGCTGAGGCTGCTGTGTGGTTATTTTTTGCTACCGTAGCTTGTGATATTGACATTCATCTCAAGAAGTGACTGTGAGGCTTTCGTGTTCTCTATCACTCAAGCAACATAAATAGCACCAGCTGCTTGTACCAGGAAGAGTTTTAAAAATTAATCTATTATACACCCTATGCTTGCTGTTCTTTTGTTTTGTTTGCTTTTGTCTGTATTATAGTTCTTTTTAACATAAAATAATACTACTTAGAAGAGTGTGACGTAGGAATAGATGACTAGATCGATGAAACAGAATTAAGTGTCCAAACTCTCTAGTTTAGGGGTAAATGACTAGTACAACAAAATTGGAAAAGAAGGTGCTGGTGCAGGAGCATGGCCATTTGAAAACAATTTGAAATGTGTCTCTGTCTTAACCTACACAAAGATAAATATCTTTATTATCAAAATAACTATTAGCCATTTGGCTTGAAATTGAAAAAATTAAACTATGAAAGTTCTAGATTTTAAATTACTTGGTGAATCATTTTTCTAATGTTTCTGTGGAAGATTGAGCCGGTTTGATGAATCAGAATACAAAAATTTGAAGACAAGTATATCTAAAAACTAAATGATAAATGTGAAACTTTAGGAAAAATTATTGGCAGCAAATATGAAACAATGGGTGATATTCGTGTTATATGGTGTTCTTCAAATTCGTTTTAAGAAAAAAAAAGCAGAAAAAAATGGGCAACAGCAGAAACAAAAACTTCCTCGAAAGAAATATGGTTGCCTCTAAAAATATGAAAAGATGTTCAACCTCACTGAAAATCAAACAGACTCAGATGAGAATTAACTGTGGTATATAGATTTTATCCTGTCATATAGTAGACTACTCAAACGTTAACTCAGAATAGCCCAGTGATGCTGAAAACGTTCAGAAATCACCTTTCTCACAACTGTTGATCTGAAGGTAAATTTAAATATACGTAATTTTTTATCTAAAAATTTTGCTTCCAGGAATATATACTAAGGGAGTAATTGGTTATTTGAGCAAAAATCAATCACAAGTAATCCAAAGAAATTATTAGATATCTTTGCTTATATTCATTAAATATTGGAAGCATTAAATATTTGTTAATAAGGATTTTGCTAAATAAGCTAGGGGGCTTTCATATAATTGACTATTATTAAGTCATGAAATGATTACTAGGTTCATATCTGTTGATACTAAAATATGTCCACAACGTATGGTTGAGTGAACTAGACAATTTATCAATATTGAAGAACAATGACTGTATTATGAGTTTATGTATAATACCTTGCTGTGTGTTTGTGATTTTTTTTTTTGTTTGTTTGTATCAGGTCCAGGTAGGGTAGAGATCAGGATGATATAGATAGAATTATAGAAGGATGCTTACCAAAATGTTCTATAGTGAGTATCTTGGGTGTTGGAGTTTCGAGTGCTTTTAAATTTTTTTTTATGCTTTTCTCCACTGGCTGACTTTGATTTTATATCAAGCATGTTTTTATATCAGAAAAAAATAAAGTTTCATTGTAAGGAATAATTATATTCACTCTTCAAAGATTTAACTCTCAAATCCTATGTGTTTAGTTTATTCAAATTTCCAATGTGATTCCAAGTCTTAAAATTTTAGGAATATTAAACTAGAGAACATGGCATATCATATATATTATATGCCACTTTATGCTAATAGAAAATCATTTTATATACACGTTTAAAAAATAATAGCTTTGGGGCTTCCCTGGTGGCGCAGTGGTTGAGAGTCCGCCTGCCGATGCAGGGGACATGGGTTCGTGCCCCGGTCCGCGAAGATCCCACGTGCCGCGGAGCGGCTAGGCCCGTGAGCCATAGCCGCTGAGCCTGTGCGTCCGGAGCCTGTGCTCCGCAACGGGAGAGGCCACAACAGTGAGAGGCCTGTGTACCGCAAAAAATAAAAAAATAATAATAGTAAGCAATTGATGACCCCCAGGTGTATCTCTCTGATGCATCTTTTGGTATGGCCCCTGAGCTAAGAATGGTTGTTACACTTTTAAATGGCTGAAAAAAAATTTTTAAAGAATATTTCCTGTTAAGTAAAAATTATATGAATTTCAAATTTCAGTGTTCATCACTATAGTTCTGAATTCAAATAATAAAATACTTGTGTTCTCTTTTTCTTGTCATATATGTACTTTCATATTCTTGATTTTGCCTTTTGGCCCACAAGCCTGAAACAGTTTACCATCTGAACCTTTCCAGAAAAGAGAAGCAGCCAGGGATGCAGGTTACCTGTGAATTCAGCCACCCTCACATCTCTGCCTGCTGGCTGAGGATGGCTATAAGGAAAGGAGAGGTAGCGGATGTTTTGGGTACCAGCCTGTGGGTAACAAGGAGAAATAAAAAGCAGAGTTAGCCACGCAACTGACAGCTTCACACGACAAAGTGAGAGACACAGACCCACTCTGCAGCATCGTGTTCGGATCACTGCCTTTCAGTTACTTCAGTTTAAGGGAAACAAAATGCCTCCGCCTTCAGTATATGTCCTTTCCCTCTCATGATAAAATAGACCATGATAAACCTCTCAAAGTTTCTCCTGCAGCCCTGCTGACATTAGGGTAGAGATTAGGGGCTACTCCAGACCCAGCCTCCATTCAGAGTCCCAGTAAGATTGCTTGGATATGGCCTCAGATGGAGTAGCTCAGATGCACAGTGGTTGCCATGAAGATAGGGTCCCAGAGACGTGGGGAGAACAAATTCCTCCCTGTATCTCCCTGGGGGAGGAGTAAGCTTCCTAGAGCCAGGGTCCCTGTCCACGGATGGTCCCCTGGAATGTCCAGTCCCTGGCCACCGTGGGAGCTAGTCCAGCCTCACAGCCCAGGGAGTGTGTCCCAGTCACTGACCCATCCTGGAGGGCAGTTTGCTGCCACATACCCCGTGGACCGATGCTTTGGGCTCCAAAGGGCCCAGGCCCAGAGAAGGGGGTGTCTGGTGTCCTGTACCCCCTTAGTTTTGTCTTTTTCTGTCAACCAGGGAGTGGTTTTGTTTGTTTGTTTAAATACTGAGGTAGTCACCTGACAAGGCCCTGCTCCGCCCGGCCCAGCTCAGGTGAGTCAGTGTCTCCGCCTTACCGGCTTTCCCCAGGGCAGGCTGTGACCTTTCCTCGCGCTCTCCCTGAAGGTGTTCTGGCGGCGGATCAGGATTTCTTTCGCCTGCTTCTCACTCGTTTGGGGTTTGAGGTTGTATTTGTTGTAGGACAGGGTCTGTAGAAAGAAGGGGATGTCAAACATGTACAGACATCTCAGCACAACTTCCAGCCTCAGGAGACCGTGGAAAAACCAAGAACAAAGACTAGTAGAGCGAGCAGGTGGTGCTCAGGTCCTCTGAGCGTTTGCCTCAATTACACAGGCACAAGCTGTGGCCCCGGAGGAAAGGTCTGTGCTCGGGGCCAGCCCCTCAGGACCAAGCTGCGGTGGGAGCCTTGCGTCTGGCTCGCAGGCTAGTGCCCCCCATCTGCGCTGTCCCCCTGTGACCTCCCACAGTGATCACCCCCGAGGTACCCACAGACTTCGGTGCCCCCCCAGCCAACACACACTCTCTTTCCCAGGTCACGTTCGTTATGCTAGGCCAGCGGTTACTGTTTAGGGATCAGGGGAATTTAAAAACGACTTCGGCAATGTCTAGATGGTTGCTATTTTAAAATGTTGCCAATCAAAGATTCGCACAAAAAATCAGCCCATTAGTATCACCACCATCAGTTCAAAAAGGAAAAAGTCTTTTAACCAAAGTAGTAGGACGGGCATGATCTTCGATACAGAACAGTTTTTCAAATTGAATCAGTTTAGTTTTATGAAAAATGTCTTCCTTATCTTCACAGAGGCCAGTGAAAATTTGTCTTGAACCACAGACCAGCATGGTCCTCAGATGTTAACGAAGTGCTTAACGGGAATCTCTTTCACCCAAACTAGAGGACTACAGATGTCACCTTTTGTGACAAGCCTCAAAACTGTAGACTTCCCACTAGCAACAAAGCAGACAGACAGTTGTCCGGGATTGTACCTTTGGTTTTTCCTTCAAGAGAGCAAGAGGACCATGGCAGAGGAGAGGAGCCATATGAACTACGTAAAGACAGGATGATAGGGCTTCCCTGGTGGTGCAGTGGTTGAGAGTTCGCCTGCCGATGCAGGGGACGCGGGTTTGTGCCCCGGTCCGGGAAGATCCCACGTGCCGCAGAGCGGCTGGGCCCGTGAGCCATGGCCGCTGAGACTGCGCGGCCGGAGCCTGTGCTCCTCAACGGGAGAGGCCACAACAGTGAGAGGCCCGCGTACCGCAAAAAAAAAAAAAAAAAAAAAAAAAGACAGGATGATAACCAACCAGGACCTACTGTGTAGCACAGGGAACTCTGCTCAATACTCTGTAGTAACCTAAGTGGGAAGAGAATTTGAGAAAGAATAGATATATTGTATATGTATAACTGAATCACTTTGCTGTACACCTTTGTCAATCAACAACACTGTTAATCAACTATACTCCAATATAAAATAAAAGTTTTTTAAAAATAAGAAAAATAAAGGAGGCTTTAAGGAAAAGAAACGTGGCTAATCCGAATCGTAATGTGCTGTAAGAATAAGCTATACACTGATTTTGAAGACATTAATTTAAAAGAAAAGAGTATAAAATATCTCATTGGTAATTTTTAAAATTCATGATGTGTTGAAATAATATTTTTGATATAGTGGTTTAAATAAAATATATTATAAAAAATTTTTTTTAAAGGTTAGGATGAGAAAGGAAAGACAGAAAGGGTAGGACTGGTGAGTCATTCTCCCAAGTAATAAAAGAGGAAGCAAAAGCCATCTCGGGGGTGGAGTCCCCCTCTGTTTACTATGTATGTTCTCCCCGTGGGAGTTTCCATCACCTACTGGCTCTAGGTGATCAACAAGGAAGGGAGGTCCTGCACAGCTTAGAAGGGAGAAACCTGGAGGTCAGTCTGATAAAAGAAGAAGAAAGGTGATTACTTAGGAACCTGATAAAAAAGAGAGAATGCACGGTTAGCCTCATTTTTGGGCGGCTTGGAGTTCCAGAATCTCTCTCTCTATTTCTGGACTTTCCCTAAACTCAACCTCCACCCCCACGGGGCACGTCTGAGTACCAGCGACCCTCTGGACTGCAGCCCTCACTAAGCCGGCCAGCATTCTTCAAACCAGGAAGCTCTTAACTACTCATCTAAGGCGGAATGTGATAGTCTTGCTGAGACAGTTTCACCTGGAATGATTTGAAAGCTGCTGAATGTACTCGACGTGTGCTGTGAGTGTCGCTGACCTGGGTTCCTCCCGCAGGCGCAGGGCCTTTTTGCTGACACATTCCCCTTCATCACTGACCTTCTCCGCACGGCAGCCAGAAGACATTCCCTTGCCCTGGACCATGTAATTCTGAAGTCATGGAAAGAGCTGTGGGTGGGTAGTTGGCAGACATGGGCTCTCAATGCAGATTCGTTCTGAGATCTTAAACAAGTCAAAAAACAACTCCTCTGACCTCAGCATCTTCTACTGGAGAAGATGAGTTTTGACCAGATGAGTTTTTGGAGTCCCATGACCTGGTCACCAAAACCGAGGCCCTCACAGTTAACTCACTTCTAACCCTAGTCAACAATTGGGATGTTCCATTGAATCCTCAAACTTAAAGAACTCCTAATTAGAGGACACAAATGAAAATACCGTTTGATTAAATCAAAGTTTCAGGAGGATTCACTTACTGTCCCTGAAATGTTCTTGCTGTGAACTTTGGGCCAGGTCCCAAGTACTAGTATAGCCTCCATACCCTTTTCCAAAATTGAAAAATACTATGCCTGACATGTCTCCTTTTTGTGGATATATATATATATATATGTGTGTCTGTGTGTGTGTGTGTGTATATATATATATATATATTTTTTTTTTTGGCCTAGCGGCATGTGGGACCTTAGTTCCGGACCAGGGATCGAACCCATGACCCCTGCAGTGGAAGCTTGGAGTCTTAACCACTGGACCGCCAGGGAAGTCCCTGAAATGTCTCCTTTTTTATCTTAGGCTTTCAGCAATGTGGTTTCGATATTCTAATCTAAACCATCTCAGTTTTCTAAGCTCTATTACAGTCAACCACGCTGGGACAACTCCACCATCACAGGCATCCTGGGGCCATCTTTCTTCCGTGGTGGATAAGTGTCACTGCTTTTCTGTCTCTGGAGGGGGAGGGAGCCCTGCTGGTTCTGGAAAACTCTGGGGCTGCAGGGCTAGGGCAGCCTGACCCCTAGGGCCTGCAACTGGATTTGCATTTCTCTTTATACCATGGGTGCCGATTTTGCTGCAGAAACATAACAATTAACTTTCTGTTCTCCAAACTAAGCAGAGAGAAATTGTTCATCAAGAAGACTGCTTTGGAGAGAATAACATGAACAAGAACTGATTCCTGGAGGACTGGATCCCAGGACAGGCAACAGGGACACGTCTTATACACACCCTTTGTCGAACTTGGTACATGTTGTGTGTCAGAATGTCCCTCATGGACTCCACATCTTCAGGGGAGAGTCTTTTGGTTTCTTGTATCCTCTGGGCCCTGGAAACATCATTGGAGGGAAGCCAAGCATTATTCTTCCATCTTGGCAAGGGGACCACAAAAGCATGAATTTACTTTCAGGAGTTCTAATTGATAAACGTAAAGGTTATGTTTTTAACATAACTTTTCCTGTTGTTTTAGTAAATTCATATGAAATGTCAGCATGTGTGTCTTGACTTACATTTTGAGCATGTGGCTTCTTTGCCTATAGCTTGTATATGGGAATTTCTCTAACCCATTTTTAAAAAGGAGTTTAAAGTCATGGCAAACCAGTTACTTTTTTCCTCCGTATCTATTAGGAACAGACACGTTTGTAAAAAACAATAAAAATCAATGATTAGGAAATACATTTTTGGAAAGGATACCACAAAGGGCAAACCAAATGTTTCACTCTTAGATTCAACAGAAATAAGATTATTCCTTCAAGGCTCACGGACAACACCATGTAGTAACCACATTTTGAATAGCACTAATCTATGAGGTACTAAATTTTTACGAGTACCTTTATAAGTACATTTATCTTGGAATTGTCCCTTTAGGGACTTTATCTCTAGTTAAAGAATAATGGGAAGAAACTAAAATCATATTTTACGAGGAGAATTAGACCATTGCCACCATGAAAATCAGGCCAGCTCAGAGACACTGGACCCTCTGAGATTCTAGAAGCAGTTGACTTCTTTCAGCCTTCTTCACCATAAGCACCCCTCCCTCCCCGCCCCCCCCCCCAAAAAAAAGGGCTTAAAAGCCAAGTCATGGCCAGGTTAGCAGTCAATGAACAATTGTCCTCCGAGGATTTCAGTCATGACATCGCTATGTGCAGAATTCTCATGTGACACACATATTTGATTTCAATCACTTCGGTCTAGTGGTGGTAATTTCTAAAAACTTACTGTATGAATAATATACGCTCACTGTAGAACATAGGAACAACAAAAATAGGAGAACTAAAGAAAATTAAACCCATCTCTCAGTACTATTACCTCCCCTGACATATTGGTATAAACCCTTACAGAGCTGCGATGTTTTTTCTTTTCTGGCTGCAGGTTTTTGAAAAGCACACGTGTGCTGATGTGCTGGTACCTGCTTGCACAGGTCTTAGGATAATTGACCATAGAGACAAGAAGTTATTGGTTTCAAGACAGGCCACTTTTTAAGTCCCTTTCCCCAAACATTGGTAGCGATATCGTCATACATAGCAAGGATATTTTTGTAAGTAATGCACAATGGGTAAAAGATTTTTAAGGGCTTGGATACTGGATATCACAGGACGCCAGCATTTACTTAGCAATGCGATCTGTCGACTGACTAATGCCCTTCCTACAAAATCACTGAAACCAGTTTCCATATCGCGGAGCTGCAAACGTCAACACTATTGATATTCAGTTACCACCCTCGGTGATTTAAACATTACTATCAGGGCATTTCAACCTAACTGTTTAAATGTCCTTCAAATAAAATTTATTCTGATTTAGATACACCCACGCATTCCCACAATCTGAACACATTCCTTTATTATGGTGGAAGGAATCTATTGCTAAACAGAAACAACAGCTAATCAAATAGTTCCACTTTGTGTGTTCATAATAAAATGACCAAATAGGAAAAAACTATGGGTAAAGTTAAACCTGAGATAGGAAATCTAACTTGGCATTCTCCCCAGTTTATAATTAACCACTCTGGGAAGGACCAGACTCAGTTCAAGCCCATTTAGGCTGCTGGCTGGATGTGCAGTACAGGGTTCCCGGCAGCATTGCCTCGTACTTATTCACACTGAGAAGCTGCAGCTATAGAATCAGAAGGATGAATGATTGATTCGGGCAATCACTGATGCATGGACTTTCCTACCTGCTACTTCGTTAGCAAAATCACTCCTGAAATGATATCATGAGCACAGGAAAGATACAATCCTCAGAAAAACTGAATGTTAGTAATCTCTAGGGCAAAAAAGTAAAATTATAAAGTGAAAGTCTCATCACTGGAACAAGATATAAAAGAAACCTCTATTACCTTAAATAAAAGACCACTGGTAATTTCATGGCCATTGAAATCAAACTGGGGAAATCTGAATCTAAATGTATTTGAATAAAAAGCTGACATTTCCCTTAACTTTTTAAAAAAAATCAGATGCTATAATGCTGTAAAAAGAGGTTTCAGTTCTAAACACAGCAATAGAGATATGAAATCTAGTAGATGTTATCTTCATGCCATAAGACGAAGTCCCAAAAGGTCAAATATTTCCTGATTTATTTGGAGGAATCCATCCTCTTTTACTAGCTTTATACATGAAATCCAGGGAAATGTATGTTGACTGAAGGATGTGCCCACTAAGTAAACAATGGTACTAACAGCTCTTCTGTGTATGTGGTTGCCTTGTGTCTTCTTAGAAAGGTCACCAAGGTGACCAACACTGAGAACGAGTGAAGAATGCAGAGCTGTGGGCCCGGCTCCCTACAAGGCAACGTTCCATCATGGAAGTGAACGTAGCATCAGAACCTTCATACTAGTGTCTCTGGTGTCAGAATGCATGACTGTGAACTTATACCTGTCGTTATGTGATCAATTTAAAAATTCTTCAACTGCAATAAATTAATCTGTGCTTTTTAATACGTGACATTGTAACTATTTGGGAATTTCTAAAGACAGTATCTTGAAGTCGCACAGCTTAGTGTGTTATGCCTATACATTTACTATAAATATTTTTTATCTTTCACTTTCTTCTCTTTTAACATCTTTATTATAAATATTTTAATATCTCTTCTCTTTAATAGTAACCAAATATTTTTTAATCGGCTTGAGCCTCTACCCACTGATGTTTCTAAGAACTTCCTACTCATGGGTAAAGCAAGGTGCCTTAGAGGTAGAATAATAATCCAAGTCCATAGTCTATTTATTCCATAGGGTTGTTCTGAGAGTCAAATAAAATAATGTACGTAAAAGTCAAGGAATTCCCTAGAATCAGCAGTGTCTGCCGTGTGCCACAGACAGCTTCTAGGGGTAGTGTTCTCCTGAAGGTCACAGAGTTTGGAAATCTAAACCTCTTGTAGAACAATTGCTTAAACTTCTAAAGAAAAAAAATATATGTGCGTTTTGTTGTTATCCTTTCATACGGAGTCACAAAAAGTGAGCTGAGTACACACTTCTTTTTCCTATTATTGTATGAAGGTTTGTTTTTTAAGAAATTACTGCTTTGATCTTAGGAGAGGAATTCCTTTTTGCTTGACGTCCTACAGATTTCTGATGAGATCAAATGAATGCAACTTAAATACTAAACTTGTAGTAAATATCGGTTTAAAAAATCTCCTCTCCCACCTCGGTTAACTAACCGGTTTGGGCTATAGGGGGAAAAAATGTCTCCAACCTAGAAGGCTCTCTTACTAATCTTGAGTCAATGTCTGAAAAATAATTGACTCAACACAAGGGCATCCTCTAAATGAAACTGGCTTAAAAATTGCCTTGAGGTTAGGAACTGGGAAACCTGCTTATGACCAGTGCAACGTAATGTACAGAGATTCAAAATATATTTTAGCACATGAGAGACTGATTCTCATTTGAGATAAGTGCCCCTACATTCCTAGACCAAGTGCTTACATCACTAGTGAGCAGAAGGTTGAGGAAGTTCCTCATGGTCTAAACTGCCTGCATCCATCCAGGTCCAGCCCTCCTGCTGAGCGTTGAGTTAATTCTCATCCATCCTTCAGTGAACAGGTCAAATGCCTGGGGACCAGATGAGGTTCCCTCTCACCCTCTCACAGCTCCCTGGACTTTATGATCGTATGTTTGTGTGCCCTATTTTATTACTATCAAGACCCTGCTCCAGGGGTGCACTCCCTGAGGGCAGGGACCGTCTGCTTCCACAGGCTGTGGCACATAACAGGTGCCCTAGTACTCCCCTTCGCTAAGGGGATGCCCCAAAGTTCAGGAATTAAGTGAAGTAGGATTTGAAGGCAATATTGTAGAAAATAAAAGAATGCAAAGTTATCCATGATGAGTGATATATCAACATTTTAAATAAAGACGAGATCAGTATCCCCGATCATTTTTTCTGCCTCAGGCTCTCATATGGCTCAGCACGGTGTTTCCAATAAATATTTGTTAGCACATTCCCGTTTTAGGACCAGAAATTTCCTTAAAGCCATGTAGTGGGCAGCACGCAAACCAACCAACCAACCGCGAAAACAGTCTCGCTGAGAAATATGGCAGAAAGCTTTCTGTTTATACAAAGGTGCCCTCAGGGCTGCTCCTGGAAATGTTCCCCATGTAAAAAAGGTGATGGTGTTTCTGATTCATTAGCAAGCAAGGGATGAGAAGTAACACTCAGGTGTTAATGACAATTTCATTGCTATCTATTCTTAGCTCTTCTCTCAACTTGCTTTTCAGAGGTGAGGATGTGGGGAGATAATTGAAACTCATTATCTTCTGAGGATGTCAGGATGGAGGACCTGGTGTTCCTTATGCTAAATATACGTTCTGACTAATTTCCCCAATTCGTAAACCATTTCTTGGGAGAAAACTGGGCATCTTTAGGGAGGGGGTGAATTCATTCTTATGACATTCAAGGAGTTCTCGGTAAATGTCAGAGACTTAAAGCAGCTTTAAAAAATGTCTAACCAGCTCTTGGGACAATTGGTTTCCAGATACTCCAACTGAAGCACCAGGCTTCAAAGGGCATCATCTTGTAATGATGGGGTATGAATCAGTCTTACCCCACCCTCTGTCCCACTGGTAGCCAGTTCCCTCCTTGCTCCTGTTCACAGCTGGTCTCACACAAACGCGGCATTCTCCCAATTGCACACAGATCTTTGCCTGAGACACAATTACAAACACGGCCTTCTCTTTAAATATCCCACCAATCACCACACCTCTTGCTCCTATACCACTCATGCCCAAATCCAAGTTAGCATCCTAGGATGCTGACCTGGTCTCTCCTCATAGAAGACAGGAAGAGAGATGACTTATGGGACAAAGACAACAGCAAGATTAGCAGAAGCAAATGAGCACGGGTGAAAGGGTAGACATGTCTAAACAGGAAGACTTGTAACATATGCTAAAGATCTTCTATAAATTCATTTGCCCCGCCCTCCCAAAGAAAGATGTCAAAAAACTCTCATCTTTTTGCTAGAAAGTAATTTTCAGAAACTAGGTGAAACAGATCGAGCATGGACCAAGCTATAAGATGCCAAGACTTAGATCTTATTTCTTCCATTTTTCCTTTGTCATATCTCTGCCTCTTCACTCCTAATAGTACCTTTAAATGGAACAATGAGTTAGTGCCCCTTGTAATTCTGACATTGAAAGTCTAGATCGAGGGCAGATGTCACTTACTGGTGGGGCATGGAAAAGGCTGTAGAACTCAGTATCCCGGTCTCTGCCATCTCAATAGCTTGTTTCATTTCCAGCTTCTTGTACAAAGAAACGATGCTCGATTTTGGCAGGTTCTCTCGGATTAGGATTTTCCGTAAATACTTATGATCAAACTTCTTAAACCTAAAAATGGAAACCAACAGTTTGGAAATCCTCAGTCTCTGTATGTGTTATGTAAGTATATCCTTTTTCTAGAAACAAACTACACTTAACTTTATTCTGAAAAACACCACGACAGTGCCTGGAACACATGTGACTTTGAACACATTTAAAAAAAAATAATCATAGCATTTATACATTTTTTAAAATAAAGAAAGAATGGCCTAGGGACCTGAATACATTGAAAATCAACCAAACAAAAGGAAGGGACAAGCTGTAATCAGGGTTGCTCATCTTTAAAATGAGACTAGGGGCTTCCCTGGTGGTCCAGTGGTAAAGAATCTGCCTTCCAATGCAGGAGATATGGGTCTGATCCCTGGTCAGGGAACTAACTTCCCACGTGCCGCGGGTCAACTAAGCCCGCGGGCCACAACCACTGAGCCTGCGTGCCGCAAACGACAGAGCCAAGGCGCTCTGGAACCCACACGCCACAACTAGAGAGAGAAAATCCACATGCTACAACTAGAGATAAGCCCGCATGCCACAACTAGAGAGAGAAAACCTGCACACCACAACTAGAGAGAAGCCCGTGCTGCAGCGAAAGATCCCGCGTGCTGCAACTAAGACCCGATGCAGCCAAAAGTAAATAAGTTTAAAATAAATAAATAAAATAAAATGAGACGAATAGTGATAACACAGGAGAGTTAAGGAGATCATGTGAAAGATAATTCCTCTCTTTCTAATCCAGCTTCCTTATGGCTGTTGTAGTTTGCCTTCCAAAAGTCAAGTATGGCCATGCCACTCTCCTATTTAATAGCCTTTTTTTTTTTTCGCGGCACGCGGGCCTCTCACTGTTGTGGCCTCTCCCGTTGCGGAGCACAGGCTCCAGACGCGCTGGCTTAGCGGCCATGGCTCACGGGCCCAGCCGCTCCGCGGCACGTGGGATCTTCCCGGACCGGGGCATGAACCCGTGTCCCCTGCATCGGCAGGCGGACTCAACCACTGCGCCACCAGGGAAGCCCTTAATAGCCTTTTGATATGAGTTTTAAAGGTCAAATAGAACTTTATAGTGTTAATGGCTGTAGAGAGCTCCTTAGCTCTGTACCATAAAAGCGTGTCCCTGTCTTTCCAGTCATGTCCTCCTTTTTTCTCACCTTTTTCTCACCTTGTCACTCTCCCATATCCAAACCATGACATGTTCTCCCTTGGCTTTGCAGATGGAAATACACTGCTGCTACTGTGGTTGCTTGGCAGGCTTTCCATTCTTCTTGGCCTGGAGAACTCATTTATTTTCCAAACCCACTCCCATTTCTGTATTGCTATAGTTCTATGCATTTGCCTCTGTTACAACATGCACCATATTGACCATAATTATTTGCTCAGGCTCTTTCTCTTCTCCCCCACCCCACCCCCAGGATCACATGTACTACATTGTGAAGACCTAGAACACAGTGAGGGTGTCTTACTGCTCTTGACACAGTTTAGAAAGTTAGGTATAGATTCGGCTAAATGGAAGAATATTTAATAATGCTTCATTGGAATAACTATGGCATTTGAACTTAAAAAAAAAATCCATGGCCTAAATTCTAGATCGGTGGATAGTCACAGAATTTAAATTCTATTTTAACACTGTAAGGACTGCTAAAACGATGTTTCTTTCTACCTCATAAAAAAAAATCCCACTCAGGAGACTTTCCTGGCAGTCCAGTGGTTAAGATTTCGCCTTCCAATGCACGGGGTGCAGATTTGATTCCTGATCGGGGAGCTAAGATCCCACATGATCTTAGCCAAAAACCAAAACATAAAACAGAAGCAATATTGTAACAAATTCAATGAAGACTTTAAAAAATGGTCCACATCAAAAAATCTTAAAAAAAAAATCCCACTCAAAAGCTCTCAGTTTCTGTGCCACCACCCTGCAAGAGCCAGAATTTTAAAGATCTAGTCTCTCTTGGCATCACCAACATCAATATGTTGGAAATGTCTACCATTTGGTTAATTGAACTACTGCTAACGCCTACATCCTCCAAACAGCAGTGTAAAACTTCAAAAATCTCGTCTTCCTCATCCTCAATAAACTCTCCTCAGGGCCACGTCATTAAGAAATATGGCTGTAGACTAAATCCAGAAGAGGATGAGCTCTGAAATGTGAGATGTTGTGGAGAAGAGGGCCCCCGGCATCGTTATGCGAGAAGGACCTCCCCCACGATGGAGGAATCTCTTCCCCAGGATCCCTGATGACTCACCAACCCTCCTTTGCAGCCTCTTGAAGCCTGTTATTCCCTGGTTGTGCTTCTCGTATCACTGGGAAACTTGTCCTTGTTTTAAACTTAAATCTGGTGTCTCTAATTTCCACTTGTCAGTTGTACTAGTTTCCTCTAAAGCAACCAAGCCCAAGTTCACTGCTTCCTCCACCTGGTAGCTCTCCATTTCCCAGGACTTCTGCCTGCTTCTTGTATGGCATGGCTCCCAGGCCCTTTATCTTCCTGGCCACCTTCCTCAGGATTCCTTCTACTTTTATCTTATCCCATCTACCTAGCTTCCAGTGGAACCTTCTGAGGTTCTGCATGTCACATATATCCCTCCTTGGTGGTGAGACCTCTGCCTCCTTACTTGTCTCTCACTTGGTAGTGGCTCCACTGCCCACACACATCTTCAATTCCAGCCTTCAAGTGATCCATCAGCTGCAAAACCAAACACAGGGAAATGATTGCTGATGAAACGTTAACCCTACAAGACACACAAGAGGGTTAATCCACCTTGGAAAACAAAGGGGCTTTACTTTCCAGGAGCACACCCTCTTTTCCATCACTGTTCATGTAACGGACGCTTATAATGCCTTTCCCAGTAACACCACTTAGTTTCGTGATACAAAGCCTCTGCAGATAATTTCTTTAATAAAGCACATAACTTGCAATGAAAACAAGGTACCTGCTTTGCTTTGAATACTATTTTTCTAGAATGATCTAGGAAATTTCTCATTACTGAAATCAAATGGATATAAAGCCTAATAATTAACTTTTAATTCTTTGAATTTCATTGAGAAAGAAAAGAATATGCCAGTATCCAATTTATACGACTCCTGAAAATATAATTCTACAGGTATTCTATTATAATAGCAACATATAACAACAAAATTTATCTATATGCCTCAGTTTTTGTTTTGTTTTGTTTGTTTTTTCTTTTTATTTTGGGCCGTGCCACATGGCTTGTGGGACCTTAGTTCCCCCACCAGGGACTGAACCTGCGCCCTCAGCAGCGAAAGCACAGAGTCCTAACCACTGGATCACCAGGGAATTCCCATGCCTCACTTTTTTTTTTTTTTGCAGTACGCGGGCCTCTCACTGTTGTGGCCTCTCCCGTTGCAGGGCACAGGCTCTGGACGCGCAGGCTCAGCGGCCATGGCTCACGGACCCAGCCTCTCCGGGGCATGTGGGATCTTCCTGGACCGGGGCATGAACCCGTGTCCCCTGCATCGGCAGGCAGACTCCCAACCACTGCACCACCAGGGAAGCCCCAACGCCTCAGTTTTTATCTGATCATTTTGTCTCAGTATTTACATCTCACCATCCAAGCCAATTATACTACATTTGCCTTATCCAAATTGTTTATAGGAATTTAGGAAAAAACACAGTCTCTTCATAATTTATTACTTTACAAACAATTTAAATTTGTAATCATTGAAGTTTAACATGGCTTCTAAATTTTTTTTGCAAAATAAATTAAAATACTAAATTAATTCTGAAATAATTATGTACTCTCTACCAATAATTATACCTTTTTTTGAGAAAAAGAAAAATAAGAAAGGGGTGAAATATTCCAGTTCTATTGTCTTAGGTATATATCTAATTTCTTAAAATAATGAACAGAGGGGATGAAGATAGAAACAAAAATCTTCAATCGGGTTAAAGCACTACTGATTATAAAATGCTCACTCCCTATCCCCATCTGTTGAATAGTTTCAAATGGCCTTGAAAATTTTTCATTTGCGTTTCCTGGAATTAAAATTACTTTATTTCCTTAGGTGACTTTGGCCATGAAATTCAGGTCTGATTTTGAAAGACTTCATCAGTTTCTCCAGCATTAAAGTTATGGACTTTCAGGCATGAAAGAAACCTCCAAATTATGTGGGTCAATCATCCCCTCCAAGCCTGAATCTCTTGTACAGCAACTATGCCGAGTGTTTCCGGTTATTGCTTGCACACATCCACTTCACCTTTGGGTGAGCCATACAAGCAACTGTCCAGACACTCTTCATTAACAGAGCTGAAGCCTCTCACCCTATGTTTTCCATACATTAGTTCTCATTTCTATTTCCTGTAGCCACATGAAATGCCATCCCTTCAATACTGTGTCGGACTTAAAACTTAAAACAAACAGAGACCATGATCGACTTCATTTTCACTTTTATCAGAGTTGTCACCAAAACTGCCACTAGGCCATGTCTGCTGAACTGGAAGCTGTTACCCTTCTTTATTATAAGTTCAGGAAGAGCAGAAAATCCCATGTTCCATTAGAATAATGATTTCTTCCTTCCTTCCTTCCTTCCTTCCTTCCTTCCTTCCTTCCTTCCTTCCTTCTTTCCTTCCTTTCTTTCTTTCTTTCTTTCTTTCTCTCTTTCTTTCTTTCTTTCTTTCTTTCTTTCTTTCTTTCTTTCTTTCTTTCTTTCTTTCTTTCTTTCTTTCTTTCTTTCTTTCTCTTTTAGAACAATAATTTTGGAAGCAAGTCAGGCAACCCTGAACATTATTCATCATGATAGTTTTCTGAGGTGTCAACTTGGCTAGGCTACTCCCCTGTTATTATTAATACCCATTGAGATGTTGCTGTGGAAGTATTTGGTAGATAGGATTAAAGGTCACTGATCAGTTGCCTTTAAGTAAGGGATATTATCCTAGATAATCTGGGTGGGTCTGATGTGATCATTCGAAAGGCCTGAAGAATAAAGCAGAAGAAAATTCCACTTGCTTTTGCCTGAGAGTCCCAGTCCACCCTTCCTGATGGCCTGTCCCACAGATTTTGGATCTGTCTACCCAGCACCCATAGTAGGTGAGCCAATTCCTTACAACAAAGCTCTTATTATATATCTCCTACTAGTTCTGCTCCCCTTGTTGAAGCCTGACAGAAGCAATGCTAGCTTGGACCCAAAAGGGAGAGAGAGAAGATGAAATGAAAGAAAGCTACTGGGCCCCACATTCTACAGGCAAGAAGCAGGCTGAACAAACTAATAAGCTGCTAGAGTTACAGATGTAGAAAACATACTTATGGTTACCAGGGGGCAAGCGGGGCAGAGATATATTGGGAGAATGAGACTGACATATACACACTACTATACATAAAATAAATAGCTAGTAAGGACCTACTGTATACCACAGGGAACTCTACTCGGTACTCTGTAATGGCCTATATGGGAAAAGAATCTAAAACACAGTGGATATATGTATACATATAACTGATTCACTTTGCTGTACACCTGGACCTAACACAACATTGTAAATCAACTATACTCCAATAAAAATTACAAAACAAAACAAAACAAAATTAATAAGTCACAAACACCTGCTACTGTTCATGAAAAAGGAACTATGACTCAGTGGGTGGAGGGGAGAACACAGAAGGTGGAGCAAAGAATCATTAGAAGATTGTTCCCAGGACTGGAAACCAGGACTGGAAACCCAGGCAGACTTGGAAATTTGCTTGGGGTAGATGACTCCTTTTTTCCTTCCATATTTCCCCCTTTTGGAAAAGGAGTATCTATAGCCGTTATCTGATGACTGTCCTGCCAGTGCGTTTTTGGGAGAAGATGACTTGTTTCTTGAGTTTCACAGGTTCAGAGTGAAGAGGAACTGTGTCTCAGGACGGATTATACCTAGAGCCTCACCCATCCTTGATTTAGATGGTTGAGATGCTGAGAGTTGGGTCTTTTGAACTCACAAGATGTAGGTGAGATTTTTGGTCTCTGAGTTCATTCTATAGTGGATGGAGGCTTTTGAGATGTTGGGATCGGTTAATGTATTTTGCATGTGGAACAGACATGAGTCTTTGAAGAGCAAAGAACAGATGCGATAGGCAGAATGTATGATCCCCAAAGACGTCCAGGGTCCTAATCCCCAGGGCCTGCAAGCATGTTAGTTTTTATTCAAAGAGGAATTAGGATAGCAGATGAATTTAGGTTTGCTATTCAGCTGACCTGATGATAGAGAGAATACCCTAAATTACCCCCATCGGCCCAGTATAACCATAAAGATCTATAATGTGGAAGAGGAAGGCAGAAGAGTCAGTATCAGAGTGATGCAGCATGAGAAAGCCCTGACTGGTCATTGTTGGCTTTGAAGCAGGACGGGTCCACAAGCCGAGGAATGCCAAGAACCTCTAGAAGCTGGAAGAGGCAAGAAAACAGACCCTTTCCTAGAACCCCTAGAAAGAAATGCAGCCCTGCTACATCTTGATTTTATCCCGGTGAAACCCATTGTGAACTTGTGACTTCCAGAACTGTAAGATAATAACTGTAAGATGTAAGCTACTAAGTCTACGATAATTTCCTACAGCAGCACCAGGAAACTAGTACAGTCACTGTTGGTGGAGCTGGAGAGGAAAGAGGCCATGTCTAGTGACATATACACACCTCATCAAAGTTCTAAATCACTCCCATAGGTGACGAAGAGGGAACGTCTGATCAACTTATTAATTATGACCAAGAGATAACTTACACGGGTATGAAGCTCTTCGTTGATGGATTCTTTTTTATTGGTCTTTCTCACATCCAGGTACCTGACCAGAGGGCCAATTGTGATTCCCTAGATCATAAACCACAAAATAAAGCATTTTGTTGTAGTGAAGACTGTCAGGATAGAGAGCAAATCTATTGCAAATTTAGAACTTCCAATTTTAATGTCTTTGTTTTGTACTAGTTTCTCCTGGATAAATGCTCCAGTGTTTACTTTAGTTCTTACTTAATACCTTTACACTCTGCAATAAAAATAGGCCTGATGTCTATAATTTAAAGCAGGGATTTAGTTTCATTCCTTAAAATAACCTCCCATTAGTTTGCTGAGAGCTAATACCAGCTATAATAAAAACTATTTAATACCCATTGTTATCTCATTTTCAGTAATAGACATCCGGCGAGCTCTCAGTCACCTGTACAAAGGGATATTTTGATTGATACATTTTATCAATTAAAAGGTCACAAAATGTCGAGGTTACAGGATGACCAAAAACATGATCTAGAAATATTTGGGAATTTAGTTTGGGCACTTGTCTGAAAATCAGATAAAGTGTCCCTTTCTTGGTATTTTACTAATTTAATACACAATCCTGAGAAGAATCGACTTATTTCAAATATGAAAGAAATTCTACCAACCTGAATGAATACAGTAAAATATATAACTACTAGAGTAGCAGTGACAAACATTTTCTTCCTAGGAAAAAGAGATAGAGGAAGCAAAAACGCAAGTGAAAAACTTCCAGCTCCTCGGACACCACTGTAGAAAATTATGCACTGGTCCTTGATGGAGAAGGGGAAAGTCCGAAACTGGTTACTGATATAGAAGAGAGCAAACACGCCTAGAAGGGGGGAAATACGTATTAGAGCAGAGGGTCACGAACGAGGAGACAAAGCAGCATTAGTGAACCCAAGTCGTGTGCATGTGCCCACAAAACGAGGCAACCTAATTCCATCACACCCATGGCAGTCTGTCCCAAACAGAACAGCTTACAAAACTTTTTACTTCTTGGGTAGCTGTGAGACGGCAGTGCTTCAAGTCAGAAGTGTTCTCTGGTAGTTTCCCAGCATGACTGCCTCTGTGCGTGTGCACGTGTGTGTGTGTGTGTGTATTTAAAGTAATAAATCTTGATACTTTTGATATAAGAAATGGTATATATTTTCTAATCTATTTTATAAATTTTGCTCAGCCTTTCAAAACTAAGAAAAGCAAGGGTATCACTTGGAGGGTAGAAGCATTTTTATCAGCTCATACTCTCCCTGGGTCAGCAGAGGAGGTGTGTGATTTTGAAGGTGACATTAGCCCTCACAGTGCCTGGGGTCTGTGCAGGTGAGCGGATCTTCTGTGGTTGGTTTGGTTCTTCTTGAGGCTCGATGCAAAAAAGGAAGGAAGTTGGCAAGGGGTCCAAGGAGGGGTTTCTTACTGTCAGTAAGTGGAAGGTGGAGGGCAGGAGAGCTTGCTGAAAACACAGAGGTGTTTTCTACCACATTGGTTTTCCATCCCCATGTGGCTGAGCTGCCACCCATGCAGTGGTTCCTAGTGAGAAAGGTCCCTTCACTGATGCTCTGACTCATCAAAGCAGAGGTTTCCCTGGAGAACAGTAAACCTCTCGGTATCCTCATGTGGTTTCTAATCGCACAGACATCACAGCAAGCATCACTGACGTTAACTCTACTGCCCTGTAGATCCCCACAGTACTAGAACTGAAAGGGACCTAACAAATCTGTCCACACCCACTGTTCTGTGGTTGGGGAAGAAGCTTTTGAGTAGTTAACTCTCTGTCCAAGGTCAAATAGCTAGTTAGTAACAGTGATAGGACTTGATGTGACGTTATAAATTTACACCAGAGTACCCTTAATTCTCTTCTCTCCTGAAGACCCAACAGGCACATATATTCAGAGTTACTTTAATGAATATTTTTAATATTTCTACATTCTTGTTATTCTTTCCTAGCATCCTCTGATAGTAGGGACACTGACAGTGCAGGACACAGTAAAATTTAATTTTTCTCATCTTGTTTTGTTTGTCCCGGCTCCTCCACGGGCTAGTCCTGTGACCTTGGGCAAAAGTCAATCTTTTCATGTACGCATCTTCTCATCTGCTTTCTGGAGGTACTGAGTACTCACACCAGAAGGTGGACGTAAGGTTTAATAATTTAATACCTATGAATAACATAAAGCACGACCTTCTATGTTGTAAGCCTTCATGAGTTGAACTATTCTTAGCTAGGATGAGTCAGGCAGGAGTGGGAGAGCTGGACTCCGACACCTGGCTCTGTCCCTCGCTGTGACGTGGCCAAGTCATTCTCCTGGGAACTGTTACATCATTTCTCTCAGATGGAAAATGAAGGAGCTGGGTGGCTGGTCACGAAGCATCGTGAGGTCTCCCCAACATTAGTCTCCCAGCTGGTTTCTATGCCTGTTGGCTGGGCAGAAGCTCTGAGGTGGTACTCCCCTTGACATTAACCCTACTGCCCTGTAGATCCCTACAGTACTAGAACTGAAAGGGACTTACGAAATTTGTCCAGACCCACCATTTTGTGGTTGGGGAAGAAGATTTTGAGTAGTTAACTATCTGTCCAAGGTCAAATAGCTAGTTAGTAATACTGGTAGGACTTGTGAGATTATAAATTTATATCACAGAATCCTTAATTCTTTTCTCCCCTGGAGACCCAATAGGCACATATATTCAGAGCTATTTTTATGAATATTTTTAATATTTCTACATGCTTGTTATTCTTGCCTAAATCCTAAAAACCATTCTAAATTTAGAATGGATATGTTCAAGATGAATTCTTAGCCATTTCTCCAATTTCTCTTTGAGTAATTGGCTTGAAAATACTGGTCAAATTCACGTAAAAAAACGCTTCAAATATTGGTTGAAGTCATTTAAAATTATAATCTCTTCTAATCAAAAGGTAAAGCATATCTTGTAGTTCAGTACTGAGTGTTCTTTCTAGCTCCAGAAACATAAATATACAAGTTAAATTAAAAGCCATTAGTCAAGACACCTCGTGTTTTTAAGTTAGGCATATTTTATAGGGGTGACACCAGTTACACTGTAGAGTTGCCTTTACTAAGCACTTTTCAAAAATAGAGATTCACTTCCTTTGTTTTCTATATATCACACTCAACCCTTCACTAAAACCACTTGTAATATTTAGGAGACGGTTTTCTAACAGTACTTGCCTTACAGTTTGTGAGATCTCACTTTTCCTGTAACAAAAGTATAAAAGAAAGCCCGCAGTTTATAATCTGTATCTGATTTATGGTGCAAGAACTCATAAGCTGGCAAAGAAGTGAAGAGCAAGGGATGAATGTACTGAGTTATATTTAAATGTGTAGATGTGAGAGTTTTCTCTCAATTAAAAACAAGTGCTTCTGCTTCAGCCTTGCTTCAGTGCAGAAACTTATCGGCCAGTGATTATTCTGAACTGATTGAGGAAGCAAACGGGGAACATTCCTGGTCACTACAAGGTACCCAAACCCCCCTAACCAGTAAAACCAGTTGGCATCACCCCATTGCTTTTGCTTTAACCTTGCAGGAAGGAATAAGAAAAATAAAAAAAGAAGCAGGTGGGACTCTCCGGGCCCTGCTGTGTCTTACTGATGGCTCTCCAGATCTGGCAGAAGGCCAGGGTGAAGCAGACGAAGGCCCAGTTCCACTCGTGGTTCTTCCCCACGGTGGACACGCCCATGAACATGAAGATCAGGGTCTCGCTGACGCTGCTCAACATCTTCATGAAATACTTGATGGTCGTGTAGGAAGTCTGGGACACGTTTTCTTCAACGTACTTTTTCATGGTCACTGCACAGGCTGTGATTCTGCAAAAGGAAAAGAGTCTCAGGGAGAAGCCACAAGACCTTGCCCCTCATTGGAAAGTCCTCCCTATTGGTGATGGTACAGAGACACAAATCCTGTTTCTATCCAGAGAGAACGTCTTCTCCAATCCTCTCTCTGGCTGCAGGTTTTTCCTGAGATTTTCTTTCTTCTTCCTCCCTAAGGGGTCTTGCACAAGTTGAGTGTGGTAGGGAAGGTGGGCTTGACATGGTTTTCCCGCAACAAAATGGCTCACAATTCATGCACGAGCCAGAAGCAGGACTGTTTTTATTTTGCTCCCTCCACCCCCATCATGAGCTCTGTCAGCCCCACCTCGTACTCTCTACTTCACCTGCCTTAAACCAAAATAACCCAGTGCAGTTACCTAGAAAGAATACTTCAGCGAGACCCCCTCACGTTGTAATGTTTCCTACAAAATTTTAATGAGAAATTTTTCCTTTAAAATGTTCTGTTCTAGAGCCACTTAGCAAGTCTGGATGGGAAAGAAAGGACTTTGCCTTGTCTTAGTAGTTTGCTCACTTCTAAGGTGGGAAAATGATGAGTGCCTAGACGTTACACTACTGTATTTAATTAAGATAAATATTTCTATACAATAACATTGTGCCCAAGTGGCTGGGTATGAGGATGATGTCATAAAGAAGGCAACATGATCAGATACAATAAGCCAAGTTGAGAAGCTTCATTCCAAGATCTACACAAGGATAAACATTTCAAAGATCTTTTCATTAGGAAAAAAAATCTGAATTTCTAGTCTTATCCCATCTACCCAGTTTCACTCCACACTGACCAGTCCTGGAGCTGTGATGTGATTTGAGGGAAGTAGCAGAAGGCAGAGCCCAGGAATGATAGTAGCTCACGGCACGCTTCCCTTTAACTTTAAAATAATGCATTTTTCAAGGAAAACAAATAACGACTGAAGTGAGACTTTAACCTTGAACCTCCCCCAGCTCTTCTCTGCACCAGCTTTTCTGAGAGTTATAAATTGACCTTATAATTGCTATGCAGGAAAATCACCAGAACAGAGCAAAAGCAAATGCTGGAGAGAACATTTGTTTGGCAAAGGACCTGAATTGGATTTTACAAAAGTTCAAAAAACCTGGATCCTGAAACGATTTTGAAGATTGGCATTAGGAGTCAGGCCTTTCTCAAAGCCTGGTCCACCAGATGTGGTCCTAAACTCTCTTTTATTGGATGAGAGGTGGTCCTTGGTTTGTACTCACGCCAGGATGCCAGAGAGATAGAGCGTCTCAGCCACTAAGTAGGACAAGTAGCTGAACATGAAGACGATGAGGGGTTCAATTGCTGAGATGTTCTGAGTGAAACGTGTGATAAACGCAGAAATGAATCCAAAAATGACGCCGAAAAATACTCCCCCGCACCCCACAATGATGAATCGGGCACATCCGGCCAAAATGTCCACAGGTTCTATGTCTTCAAATTTATGCATCTTTGTGAAGGCGATTAAGATGTTATATAAGACCTAGACAAAAAGAAAATGAAAAAACAAAAAAGTAAACATGAATTAGAAATGAGAAACAGCTTACACACAGATTCTTAACTTTGTGTCTAGTTAAATAATACACCACAAAAATTACAGAACAAGAAATATTAACACGGCTGCCTAACATTCAAATGCCTTCCAGATAATTTAAATTTATTGTTTCTCCGAGTAAGAAGTATAACACTCACAGCTTTCAATCACTGAGCACCTACTACGCGCCAGTCTCTTCACTAAGCTCTGTGTCATTATCAATTGATTTCCTCTGGCTCCAGATGCACCCTCCAACATAGGCTTGGTAATATACAATGACATTCCTTTATTTCTCCTTTAAAATGAGCACCATGTTAAGCTTGCTCAACTGAGGGGCATTGCAGGAGGTAGGGGCTTCCTGCAACTTCCGTGGGAGGGATGAGAGTCAGCCATGTGTGCGTGAGAGCTTCCAGGGGGTCTTGTCAGGGCCACAGGGCCTGCAAGTGGTCCCTCTGCCACCCTGCATCCTCCAGCTGACTGATGATCTCTCCACACCCTCTTGACACAGGACAAAAAAGCCCCAGCATGGCACTGGTGCAGCATGCCTGTGGCCAGGGGTCCACCTCTGCAGGCTTTCCTCTGTGAACCCAGCCATGCAGTCTGCTCCTCTGAAGGCCCCCTGGCCCCTCTTGAACCCAGGCTCCCACTGCCCAGTGCCACTGACTGCAGAAGACTGCTCCCTGTCTGCCCTCCTTGCTCGCCCATCAGGTCCAGACCAGCTCTAGCTTGGCTAAATCAGCCAGCTTCTCTGCTGTCCAGGGGCCCATCCACACCTTCTCCAGGGAGCTCAGAACCCCTTCCAAGTTTGTCCTCCTTTGGGGGTCATCCCTCAGCCCTAGGGTACCCTAAAAAGTTTTCTTACGTCTCGTAGCTATTCCTTTATTATAGTTTTTTTTTTTTTTTTTTTTGGTGGTACGCGGGCCTGTCACTGTTGTGGCCCCACCCGTTGCGGAGCACAGGCTCCAGACGCATAGGCTCAGCGGCCATGGCTCACGGGCCCAGCCGCTCTGCGGCATGTGGGATCTTCCTGGACCGGGGCACGAACCCGCATCCCCTGCATCGGCAGGCGGACTCTCAACCACTGCGCCACCAGGGAAGCCCATATAGTTGATAATTTTGATGTTAAAATTTCTCTGTTTAACCTACGGTGTGCTTTCTCTTTCTTGGTTGGACCCCACCTGCTTTCCATATACAGTATCTCATTAGAGTCCCCCAAACGACTCCAGTCCACGTGATACACACTCCCCAATTTTCCTACTATTTCTCTGCTTATTTCCACATTCATATGAAGCTGCAGGGATCGGTTTATCGCTATTTCATGCCACTTGGCAACCCAGAACTTGGACTGAACTTCTGAAAAGTGGCCACCTGCCACACAGTGAGACACATAAACAAGTAAAGTAAGATCAGTGCAGGACATGAAGACCTTTGAGGCCTCCAGACCCTGAAGGGTCCTGCTAAACCACAGCACACACCTATCAACTTTGCTTACACCAAGACAAAATCAGAGCAGGGGGAGAAGTTAAACTCCAGGAAACCATGTCCGTGATGGTATTCTGTGCGCTGAAGAACTGCAGCAGTGCTGCGGGGCCTCCAGCACAGGCAGGTCTATGTCCCATTCATTCCCTCTCCTCCCTCACACTCTGCTCTCCCCTCCCCTCTGGGCATCATCCCACACTCTGCCTCCTGCTTACTCCCTCTCCATCCCCAATTCATCTTTCCTGACAAAGACACTAGCGGCCCCTCTGTTCTTCAGGGTGCCCTCAAGGCGTCTGGATTCTGCTTTGGCTTCACCCCCAGGGCTTACCAAACTGCTAGCTGCCCTGTGCTCATGCTGACCCCTCAGCCACGGTCTGCTACCTGCATACAGCTGCAGCCATTTCTTCCCAGGTCCCCTTCCCGGTCCTGGCCCCTCCAGGTCCCCTTGGTGCATGGCCTCTGCTGATTTCCCATGACATCACCTTTGTGACTGAAGATCGATGTTCTCCCACGGAGAGGCTGGCAATGAACCATCACCTGCAAATTGTCCCTAGGCTGCTACCTTGTTCATGGTCGTGATCATAAACTGTCAGGGTGCATTTAAAACAAAGCCCCCCCCTTCATCTCATTTGCACTCTCTAGTTAACAGAGAGAAGCAGAAGAACCAGCTAGTCTGTGGGGATGAGCATCTCTGCTCTTGGGTGACCCGGAGCCATGAAGGAAACTCTTTACACACTGTTTGCTATCTGTTTGCACATGAAGATGAAGAATCGTATCCAGCCCAGCATTCGGCTTTGGACTGTGAGTAGGCGGAGAGGACCAGTCCTCAACGTAGCTCATGTATTACCAATCCCCATCTAGGATGCTTCATCTAGTGAACTTTGTTGATGGAGGGGAGGGAACGTGAGGAAGGCATGCAATGACCCCTCTGCTCATGAGTTCTCGGTCCTCGTGCCCCTCTCCAGAGCAGCTTTGTCACATTGCCTTCTATGTTAGTTCCCTAGGGCTGCTGTGACAAAGTACTACAAACTGGGTGGCTTAATTCAGCAAACATTTATTTTCTCACTGCTCTGGAGGATAGAAGTCTAGAAGCAAGGGGTGGACGGGATCATGCCTCCTCTGAAGGTGCTGGGAGGGACGCAATCTGGAAAGCATGCCTTGGCTTGTGGACACATCAATCCCGTCTCTGCTCCTGTCTTCCTATAGTCTTCCTTGGATATGTCACCCCTGCGTCTTCACATTGCCTTCTTATAAGGACAACAGTCATTGGATTTAGAGCCCACCTTAATCCAAAATAAGCTCTTAACTAGTTATATCTGCAAAGAACTGTTTCCAAATAAGATCATATCCTGAGGTTCTGGGTGGACATGAATTTTGGAAGGGACTCTATTGAACCCAATGCAGCTTTTGTAGCCAAAATGACCTTACAATGCAATTAACTTGTAAAATAGGCTAGAAGATCTTAGTTATATATCCTTTCAGGGCACAACTTCATTTCGAATTTCATAAGACCCTAATCTGGGGCTTGTTCTCCAAATGGATTCATTATGCTTCTTTGGAGAGCCCAGGACACATGTTTTTCTGTGTCTGGATTAGTTCCCAATTTTTAGTGTACAATAATTATCAGCCAGTAACCTACAAACTCACTTAGGTAAGGGAAAGTGGACAGAAGGTTATAAACAGGTTTGTTTCTTATCCCAAAGAGATGTTTCCAGTGAATTTTCTGGAAGAAGGAGAATCTGGGGAAGGTGAAAAAGAAGAATCAGGAAGCTTGGTGCAAATTGGCCCAAGCAAGGACACACACAACGCACGCGTGCACACGCGCCATGAGCATTGCCAATTTCTGAAATTAGGAAAGGGATTACTTTAAAAAAAGAGAGAGAGAGACTTGTCGAAGTCTCAAACCAGATTTAAGAATACACATACCGAAGTGCAGAAATTTTGGAAGATATAAAAGTACAAAGGAACCTCCCCCCATACAAAAATGTTACTATTTCCCGAGAAAACCACTATAAACATTGTGTGTGTGTGTGTATATATATACACACATATATGTATATAAACATATATATACAATATTATATATAATATAATATAATATCTCAGCCAAAGACCTAGTGTGGCAAGGTTACTAAAGCAGGTCCATTTCCGGAAGGTGCGGGACTCCTCTGATGGGTGTCCTTGGCCTGAAGACTCCGGATGGGCTTGATAAACTCTTGTAGAAATGCATCCAGTTTCCCTCCATCCCTCTCTTTCCCCTGGGGTCACTCTGCTCTCCCTTCTCCCTGAACTCTATCTCCATTTTCTCTGGCAAGAGTGTCCCCTATAAACCTCTTGCACATCTAACACCCTCTGTGTGTCTGACGCATGGACGGCCTGAACAATATCTAGCTGTCTCCTTGTGTATCAACCATATTTTACAAAACTGCTGTAATATGGGTCTATCTTATTTTAGAAAAGTGAAGCCATGTTCTAAGAAAAATCCTGGCTGAGTGTTTGGAAGAAAATTGTGATTTATGGTTTCAAAACAAATCCAGAAGAACTTTAGTGGTTGTATCCCAACTCAGTGAGTTTGCTTAGTTCAATTTCACCTTCTGCCTGACCTCGGAGCAACCCACATATGGGTCTTAGAAGCCCTGGGTGTTGTACCTTTGGAGCTGTGCTCACGTTCCAAGGAGCCAGATGCTTGCACAAGACTCAAAAAAGACGAGTCTGAATGAGTTAACTTGGGACCTGGGAGTTTATCTGACTCTCAGATCCAGAGGAAACTCAGGGAATATGATTGAGACTCAAAGATCTGCATGTTGAGGCCACAAACGAAAACTCTTTTGCATAGCTCTCCAGATTATAAGTAGCTACCCCCTCTGTTCCTAGGGCCTGGGAAAGTCAACGGGGCCAGCCCTGTCCCCGGACACCAGGGCACCCTGCCATGGCAGTTTCAGAAGCTAAAGTGGTACATATAATTAAGAAGACTACACTTACAGACACAATCTATATGACTGCACGAAAAACAATTCTTATCTTTCAAATTATACGGCTCTGGATGTCATTACGGTTGTGAAAGATTTTCTTTGGACTTCTTTCAAATCGCAATCATGTGTGTGTATTTTTTACATATTGAAAGGAAAAACTCAGCCGATGCTAAAGCCCAAACACGGCCTTGGCACTAAGGGAAAACAAGATTAGATTCACCCTCTTCACTCAGTGGGGAGGAGCAATATTGGGACATAGTAAGAAATAAATATTTTGTCTTTGTCCCCAGCAGCCGGCACAGAGTTCCTAAAAATCTTGTAATGCCCTAAGTGGTACGGAGGAGAGGAGCATCTTTGTTATTTGTAATGAGCCCCTTCCAACCACTCCTGAGCTTATGCTAATGAGGTGACTCTTGCCTGGGTTTCACCCCGCCCACACCCCGCCCCAAGGAGGGGGACTGGTTGCCATAGGAACCAGCCAAGTGAGTAAAGGGTTGTAACTTTCATCCCCCCTCCAGGAAGGGGAGAAGGGCTGGAGCTTGATTTCAATAAACAGCGGCCGTGGGGGACAATGGATACGTGCACAGGTACGGCTGAGTCCCTTTGCCGTGCACCTGAAACTATCACAACATTGTTAATCGGCTATATTCTAATATAAAATAAAAAGTTAAAAAAATAATCAGTGGCTAATAAATTAATCAGTCATGTCTATGTAATAGAACCTCCATGAAAACCTAACCAACGGGGTTCAGAACGCTTCCAGGTTGGTGCTAGGAGGGTGGTGCCCCTGGCAAGGACATGGAAGCTCTGCACCCCTTCCCACCTACCTCACCCTACGCATCCCTTTCATTCGGCTCTTCCTGAGTTGCATCTTTCCTAAGAAACGGGCCATAGAAAGTAAACGGGTTTTCTGAGTTCTGTGAGCTGCTCTAGCAAACTGTCAAACCTGAGGAGGGGTTGTGAGAACCCCCAATTTTACAACCAGTCAGTCAGACATATGAGAGGTCCAGTCTCGGAACTGGTGTCTGAAGCTGGAGAGTCTTATGGGACTGAGCCCTTAAGCCTGTGGGGTTTTGGGGTTTGTGCTAATTCTGCGTGGAATTAAATTGTAAGACACCAAGGTGGTAACTGGAGAGTGGGTATGGGAAAAAACACGCACACATTTGGTGTCAGACGTGATGCTGTAAAAAAAAAAAACAAAAAAACAGTTCAGAGAAGTCTCAGAAAATGGTCCTTTCCTGTTACTTTTAACAAGCTCACCAACCTCCCAAGATCATAGTACTGGTAACCCTTTATGGATACCACCGTAAAAGTTTGCAAAGCCCTTCCAACACACAGAACGATGACCAAGGACAGCAGCCCACCACCCAAGCCTTAGCAGAGGTGGAGAGTCGATTTCAAACGTGCTGATATATTTTTCTTGATCAATTTTATTGAGGAATGAGTTACATATGGTAAGCTGCATCTAAAACAAATGAACTCTGGCCACTGTATACACCCGTAAGATAACCACAGTCAAGATCTAGAACAATTCCACAAACCCAGAAAGGTTCTTCATTCCTTTTTAAAAGTCCATCCCTCCCTCCAACTCTGACACCAGGAAACCACCGTTCTACTGTTGTCATCACAGATTAATTTTTATTTATATAAATTGAATAATAAAGTACAGACCCTTTTGTGTTTGGCTTCTTCAACTCAGCGGTTGTTGTTACAGGGATCAGTGGTTCATTCCTTTTTACTACTGAGTAGTATTCCACTATATGGCTAAAGCGCAATTTGTCCATCCATTCAGTTGTTGAAAGACATTGGTTTCCTGCCTCTGCCCACCACCCAGCTTTTGCTCTTGGAATATTGCTGCTATGAACATTCACGTACAACTCTTTTGCACAGAGTTATGTTTTCATTTCCCTTGGGTATACAGGAGTAGAACGGGTAGCCAGCGCTGTACATACAAGTTAAAAATGTAAGAAACTGCTGTCTCCATCTATACAGGCGGCTAGAATACCATAGACTGGGTAGCTTATAAACAACAGAAATTTATTTCTCACAATTCCGGTGGGTGCCAAGGCCAAGATAAAAGCACCAGCAGATTCAGTGGTGAAAGCGATTCAGCGGTGAAAGCCTGGTTCTTAGATAGCTGTCTTCTCACTGTGTTCTCACATGGCAGAAGGGGCGAGGGAGCTCTCTGGTGTCTCTCTTATGAAGACACTAATCCCATTCATGAGGGCTCCGCTCTCATGACCTAACCGCCTCCCACAGGCCCCACCTCCAAATACCATCACATTGGGGATTAGATTTCAACATATGAATTTCCGGGGGACACAGACGTTCAGTCTGTAGCAACTACCAAATTGTTTGCCAAAGACATTGGATCGTTTTCCATTCCTGCCAGGAATGTATGAGATTTCCAGTAGTTCCATATCCCATCAGCTCTAGCCACTCTGATAGGCGGACTCTCAACCACTGCGCCACCAGGGAAGCCCCGATCACTCCTATTTTTGAAAGCGTTTATGAAGAATAAGTTTTTCCTTAAGATACAGGCAAGATGTCTTATAGCTTTTAATTTATTATTTATTCTATTATTATCATTTATTATTATTTTTACTATTGCCTTTATTTTACTTACTTTAGATTTACCTTGCTCTCCTTTCTTTAGTTTGAAGAAATTACCTGAAGAAGTAGAACATATGTCATTGATTTTAGAACTTTAAAATCTTTACTATAAGCATTTAAAGCCATACATTTTCCTCTGGTACATCATTACCATTTGTTAAATGTATTTTTTAATTTCCCTTGTAATTTCTTGTTTGAATCATGGATTACTTAGAAGTGTATTGTTTAATTTCCAAATATTGGGATATTCCTTAATGTAATTTATTTTTAATTTAATTCTGCTGGGGACAGAGTGCACACTCTGATTGAACGGCTTGTAAATCTATTGAGGCTTTTTTTTACAGTCAAATATGTGGTCTTTTTTGATGAACATGGTATTTGAACTTGAAAAAAATGTATGGGGCTTCCCTGGTGGCGCAGTGGTTGGGAGGCCGCCTGCCGATGCAGGGGACACGGGTTCGTGCCCCGGTCCGGGAAGATCCCACATGCCGCAGAGCGGCTGGGCCCGTGAGCCATGGCCGCTGAGCCTGCGCATCCGGAGCCTGTGCTCCGCAGCGGGAGAGGCCACAGCAGTGAGAGGCCCGCGTACCTCAAAAAAAAAAAAAAAAAAGTATGTGTTGTAGTTGCTGGGGACAGCGCTCTATGAATATCAGTTAGAAGAAGGTGGTTGAAAGCGCTCAGCTCCTCAGTGTGTTGCTGCCATTTTGCCTATCTGTTCTATCATTTTCTCAATGAAAAGTAGTAAAACTCTTGCTGTGGTTGTGGAATTGTCATTTCCTTCCTTTAAATTTGTCCATTTTTACTTCATGCCCTACTACCGGGTGCATACACGTGCATCATTGTTAGGTGTTCTTGATGAATTGACATCTTTTTGTCATTATGAAACATCCCTCTTTATCTTTGTAAAATGTTCTACCTTTGCGTCTATTTTAATTGACATTAATATAACCACACCAGCATTCTAATGCCTGGTCTACCATACGTCTGGTATAGTTTTGCATCCATTTATTTTCAGCTTGTCTGCATCTTTATAGTTGTGTTTCCTGCAAATAGGATGTACTTGGGTCTTGCTTTATAATCAATTCTGATAATCTCTGACCTTTAATTGGAGTGTTTAGTCTACTAAGATTTAGTATAATTATTGTCATGCTTGGAATTAGATCTACCATTTTATTACCTGTTTTCTCTTTTCCTCTTCTGGTTTTGTTCTTTTCCTGCATTCATTTTGATTATTTGAATACTTTTTAGAATTCTTTTATAATTTTATTATTGGCCATACCTCTTTGCATTATGTTCACTGGTACTCTACAATATAACATTCTTAACTTTTTACAGGACACTCTGGGTTAACACTATACCACTTCACATAAATTAAGAAAACTTATAACCATGTAGGTTCATTAAACGTACTGACTTTTAACTATCCTTAAGAACTGGAGTGAAAAAGCTCTTCACAATATTAAATCTCCTGGATTTCTTTGACCCTGAGAGCTGATAGCTTAATGATAACTGATTGCGTACTTTTGACTACCAATCCCCCTAGACTTGATAACCACAGTCGCCACCGTGCTCATGGCTCCTTGTAAGAGTAACATCTATGACAAAGCATCTGAGGGGGAGGAGCCTTGTGTGGCTACAGTGCTTTCAACCAGAGACCCTCTCATTCAAGAACAGGAGTTGACAGACCCTTGAGAAATGTGTTCATAGACTAGGGACCACGAAGTAGCTTGAGGTGAACCCTCTGTTCAGTTATGAGCTGTAGCAACCATGTCTTCTGAGAAGTATGGAGATAATGGACCAGGTGTGGATGAACAGAGAAGTCTAATGAGGCAGATGAAGAGATTATGAGAGGCCATAAGGAGGGATGGGTTATGAGCACAAAAAACTGTGAATAATAAAAGCTAAGGAGTAGAGGACAGATGATGGAGGAGATTATGTGGAAGCTACTTGGAGAGGGAAGAGAAATGCAAAGATCTACAAAAATGCAGCAGAGTCTGAGCAAGTGGCCAAGTTGCATCTATGGAGGGGCTCTGGAGTAAGAATATGATAGTTATTAGCACTGTTCACACAGTATTTCTTTTCCTTCAAGGCATCTGATAGGACTGCATGTCCAGCCTCTACCATGTGACTCTGCCTGGCCAAATTTTGTGTTTAAATGAGTTTTGAGCAGAAGCGATATGTCCTCTACGGGATTGGGCATTTGTTTCAGAGGTGAGGCTTTCCATGAATCTCCTCTCCTTCCCTCTGGCAGAGACCAGCAGTGCTCAATACAATGGCTGCTCTATAAGCCCAGGTCCTGAAGAATAGAATGGAATGGAATGAAATGGAATAGAATAGAATGGAATAGAATAGAATAGACAGAGGACTCTGTTGGCCAATAGAAGACAAGAAGTGTAGGTAAGAAATATACCTTTGTTGCTGTAGGCCACTGAGGTTTGGAGGGATGTTTATTACCAGAACATAACCTGGTCCATGCTGACTGTAAGATAAGATCTGAAATCACTAAAACCAGCTAGGTTCTAGTTACAGCCTCTGTGAGATCCCTCATAAAGCACTTCCTATCCCTGGGTTATTGCGGCATCTTCTATGGGATGAATTATGTCCCTCAAAATTCATATGTTGAAGTCTTGGGCTTCCCTGGTGGCTCAGTGGTTAAGAATCCGCCTGCCAATGCAGGGGACACGGGTTCGAGCCCTGGTCATGCAGTGGAGCAACTGAGCCCATGCGCCACAACTACTGACCCTGCGCTCTAGAGCCCGTGAGCCACAACTACTGAGCCCACGCACCACAACTACGGAAGCCCGCACCCCTAGAGCCCGTGCTTCACAACAAGAGAAGCCACTGCAGTGAGAAGCCAGCGCACCACAACGAAGAGTGGCCCCTGATCGTCGCAACTAGAGAAAGCCCGCGCGCAGCAACGAAGACCCAACGCAGTTAAAAATAAATAAATAAATAAATAAATTTTAAAAAATTATAAAAGAAAATTCATAAAGTCTTAATTGCAGGATGTTACTGGATTTGGAAATAGGGTCTGTAAAGAGGTGGTTAAGTTAAAATGAGGTCTTAAGGGTGGGGCCATTAATCCAATAGGACTGGTGTCTTTATAAGGAAAAGGAAGAGACACCAGGAGTGCACACAGAGCAAAGGCCCCTGCGAGGACAAAGCAGGTGATTGGCCACAAGCCAGGAAGAAAGGCTCCAGCCTCCAGAACTGTGAGAAAATACATTTCTGTTGTTGAAGACACCCAGCTTGTGGTATTTTGTCATGGCAGCCTTAGTGGACTAATAGAAGATCTATGTCTTCCTGATTGTCTTGTGTATCTTTTTAATTAATCCTTATTGCTTGAGCTTGCCATAAACCCAGTTCCTTAAAAAAAAAGCCTAACTAAGTACTGACTCTACACCTGTAAAAAAGCATTGGTGTGTGCACATCGCTGATTCGCTTTGTTCTGCCACAGAAACTAACACAGTATTGTGAAGCAATTACACTCCAGTAACGATCTATTAAAAAAAAAAACACTGTAAGTTCAGAGTCACAGCACAGTACAGCAGAAATGATCTTCACTGTACATCAGATGCTGGAAAGGTACGGAGAATAACACACACACACACAAACTGTATTCCTCAACCTGACACAGGAAATTAAATAACGAATCCCGTTAATTTTCCATTTGGTATGAAAGGGCACTGGCGCGTTCAGTTGTCACAGAGCAGTTCCTTGGCAACCACTTTCTTTGACTATGAAAGGAAATTAACTAAGAAATAAGGAACCCAGCAGTTACGTAGCAGCCTCCAGAACGATAGAGCCAGAAAAAGACAAAAAGCATATGATATCGCTTATATTTGGAATCGAAAAAAAAATGATACAAATGAACTTATTTACCAAACAGAAACAGACCCACAGACATAGAAAACAAAGTTATGGTTACCAAAGGGGAAGGGGGGGGTGGAGAGAAAAATTCGAAGTTTGGGATTAACATATACACGCTACTGCGTATAAAATAGATAACCGACAGGGACTTACTTTATAGCAGGAAACTATACTCAACATTTTGTATATGGGAAAAGAATCTGGAAATATATATATATAACTGAATCACTGCTGTACACCTGAAACTAACACAACGTTGTTAATCAACTATACTTCAATTTAAAAAAAAAGCTAAAGAAAGGGACGAAGGGAAGAAGCTTTTATACTTCACTCCTTAAAGGAAGGGAAAAAAGATCTGAAACTCAGGACAGGAGATTAAACATGGGATCTCCCGACTCTCTTAGGACTGACATCCTTGATCATTAGCTGCTTATAATCTCAGAAAGACCAGGAAGATGACCTAAGCGGAGGTCAGAAAATTTAACAAAGAGAAGTAAGTGGTAGGATTTTATTGATTTAGGGCGCAGCAAAGATGTTTCTTTATGGAAATTCTTTTCAATTGAAAAAGTCTGAACATTCTCCTCAGTCTGAAGAACAGCAGGGGAGAGGACTGGCCGTATTTCATAGCTGCTATTCCCACCTACCTGCCAATGGCTCCTACATACGTATCTCCCTCCAATCTTTCCCCCAGGCTCCAGACTTCTATCTCTAAAACTACCTAAAATTTCTTTTCAGTGGCCTGTAGGTAAATGAAACTTAGCAGTTCAGAGCTAATAGCAATCACACACCCACACCCACCCCTGTTCCTCAGCCGTGATCTCTTCAAGGAACCGCCCAGCCCGGCCCCTCTGAGTCTGAGCAATCTTCCCCTCCCATCACCTTGCCAACTTGAAGCAAACGCCCAGAGGACTGACTTTCACCATCTGGTGCTACTACACCTGCAGGACAGGAAAAGTCATTTTAAGGCTGTTTAACCTCCAAACTTTTCAAACTATAAAAGCAAACATCAGTTGTGACCAGTAGATGTCAATTCACTGAAGACTAGCTCAGTGATTTGCTTCTTCTGAGAGGGTCAGTCTGCACAGTGGAAATGTTACCGAGTCCAAGTTTGCTCTGCTGGGCGCACGACAGGCTAATAAACTGGACACGAGGTGCTGGGCAGACTGAGAAGATGGCAGACCAGTGTCTCAAAATAACCATCTTTTCGGGGTTTGGATGCCAGTTTCTTTTATAGCACAGAGAGGGGGAGGAGATGAGGAAGTAAAGTAAAAAGGCCATAAGATTTGCAAACACCCCCTGGAATGGCCAGCCTCGGGGAGGGGATGTGTTCATTTCTTGTTTCTTGCAGCCATTCGCAGGTGGACATGGTCCGGATGCTTCCCTGAACAAAGGCACTTTGGTTTAACCTTCAGGCAGAGGGGCAGGGTTCCCCGAGGCAGGCCATTGTGTATAGACAGTGTCCTTTTAGTGAACAAAAGCAGCGAAAGCAAAGATTAAAGTTAAAAAAATAGAGCCAACATGGAGTCAGATTTGGCCCTTCTCTGTTACAGAAGGAGCAGTTTCTGAGAAAAAGTACTGCTCAGTTATTTTTTTTTCATGAATGACGAATGAATAAATGAAAGATTCAAACTCAAGGGAACTCTGTCTCGATCAAACAGGACTGAACTTTGAAATAAAGTAGTTGGATTTCACGAGCTCTCCGTTTTCTCCCGTGCTGCTAGTATAATGCTCGCTTACGTGATCCCAGGTGAGTAGGAGGGAACTGGGGCAAACCACAGCCTGGGGACAGAACCAGCGGCTCCGTCTCTGACCCATCACCTGGATGTGATGTGACAGAGCCCGCCACAGGACAGGTTCTGCCAGAGACCGTTCGTTTTACGTAATCATTGAGGAAGCCACGGGGGAACAGACTAGCTGCTCACCACCTCTTCCAAACGGCCAGCTCGTGGCACTGCTCACATGACCCCGAGCAGATTTTTTCCACACCAAAGCCCGACACACCTGACACACCCCAGAGGACGCATGCAGGCGTGCTCTTTGGGGCGGAAGAGTCTCTTGAAAACCACTGAACTAGGAAACTCTCTTGGCTGTCTGGAGTCCCCAGCTTAGAGTTTGCTTTTCTACCGAGAGGTGTTTCTTTTCCAAATCCATTTCCATATCTGCTCAACCCTACCTCCTGAAAAAGGAAGGACACCTTGGTAACCAGCGAGGATCAGTTCTTCTTGTTGCCCTTGCGAACTGGAGTTAGTTCTAACCACCCACCAGGGGCTCACAGCTCAGGCTGCTGGAAAACCCACTTGTACCCCTCAGACTTCAATTAATCTGTTTCTTCAACCAGAAGACAACGAACCAAACCAGTGTTTCTGAAAGAGATTTGAGGAATTCCAACGACCTACGGTTGAAGTGTCCCTCTGCGGCCCTGCACTGCCTGAGCGCATCTCTGAATTATTTATGCGGGCCCAAGGAGCAGATCTTTCAGGCTTCTGGTTAACAAGAGCCTACAGCTGAAACCCCAGGCACGGTGAGGTAAAGGTGTCTCCCAGCTGGGAAAGCTTAGCAGTCAAATTTGGCTTCTCTGTTGGTGAACATCTGACCCCCCGAACATCCTTGTTTGCTGGGGCCAACCCTGGGCTGCCCTCTGCCCTTCATTTCTCCCAGCCCCTCCCACTGCCCAACCTGGTCCAAGTGCCAACCCAAGCTATTGTGTGTGTTGCACCACACACACCCCCGCAGGCTCCACGGCCAGTACCGTAACTGATGACCAATGGCAGCTGTGATCTGAGGGGAAGCTCACCAGGCAGACCTCCAGCGGCTTTGATGAGAGTCAGGCCAGAAGGAAGATGCCTGGGCCCTGGGCCGGGTGGGCGTTTCCCTGTTGGTGCTAGGAGGGTGGTGCGCCTAGTGTCCAACTGGGGTTGAGGCCTGATCCCCATTTCCAGGCCGACAGACACCAACCAGATGGTCCATCTTGCGTGGAACCTCCCCTCGAACCCGGGAAGGGCAACGGGACTCTGATTCCTCACCTACCAGGTGCCGGCGTCTGTGTGTCTGATTTCACAGCCTCCACAGAAACACCCTCTGGGGTCAGACTAAACGTTCCCATTTTACACATGAGGAAGCGAGGCACAAAAGGATGGAGTCATTTGCTCAAGACCACACTTGTTGGGTTCCGCCTCCCTTGTATATACCCACATTCTTGGCCAGAGGAAACTGTCTACTTGTAAAGGTATCTGCAGCCTCTCTCCTCCTTTCCTAGGAACCTGCAAAAATTGAAGGTAAATAAGGAGATAAAAAGAGGCCAAGAAAAACATTGCCCGACACTCCCCCAGAGAGAGTCTGTTCAGGTCTGTGTGCAGCGCTTCTCGCGGAAAAGCTGAGACCACCAAGTCCAGACAGATGGGGCATCGCTTAGGCTGTAAGGAAGGCTCTGTGGCTCTCAGGCACTCATGGAGGTAGACTTCTATAAATAACACACCGACCCTGACACAGGTTCCAACGTGTGTGCTTCTTTCTCACACCATCAAGCAATTAACTCAATTTGACACCATCTACTTGGAGACAGGGTCGGATCCCACAGGTTGAGGGCTCAGCCCCACAGGACAACCTCTCCCCCGGCTTCAGATGCCCATCGCAGGTCCAGGTTGTCACCTGGGCTTCTAACCCACCGGCCATAGTTGAGAGGTTCCAACAACCTCACCTTGGGTTCGATTAATTTGCTAGAATGGCTCACAGAACTCAGAGAAACATTTTACTCACTAGATGACCGGTTTACTACAAAAGGATCAAATGATATCACTTATATGGGGAATCTAGAAAAAAGGGTACCAATGAACTTATCTACAAAACAGAAGTAGAGTTACAGAGATGTAGAAAACAAACTTACGGTTACCAGGAGTTAAGGGGCAGAAGGATAAATTGGAAGATTGGGACTGACATGCACACTCCTGTATATAAAATAGACAACTAACAAGGACCTCCTGTATAGCACAGGGAACTCTACTCAATACTCTGTAATGACCTATCTGTACATGTATAACTGATTCACTTTGCTGTACACCTGAAACTAACACAACATTGTAAATCAACTATACTCCAATAAAACTTTTTTTTTTTAATTAAGAAAAAAAAAGGAACTGCCAGGTGGGAGAGATGCTTAGGACAAGTTCTGGGGCAGGGGTGAGGCGCTTCCATGCCCTCTCCAGGAGCTCCACGCTCCCCGAATCTCCACCAACCTGGAAATTCTCCAAACCCAATCCTCTAGAGTTTTTACGGAGGCCTCATTACTTGCCATTGGTTGATTAAATCACTGGCCATGGGTCACTGAATTCAATCTCCAGCTCCTTTCCTGGAGGCGGGGATTGTGGGTGGTTAAGGGAGGGAGACTGAAAGCTCCAACCCCCTACTCACAAAGTCCATTCCACTGGCAACCAGCCCCCTTCCTTAGGTTACTTAGGGGCTTTCCAAAATTCGCCTCATTAGCATAACAAAAGGCAGCTCTCTTCACTTAGGAAATTTCAAGGGTTTTAATGAACTCTGTGCCCTGAATGGGGACAAAGCCCAAATATATATTTCTTCTTATAAATCATAATATTAGAAACACTTTGTACTGAACCCTGTGCCAGGCACTGTTTTAAATGCTTACCTGTATCAACTCACTTTAACCCTCAAACAACCTGATCTCCAGTTTACAGAACTGGAGAAAGGAAAGGAAAGGAAAGGACAGGAAACTGAGGCCCAGAGAGGTTAAGTCACTCATCTGAAGTCACACAGCTTACTAGTACAGGAGCCAGGACTAGAACCAAGGCATTTGGCCTCACTGTCCATGTTCTTGGGCACAATTTACTGCCTCTTGAATGGGATGTTCCTGGAGCTAGGACTTCTTTGAGGTAGGAAAATATAAACCAGGAAGAATCCTGGAGGAAAATTCACCCTCAAATGAATGTTTTAAAAAATCTTTCCTGGATTAGACGCAGCTTCCTCTGCCAAGCTGTTCCCTGCCATCTAGCTTGGTTTGAACTCGCCATGGCATCCTCACACCGGCAGGGTCCATGACCGTCCCCCACCACTGAGTGATGGGCAGAGGCGCTCAGCTCATCTCCGTGCGCACAGTGCCCAGGACAGCGTCCACAGACTCCACGAAGGTGCGGCAAGGAAGGACACTGAGACTCTTCTCTCCCTGCGTGCCTACCCGTGGTTGCATCCCACCTCTAGCCTTTAGTCTCAGGGAGCAATTCCAAAGTTCCATGATGGGAGCTGGTCAGAGGGAGAGCCCCCTGGTTTGCTGGCAGCTTCCCTGACAAATCCCAATTCAAGCGGAGTGTCACTCTTGGGAATCAGAGGAGGAGGGCTGCGGTCACAGCACAGCCTGGGCACAGCCTTTCCTAGGCAGCCTCAGCATCCGTGATGCTCAGAGCTCTCTGCTGGGTCCTACGATGATGGCGGGAGGCCTTCGGAGAAAAATCATGAGGGTCGACAAGGAACTAGTCAGCAAAGCTGGGCTGATAAAGGGATGCAAAGAGGAGATGAGAAGAGGTCAAAGGAATTCTAGAATAAGGGGTCAGGAAATTCAGGCTCTAATGCCAGCAATAAGAATGCATAATAAATAGAGGGGCAAATTGAATGAAAGGTATAAGGTCAATACTAAGAAACTGTTGTTACTGATGGGGGGCTGGGAAAAGCAGTGGGACTATATCTTTTGGATATTGAGCCGCATAGAATAAATTATATTCAATAAATGACTTCCCTGACAGTCTGTGTGTTTATAATAAAAATAACAATGAAGAAACGTAAGCACCTGCAGATCTGGTAATTCACCTGAGAGGCTCAAAGGACCAAGAAGGGCCAGTACAGACACGCGGGCACAGACGTGCCAACTGAAAATTGTTGCTCGCCGGCGGGTTCTACGAGGATGAAACCAACGGCCTCTGCAGTCGCTGACCTCAAACACCCTCTGAAAGGAGTTCAGGGCAGAGATCAGGAATGAGGCTCTCTGTGCCCCAGGTAGATAGTTTCAGGAGATTTTATGAGCCCAATTTCTTGCATCTTCTCATATCTAGAAAAGGACTAAAATCATTAACGGTGACATCTGCTCTTCGTGACTAGCGGCAACCTTCTGCCAAAGTGTGTGCTTTGACTCCACGAACCCCCTTCACCAATATCACATATATATGACCTCCCCTCTGACCTCTTTGGAGCAGTGCGTCCAAGCTCTCTGAGAGGCTATCTCCCAGGCTATGGTCCACATTTTGCCCCAGACAACTTAACTCACGACTTTCACGTTGTGCAATTTTTTTCAGTTGATAGACATCTGGGGACAGGGGTGTCCTCTGCTTTTAAGCACTGTATACTGCTCCTTCACAAAATGGGGACAGCAATCCTGCCACAGTAGGTTGTTATAAAGCTCTAAGAAGAAAAAGCAAATAAAATGCCTGCCAGTGTGACTAGCCCAAGGGTCCTGCTCAGAAACTTTATTGCATTGCAGCTCCCTCTACCACTCTCTCGTCCACCTTATGCCTAGAGAGTGGACTACAGTGGCAGCAAGATGCGAAATGAAGACATCACCAGAGGAAGGAGGGAAAGAAAGTGGTGGGGAGAGAGGGAGGGGTGAAGAACCAGCATGAAGTAGGAGTTAGGAGCAGAGATGCTCTGGAGCCAGGCTGCCTGGGTTCCAACCTCAGGGGGGGATGCCGACACCTCCCAGGTGAGGTGGAGGAGGGGACATGGGGCAAAAAGATGATAGAAACCGTGGTGGCATCACCTTGCTGCTTACTCAGCAAATTGATGCAGGAAAACCCGGGAGGAATACAAATATAAGAACGATCTGCCTACAATACACGAAGCAGTGCCGTGTTTAAAACCAAATGCTTGGGCTTCCCTGGTGGCGCAGTGGTGGAGAGTCCGCCTGCCGATGCAGGGGATGCGGGTTCGTGCCCTGGTCCGGGAAGATCCCACATGCCGCGGAGCGGCTGGGCCCGTGAGCCATGGCCGCTGAGCCTGCGCATCCGGAGCCTGTGCTCCTCTCCGCAGCAGTGAGAGGCCGCGTACTGCAAAAAACCCCCCAAAACCAAAAACCAAACGCTTGTTAAGAGGGAGCCAACCACGATGCATGTCCCTGAGTTGGTGTGATAAAAAATAATAGCCAACATGCCTGGAGTTCTCACTGCATGCTGAACACTCACTATACTGACAGCTTAAAGGCAATTTTCCAGTGACCCTGCGAGCTAAGTAATACCATCACCCCAATTTTACAGAAATTAGGCACAGAGATGAGCAGAATCTTGCCCGGAGCCACATACTGGACTTGGCCAAACAAGCCAGTTCTGTTTTGGAGAAAGCACTGGATTCCCTACCAACTGGACATGAGCCCAGTCTCCTCAGGGGTAACAGATTGGTTCTCTCCTGTTCCTCTCAGCTCCATGAGTTGAAAATTCAAAAGGTAAGAATAAAAGAAAAGAGATTGGGAAGAGACAGACCTGGGCACCCATGTCCGCTCTGTCATGGCCAGGCAGGATGCCCCTGTGCAATCTATTGTACTCCCTTTGCCTTATTTTCTTCATCTGTGAAATGTGACTATTAATTCAGCCTCACAGGAAAATCTAAGGATTTAATAAAATAATAAATGTACAAGTGACCCCATACAGGGCCTGGGTATAGTGGCTGCATCTCTCTTACTGCTATGATGCTGGCCATGAGATTTCAACTGGGGATACTAGTTATTATTTGAAAGCTACTGGGGTTTTGTCTCTTCTCCCTTTGCCCACCATTAAGGAAGTTCTCATGATTGGAGTCATAACCTAAAATATTCAGCGAGAAGGAGAAATAAGTGGACAAGAGACCTGGAGGGTCAGGTTCATTGCTCTTTCGAGGGTTGCATCTCCTCCGGAGCATCTCCTCTTTAGTGAGAGGCAGCTCTTTTCGTGGGATAAGGATCTGCAAAGTTGTCACATGTAACCCACTAATCACAGGTCTCTCTCTGGATGACTCAGACTTTCTGCTGAAAGAGCCCGCTTGTGACGGCTGCCCTCGGGAAGGCTCCCTCCTCAATGAAAGGGTGAGTCCAAGGCCCTTGGCTCAAAAGACAACTGCACTGCATTAAATACCAGTTGCTCTCAAACTGCTTTCTAAATCCGGCCCCGAGCTTCTCCAGTTTCACGCAGGGACGCAGAAGTGCCCCAGTACACACTTAATATCACTGTGCTGTGGGTGACCCCAGGGTGACCCCAGGGTGACCCCGAGTGACGTGTGGGCACCTCCATCCCCACCCCGGAGCCAGCACCGCAGCAGCTTCACCACGTGGAGGTCACAGCAGTGCCCTCAAGCAGATACTCTGGTCAGCTGAGGATTACAATTTTATTGGGAAATGATCATTTCAAAAAGAAAGTCCAAGTGGAAACAATTAAACTTTGGGAAAGTCAAACAAATGCAGTTAGCAAAGAAACCCCAGGCCGTGACTGGCTCTAGATGTAAAGTCTAGAGAAAACTCAGGCTGAAGTGAGTCTCCAGTTCAGAGGCAGCACCACAGAGGGAAAAGAGCCCCATGTTTTCATGGGTTGTTAACAAAGACTATGTCTCAGCAGCAAGGTTTGTAGGTTGTATCAAGAAAGAGCTTTTTGGTCTGTGAAAAATTAAGTGAGGTGATATCGTCATTGCTAAATTTCTCTAACCATTTAGGAAGGGAAAGTTGGATAATTATCTCAGAATGGGCTACCAGGAGGTTGCCTTGATGTTGACACAGATGAGCACCCTCAAGGGCATGGCTTTCGTGGGGTTACAGTCAGCAAGGGACCCCAAAGAACTTGGATATGAGTAAAATGAGATGCTCTCTGGATAAACTGTGAAACGGAGGCATCGTGGCTCAGAGGGGTGCCTTAGGAGGTGGAATTGGTTCCCAGCCAAGGGGACTTATTCCACTGTAACAAAACCCAAAGGACGAAAGCACCTGAAGAAAGAATAGGTGGAGACAAATCTAGCCCAGACCTTTCCCAGACGTAGCATCGTTTTAGAACAAGATATATCAGCTCTCACCACCTAAAGGCCGTCAACAAGTAGTTCCCAAACGTCAGCCATCCTCTGAGGTGCTGGTTAAAAATACAGATTCCCAGGCTCTGTTCCCACAGAGTCATTGCTCTTTGGCCATCTGAGTGCTCACCAAGCCCACCTGGGGGGTTCTGAGGCAGGTGGCTTGAGGGCCACACACTGAGAAATGAGATACGTAAATGGGATGGCAGGCTGGAGTCCAGGCTCCCCTGGCAACCGGCAGACAACTTGGCTTTCTGAGATGCTCGCCCAGCAGGGAAGAACAGGCAGGTCTGATGAGTCTAGTATCTCGCTCAATAGTTAGAGATTCTCATTATGAATAAATAACCTGGCTTCTGACTTCAAGTGTGGGTCTCCTCCACTTGGTGAATCCACCCCAGATATCTTAGATTATTTTCAAATGCTTTTTCCCCCAGTACTATCCATTTTGGCATAAAGTCCTCATGATAAAATATTGTGTGCCGGGCTTCCCTGGTGGCGCAGTGGTTGAGAGTCCACCTGCCAATGCAGGGGACATGGGTTCGTGCCCCGGTCCGGGAAGATCCCACATGCCGCGGAGCGGCTGGGCCCATGAGCCTCTCACAACAGTGAGAGGCCCGTGCACCGCAAAAAAAAAAAAAACAATTGTGTGCCACGATGAACAACAAGGTCCTACTATTGATATATAGCACAGGGAATGATATTCAATATCCTGGGATAAACCATAATGGAAAAGAATTTTAAAAACAATGTATATATGTGTATTACTAGGTCACTTTGCTGTACAGCAGAAACTAACACAACGTAAATCAACTGTACTTCAATAAAATAAATAAATTAAAATTTAAAAAGAAAAAATAAAGAAAATTATGAACAACAACACTAAAAAAATTGTGTGCCAGGTGAATTAAATAATTAATTGTAAAAGGGAGAAAAATTAAAAAACAAAACAAAACGTGTGTGATGTTCTTTGGTTAGGCACAGTCTCGGAAAACAAAACGTGAAACCCGGGGCAATAAAAGAATACGTTAGTCGGTTTGACTACATACATATTTAAAACTTTTACAGATAGAAGATACATGACTTAAAAAAATTTAAGTGACAGAATGGGAGAAAATGTTTGCTTTTTATGTAACATTCAACTTTAGCTAATTTAAAGTTTATCTAAAGCTTAAAGTTTAGATAATTTAATGAGTCTACAAATCAATTAAAAAAGAGAAAAACAGCAACTGGTCTCAAAGAAAAATTGACAAGAAGCGATATTTGCATACAATAATTGGGACATGCTGATAAAAAATTACTCATTGTTTATAGGAAATTCAAATTTAACTGGTAACCTGTATTTTTTTTTTTAAGTCTGGCAACCCTGAAAGGACGTGAACTTCCAATTCATAGCGTAAGAAACACTAATGATCCACAATCTTTGAAAAGATGCTTCATATCATCATGCAGATTATAGCAAACATGTGTCATCCTTTTTTGCTCATTAGATGGGAAAACATTAAGAAAGCAATGCCCCTTGTTGACAATGCTACAAGGACATATGCACTTAATACACCGTGTGTGGAAATGCAAGCCCATAAAGATTTCTGGAAAACCTTGGCAGCCGTATACATAAAAACTAAAATTAAGGTTTAATATACTTGGTAAAGTGAGAAGGGTTCTGAATGGCTCTACTGCAAGTTGCCCCTGCAATCTGACCCCATGGTAAGGTCCCGCAGCCCAATTACCCTCCTTATCAAGGGACCAGGCACAGTACTCGTATATCCATGTGTACTGGGGATAACTTCCCTGACAGCCTGTGGAATTACTCAAAAGACTTTGATGGGCTTCCCTGGTGGTGCAGTGGTTAAGAATCCGCTTGCCAATGCAGGAGACATGCCGCGGAGCAACTAAGCTCGTGTGCCACAACTACTGAGCCTGCACTCTAGAGCCCGCAGGCTACAACTACTGAGCCCGCGAGCCACAACTACTGAGCCCGTGCTCTGCAACAAGAGAAGCCACCGCAATGAGAAGCCCGTGCACTGCAACGAAGAGTAGCCCCCGCTCACCGCAACTAGAGAAAGCCCGCGCGCAGCAACAAAGACTCAATGCAGCAAAAAAAAAAAAAAAGACTCTGAAAAAGAATAGATACATATATATACATAACTGAATCATTTTGCTGTACATCTGAAGCTAATACAACATTGTTAATCAACTATGTTCCAGTATAAAATAAACATTTACAAAAAAAGAGAGCAGGGGTCCTCGTCTCATTCATCATCGCCACCCAAGCAGTTAGCACTGTGCCCAGAACACAATAGGTATCAAATGAAAGTTTGTTAAATAAAAACTAATAAGTCAATCACATCATACCCTAGGAACCAGGAGGTACCCCATCCTTCTACTAGTTCCTCCCGCAGTCCCTGATAGCTCACCCGGTTCCCCAGTGCAGCACCCATGTGGCCCGGCATGGTGTGCGGTGGCCTCCTACCCCGGGCTGTGAGTATAGGTGACGAACACACTTGTCATTAGTCTCATCTGTTTAGCATTGGTGTCACTCTATAACCTTCTGGTGGGAATCCCTCCTTCATCATTTGAATGAAGAGGAGGTGATTATAGCAGCATCTCTCAAATTTTTAAGTATACCTACTTTTAACCCGAAAATTTCACTTCCAAGAATATATCCTATAAAAAGACTCACAAGTACGAAAAGAGATGCCTGCAGACACAAGAATACTTATCGCAACACTGTTTTTTAAAGTGAAAACTTGACAACCACCTGAATATTCACCCATCAAGAACTGGTTAAATAAATCTTTATAAATGTAATCTATGAAATACTCTGCAACAGTGGAAAAGACCTAGAAAGAAGTCCAAGATTTGTTACATCTAAGCAGTACATGTGATTTAATGCCACCCACTTTATGTAGAATGATGTGTCAATACATCTATATCTGCGTACGTATATGCATGTGTCCATGATAAAAACGGGGAGAGAAACGCAAACTGGATCCAAGCGGGAGGGAAGAGGGTCAGGCGGAGGCTTTTGTGTTTTATGCTTTATGATTCTGTACTATTTAAGTCTTTTACACTGAAAATGCATTCTAGTATTACTTATGTGACGTGATATAAATGTAAGAATAAGAAAAGTACATCAAAATTTATATAAAATCACATAGACTAACTCCTGGTGAAGGTTTGCAGTAATGTAAGGAAACTGGGCAATGCGGCAGCCAATCAGGAAGAGTTCAGCGCCTCTAGCCAAAGTCATCTCTGGGCCTTAATGCTCTGCGCTGATCTGGCCTGTAAACGCTTCTCGGCCTCTCTCTGGAAGGACTCCTAAGCAAAGCTGCTCCGTCACATTCTCCGTGGGAGTCACGGAATTGAGACTGATACACAAGCCAATGCATTTGTGCAAATCCTCCGTCATCTCTCTCCCTACCCCTACCTTTTATTTAACTTCATCATCTAAAACAGAGCTTAAAAAGAAAGCATATAAAGGGAAGGAGGGTGAGGTCCCGTGACTGAGAGAAAATAAGACACAAGTACTGCTTGTCCTAGTGCGAAAGCCCAGAAGGGCCTTAAACCCAGAAGAGCCTTAGACCCAGAAGAGCCTTTAGCCACAGTTTCTGCTTGCTCAGTGAAACACCGAATTCGCTAAAGAATCATACTTCCTCTCTCCTGCTTCTCCTTTAAAGAAGCCAGTGGATGGCAAGCAGTGTAGTGAGTAAGCGTGGCCACTGTGCAGATCCCAAGGGCAGTGGCCAGACCTGGGGCCACACTGCCCTGGCCCATCTCTGTCCTGCTGAGGCCCAGGCCTGCCTGGCCTTCTCCACCCGCCAGGCCCCTTGCCTCCCTGGGAACGGCGGGGGGCCGCATCTCACCACGCTGATGCCGTCGTTGAGGAGCGCCTCCCCAAAGATCATCATGTACAGCTGCTGATTCACCCGCGCCTCTTCGAACACGGCCAGCACGGCCACGGGGTCCACGGCCGAGATCAGGCTCCCGAACAGCAGGTTATGAAGCAGGTTGACGTCGCTCAGGCCAAAGGCCTGGACCTGGCAGACGAGGTAGAGCGAGAGGCCAATGCCGAAGGCATTGATCAGGGCCCCCAGCCCTGCCCACCACAGGATGGATCCGATGTTCTCGAAGAAGGGCCGGGTGGGCATGAAGTACCCGCCCTCCAGGACGATGGGCGGGAGGAGGTACAGGAAGTAGATGCTCGAGTCCATGACCGGAGGTGACTTGTGGTCGGTGCCGAAGATGATGGCGCCCACCAGGGCCCCCACCAGGATGAGCAGGCAGCTCTCAGGCATGAGGCCCGGCAGCCGGTGGGAGAGGTGGAAGCCTGCGGAGAGCGGAGAACCACGTTTAGATGTCGGCAAATGACCCGGCTCTGGCCCCCGGGACGCCAGGGGAGGGGTGTGCGAGAGGCCTTTCGAAGCCACACAGGTGGCGGCCTCTCCGGGCCCAGCCTCAGCACCCATCTGCAGCAGGAGCTGCACGTGTGGCTGTGGCTTGGTGTGAGGAAGTGCTTTCCGTGCTCAGTGCAGGTACCAGCATCTTCTCAGCCAGCCGTGCCCTCCTGTTTTCCCCATCCTGAGGGATCTGAGCGGTGGAACTCTTCTGCTCTCATGCAAAACCCACCTTTGAAGCTCCCGCAAGAGTCTATCACAGAGACGTAAACCCCAGCTTCTTCCAAACTTACCTCAGCTCACTTCCTTCTCCACCACAAACAAATGAATACACATGAAAAGTCTTTATTTTGTTTCCTTTATTTAACCAATGACATTGCCACCCAGTCAGCCACTTGAGAGGAAATCAAGTCGCATTCTTATGGGGACCCCGTCACCTTTGCCCCTTCGTGCAATTGGCAACCTATTTCATCAGTTATGTCTCCCACTAGCTGCCCCGGAAGTCCGTCTCCTTCTGTCCACTCCTGCAGCCACTGCCTTCACTGAGGACCGCCCCACTTCTCGTCCTACTTACTGCGGTGTCTTCCTGATCTCCTCCCTCTCCCTCCCCCTCCCGGTCTATTCCACATCCTGCTGCCAGATGACTATTCTACACCACGTTATCTGATTGTTCAATTCCCCACCTAAGACTCCACACAAAGCAACTCATGGAATTTAAACTGAGAATATTTGTTAAGCATCCCTGTGACAAGAACAACCCACTGTAAGTCCTGGGAGGGGGAGGGACCAAACATGTTTTCTACAATTCCAGCTACTGATGAAATTTTAGAAACGTTCTTAACAAATAAGAAGATAAAGCCAATATAATGTATAAGTATACAGAGAAGTGTATATTGAATATATCAACAAATACGACAAGAGATCCAGGCACAGCAGGCCACCTGGGGCTCTCCCCGAGTCCGTATCCCACACACCCTGCACTGTCTTCATGCATCCTACCTTATAGCCAAGCCTTTTCATCCTGGAGGCCTCCTTTCTTGTCTTGACGTATTATTATCGTTGCCTGCATTGTCCTTCTCTCCACCTTATTTTGGTCCTCTGCTCAATCCTTGAGGCTAAGCTTTTCCCAATCTCTTCCCAAGGGAATAATATGTCCTCCTTTGAATTATTGTAACATTTTATCTGTACCTGTTCAACAACGATCCCTTTCTACCATTTTTGGTCCATGACTTTTCTCCCCTACTAATCTCTAAACTCCTCCAACTCAGGCAGGATGGTACACATCCTTATATCTCCCCAAAGCGCTTAGCAAGATGTCTTGTCCATAACAGCATGTCTAATTGCTCAAAGAATCTTTCTTAAGTGTATAAATGAATGAATGGACAGGTCAGCTGTTCATCAGAGAAGCTCTTGCATGGGAAGGAGAAGTTGAACAGGTTTTGGAGAATGAGTGGGACTTACATAGTTGGACAACAGAGGGAAGGCATTTTAGGAGGGGAGAACTCCAGGAGAAAGAGGGGAGAGACAGGGATGGCCCAGCCAGATAGTTTTGACGTTCACCAAGGAGATTCATCTGGCCAGAGCAAATTTTAATTGGGAAGAGTACTGATTTTTAAAAACAAATTTTATTGGAGTATAGTTGCTTTACAATGTTGTGTTAGTTTCTGCTGTACAGCAAAGTGAATCAGTTATACGTATACATATATCCCCTATTTTTTGGATTTCCTTCCCATGTAGGTCACCACAGAGCATTGAGTAGAGCTCCCTGCGCTATACAGTAGGTTCTCATTAGTTATCTATTTTATACATAATAACAATAGTGTATATATATCAATCCCAATCTCCCAATTCCTCCCAACCCCCCTTCCCCCTTGGTATCCGTACATTTTTTCTCTATGTCTGTGTCTCTATTTCTGTTTTGTAAATAAGATCATCTATACCATTTTTTTCAGATTCCACATATATGCATTAATATATGATATTTGTTTTTCTCTTTCTGACTTACTTCACTCTGTATAACAGGCTCTAGGTCCATCCATGTCTCTACAAATGACTCGATTTCATTCCTTTTTACGGCTGAGTAATATTCCATTGCATATATGTACCACATCTTCTTTATTCATTCCTCTGTTGATGGACATTTAGGTTGTTTCCATGTCCTGGCTATTGGAAGTGTACTGATTTTGACCAAGCAATGGAGGGCCTGAAATTCAAGTCTAAGGACGTAGGCTCCCTCCCATAGGTGTTGGGGCCATGGAATGTCTCCTTAGGAAGTTTTAGGTTCAGCCATCCAAAAACACGTGGGTTTCCCTCACCACAGCTTTGAACTGCTCCATCCACTATCAGCAGGCAGGTTAATACAATGGAGTATCAAGAGACATTATTCCAAACCACAGAGCCCGCTGGCTTCAAGATCAGCTTAAGGCCTCCTTCTAAAGTCCTGCTCTGTCCATTTCCTAATAACAGCTTCCTTCTTCTCCTCTCTCCTCCTCCTTCTTCAGTTCGTGCTCATTTTAACCACACTTAACTTTTTAAATATGTAAAGTAGGCGGAAGAGCCCATAGTGTAATTTTCTCAGGCCCTGTGTCTCCCGAGTCTGGTCCTGCTTCCAGGGATCTAGTTTCCTGAAATGGATCCAATGTCACCTGCCTGAAGCCAGGTTGCATCTACACAGTGATAGCAGGAAGAGGGTTTAACCTGTAAGCAGGGCCCTTTAAGGGAAATGCTATGTGAATTTCACATTTCAAAATTCTTCTCCCCTTCCATAATGGACAATAGAGTCAGTCACTTTGAGGTTTTAGTTCCCTGGCCTGAAACTTAAAAGGCCGCGAATGACAAAGTCCAGCCTGAAAGTCAAAGATGGCCCTATCTGAGCACCTATTAGGCAGCGCTAGATTCACCCATCTTCCCCCTTGAGGCTGGGGACCACAATCATTCCTACACCTTGCCTGGGTGCTCAATAAATGTGTCTTGATAGAATGACGGAATAAAAGAACACTAGCGATTATTAATTATATTTTGATTCAAGATTTATAATATAGAATCTAAAAAAGCGATACGGTTTCCTTAAGTGTTCAAGTTTTATGTCATTATTATTATTTTTTTTGCCCTAGGTGAACAAGCTACCATATAGAAAGCTACAAGACCAGTACTTGCATCACAGTATATATTCAGTAAATCTGACCTTCTTTTCATGTACAATATAAAAATGATCTGAATTCTTAAAGGCCAGTAAATATGAATTTGTGCTTGAATAAGCGTGATCCAACTGATAAGCTACTTCAGTTATTTTCTTTTTCTAAAGTATGTTGAGTTGCAACCACATGAACATCAAGAACGTTTAAACAGCAATTCTATGAACAATAGGGTCCTTACAGGACTCTGAACTTGTAGATGTAGTCTGGGCACACACAACACCTCTGAAGGACAACCTGTGTCTTATGCTAACATAAAACATATACTTCGCGCCTTGAGATGTTCACTGATATAGAATAGAAGCCTCTTTTCCATTAGAAAATTCTTATTTGTACCAAAAAGAGATCTCAGCAATAATTTCACAGATGAACGAACTGAGACGAAGAAAGACAGAGCTAGTCAGTGGAATCAGCTAGTTTCCTGATTCCAGACCAACTTCACCCATCACTGTGAAAAGGAAGGGAGTGGGTGGGGTCAGAATCTCTGACCTTTTGACAAAGGAAAACGCAAGATCACATAAGACCAACTTGAACGTTCTCAGTATCCACGTGGTTGCATGACAGGTGTTAGACCCCTAGCTCTGAACTGAGAATACCATCTCTTTGGAAACCCCTTTTTACTTGAGCCCTTCTCAGAAATAATGTGCAACCCTCTGTGTCATTTAGTCATTTGATAAACTGCACAAGAGTTCTTCAAACTAAGAATTTCATTCTATCTTCACATCTTATGAGCTCAAAATGGACAGCAGTTATGACGGGCACCTAATGAATATGCCAGCACCCCCCAACATCCATGGGCAGGGAGTTAGATGAAAAGACAGAGCCCAGTATCCTGATGCCAAGGAGTTAACTGCCCGATTTCATGGCTCACCCCATATTTCACAGCTGTTCCAGAGGAAACATATAAACAAGCTCTAACATGATTCATAGGGTCTATTTCAATGAGGCAATCTTATCTACTCAAATAACAAAGTTCATAACTAAAGCAAAGGACACATTATTCTTGACAATTAAGATATTCGTATTAGTTTCCCACTCTGAAATAAGCTGTTTCTAAGGAGACAAGGGGGTGAACTTGGAAATTAAATGGTCACAGAGTGGAAACCATCACTTTGGTTTGGGCACAAAGAACCCTGGTTCGAATTTCATCTATTAACTTGAATCCACTTTATGTCACAAGAGGAAACCAGGGGTGCTTCACTGGTTCCATTCGACTCAGGTGTAAACAAAGATTTTGCTGACAGATACCATCTCTGTCCCACCACATCCCATCCCTGAGTGATACGAGTTGCTTCTGGTTGCCTTGTTTCTTGCTTTCTGTCAATTTTCAAGGAGCACATGCCACTTTTAAAGAATAAACAATGCGCGTCGTTGATGAAGCCCATGGTTCCATGGCCAAGAATGAAAGAAGCACATTTTACAGAAGAATCATTCTACGGTTCCAGAAATTTCCAACGGGCATCATTCCAAGCTCGATATATTTTACTCTGTATTTCTTAAAGCATAGAACTCGAGATTTTTTGATGCCAAAAAATGTCACATGGTTGTTACCCTGAAAGGAGAGGAAATCAAAAGAACCGAGATCACAAATGTAGGTTCTTAAATTTCAAAACACAACCTGAAGTATTAAATGGCTTGACAAAAATCAGTTATGACTTTCCCTTGACTCAGGAATAGAATTTTTTATGTAACAGCAGCAAGAGTTAAAATCCACTTAATTCACCATCACCAAGGCATTTTCACACACCTTATCTCACGTGGAAAACAACTCCCCAAACCAGGTAGATGTTTGGGGCCTTACCTATTTTTGCAAGGGATGCTAGGAGGATCCAGAGGGTGACCTCGTAAGGAATTTGCACATAGTCGTAATCCAGTGCGAAAACAGATACCGTCTCAGCTGGCTCAGAGCCGGCAGCAGCAAACTGAACATCAGGCTCATGCTGGGGAGAGGCATTTGTGGATTCATTCAAATCAGAAGATGCTCCACCACACTTGAGGGCCACCAGGAAGAACAACCAACTCCAAGGACCGAAAGGCACAAGCATCTGCAAACCCATGCTGTGGGCTTCTCTCACTGTGGGTGCCTTCGTGCGCTGCACTTCTGAAGTGAGGAGGGTTTCCAGAGAGCGGCAGCATCTACCTGGGTCACAGGTGAAACACGCACAGTCCGTGGGTCATTCCGGGAAGAGTCCGAGCACGTCATTGAGTTCTGAGTATAGATATTTTCAAAATCGCCTTTAAAGTATCTGTGTTCAGGCAACTCAGCCTCTGGCCCAAATGCATCTAGTCATTCAATAGACTTGAGAAAGCCCAGGGAACTACCTGTGCGACCTTCATCCGATCGTGATTTGAAGAGCAATCTATGAAGCAAAAATACTTCTTCATTCAAAGCTGTTTCCTCACCTCATTGCACACTGGTTTCGCTTTGTGAGTGAAAATTAAAAAGGGCACCACGGTGCTCATTCCAGATGTCACTAGAGCCCTTCTAACCAGGAAGAGAATTCTTCCCTCTTTTCCAGATCCTAGAAAAGGAGCTACCTGTTCTGCACCCCGTCCTTATCTCCTCCCCCTGCTACCTCACTTGTTTTGAATGGCCGAGGCTGCAGGTAGCTCTTGAAAAACACTTAATTATTTGCTTAGATATGACTTTTGTAATGAAATGCTTTCCCTGAGTTCTCTGGCGGGGGTTACACTGCTGACACCTAGTGGGCGGCCACAATACTACACCTTGACCGGTTCAAGGATGAATGACGGCGTAATTCTCATCCAAACCAGGGCACATGTGAAAGTACAGGAGACCTATTAATAATCATACCAGACCACAGCTGGAAACCAGAACAGTGCTGGAAAACTGTGGCATGTGGTCACTGTAAAAGAGGAAGGAGGGGCTTCTCTGGTGGCGCAGTGGTTGAGAGTCCGCCTGCCGATGCAGGGGACACGGGTTCGTGCCCCGGTCCGGGAAGATCCCACATGCCGCGGAGCGACTAGGCCCGTGAGCCATGGCCGCTGAGCCTGCGCGTCCGGAGCCTGTGCTCCGCAACGGGAGAGGCCACAGCGGTGAGAGGCCCGCGTACCGCAAAACAAAAAAAAAAAGAGGAAGGAGGAGGCGGCAGCATAGAATATGTCTGGACAGTAATTCAAAACACGAAGCTCTAGCGCTCCATAAACTTTACACAGTATTAAAAAAAAGAACAAGCAGAGGAACAAGCTCCATGAAATACCTCTGAAAACCAGTTTTGAAAAATTCTGTGGCACATCCAAACTTTTCATTTTAAAGAATCGTGTTATTACGGCCTATTTGTTTAAAAGAAGCAGAATAACAGACTGTTTGTGGAAGAATTTTGAGATGCATGCCATGAATCTATTCCTACTTCCTCTACATCTGGCCGATGACTGCAGCCAAGTCACTTACCTTTCAAAGCGTCCTTGTCTAAAAAGAGGGAACGGAATAATATCTATCTCATCGAGTGGCTAGGATCATTAAATGAGATAAAGCAAGTAAAGTATCTGGCATGTAACTGATGCTTAATAAATGTTAGTTTCTGTTATTAATCACATCTGTTATTCTATCTGAGGATAAGAATTCTGTTGCAATGATGAACAATGCTCAACAGAGAATGAGAATTATTATTCATAATCCATAGACTATCTCAACACCTATTCCATATCAAACTGCAGGGTGATTTGCATCTTTTTTCTTCATTCATATTAGTGCATGTAGATGGTTCCCATTTCAGCCCCACACTCAGCGAAGATCACTGGAAAATTGAGGTGGAAAATGTTAAGGAAAGCTAGCTTCTAGACGTAACTTCTTAGTAAGGCAATAGAATTAAAAGCTCACATTTGGATTTTTTTTCTTCTCTTTCCTTCACAGTTTGCCTCTAAAATTGACCAGATCCAGTCACTAAAACGAGACTATCAGGTGAACCACAGATGATGACTATACTGGGTCAATTTTTTTTTTCAGAAAAAGTTACATGAATAGCCTTGTGATGGACAACTTCTTTATAATAGATATTTTATCTTTTTATTTGAATTTTATTTTATGTTTCTTCTAAAAAGAAATGAGAGAGAGCGTTTCCCATGGTGCTCTGTGGAAAGACCAAAACTAAGCACTAGGAAGCCTCTGTCCTCAGGCATTAATTATCTGACTGACTTTGAGAAAGTCACTTTACCTGTTTAAGCCTGAATTTTGTCGTCTCTACAATGAAGATGCTATACCAGGTATCCTTTTCCTGCTCTAAATTTCTGAATCTTTGTGAATACACGACAACATGTTTTCATCAATTGATAGCTGATGGTGTCAGATAAGTGATGCCACTATAGGGAGGGTAATAGAAGAAAAACTAGAATTCTGTGGCGTCCTGCTATCTTCTTCCAGGATGAGGTTTCCTCGTCAACCTGGTCAACTCTTGGTATCACTTCCACCCATGCAGTAGTGCTTTCACACAGCTGCCTGAATGTTCTTTCTAAAGTGCCTTCTTAATCCGGGTTCCCTACAAAACAGTGTACGACAAAGATTACATGAATTCTGTAAACCAAAGGCAGCAAGAGTAAGAGAAAAAGGGAAGCAAGGGAAAAGCACTTTCAGAATGACAGCATGAGAGCCCTGGAGGCTCTCCCTAGTGGGAAAACCATCACTGGTGAGAACTGTTAAAAATTAAACAAAAAAAAAACAACCAAAAACAACCATTCAGTCTCTGGAAATGGTACTGAGAGCATACAGAAATTGAAGACAATCTTCTAAATATTGGTAAAACCTGCAAGAGTCTGTGTCCTGGACTGTTTCCCTCTCCTACTTCCCAGTTCAGTGTGAGGAAAACTCTACTCTGGATGGGCACAGCCAAGAGGATGGGGCTCCCTTTTAACCCCAGCTCCCTGTCCAGGGCTACAGTTTCTACCCAGAAAATCAGGCTGTCAGTATTTGTCATCAACGCCCCTTCCTCGCCCCAAGAAATGTGTTGCACAAGCTCTACTGCAGGCAAGTATGGCTGAGAGATCTCCTCTTCTAGAAGCCCCTACTCGCAGGCTTGCAATTCTACCCCAGGCATGGCAGGCCAAGAATAAAGGGCCCCAAACCCTCTCGCCCTGTCTTGCTCATAGGGCTGAGTTTCTGTGCAAAGGGAGACAAGCCAAGAAGAGTTGGAGCTACTGCCCCTGTTCAGCACCCGATTCATAAAGCAGGAGTGTCTCTCTAAGAGAAGCAGGTTGCTGTTCCTGTATCCCTTTTCAGAGCAGTGGAATGGAGGTTCTGTTAAAGTGGGACGCAGCCCATAGAACAGAGAACTCCATAAGTACCACTAAGGGAACTTGCTTTATTTGGAACAGAGTGTAGGGAAGTTCAAGCCTAAGGGCACTGTCAAAAACAATGGACGTTTAGGTAGTGAGCAAGTAGGAAGAGCTGGTTGCTCCATGGTATCTATACACGAAAGGGTAGACCGGTGAAGAGCCATTGTGGGGTCAGAGAAGTGTCAAAGACTGGCCTCAAAGTTTACTCCTGTGAAAATTACCCTGCACTTTAACTGAATCAGACTGTGGAGCAATTTCTGACACAAGGCATGTAGAAAACAGTAGATCATTCAGCTAGCAATTACTGGGTGTGGAGTGATATCAACAGACAAATCAGACCAGATAGAAGCTTCACTGGGAGATCAGTGAGAGTAAAAGAGAACCCCGGTTTCACTGTCATCCTGGGTGAGAGAGGAAGAGGTCAAGGGGATCATGAGAATGGCCAAGGCTCTACCGACTGAGGGCAGCATTAATGTCTGCGTAGAGAAATAGACTTTACTGAAATAGTTCATCCAAGTAGCTAAACAAATAAATAAGCAGATAATCAAACAACAACAAAACCTGGAGGTAGGGGAGGGGGAGAATCAGTATCAAGAATTACTACAAAGTTATTTAAAATGTCCAGTTGTTAACAACAATAATAAAAATGATACTCTATGCTGTCTACAGAAGATAGAGTTTTAGATTCAAAGATACAAGTAGATTGACTGTAAAAGGGTTAAAAATGGTACACCATGCAAGCAACTGGTAAGAGAGCCAGAGTGGCTACACAAACACCAGACAAAATAAACATGAAGACTGAAAAAATGTTACTAGAGATAAAGAGGGACATTTTATAAAAATAAAAAGGTCAGTTCATCAAGAGGATATAGCAATTATAAACCTAACCTGTATCAAGTGGGATTAATCCCAGGAATGCAAGCTGTTTTAACATACAAATGTCATTTAATATAATACATCATCTCAATAAAGGACAAAGCCACATGGCCATCTCAATAGACCAGGCAAAGGCGTTTGACAAAATCTAACACTGATTTTAAGAATACTCAACAAACTATGAATAAAAGGGAACTTCCTCAATATGATAAAGGACATCTATAAAAAATCTGCAGCCAACATCATTCTTAATAATGAAGACTAAATGAATTCCTCATAAGATCAGAAACCAGATAAGAATGTCCAATCTTGTCACTTCTGTTCAGCATTCTAGTAGAGGTTCTAGCCAGGGCAATGGACAAATGAAGGATGTCCAAGTGGGAAGGGGAAAAGTAAAACTATCTTTATTTACATATGACATGACCTCTTATATAGAAAATCCTAAATAATTGACTAAAATACTGTTAGATCTAATATAGAAGTTTAGCAAATTTGCAAGATATGACACATACCAAAGTAAATTGTATTTTACAGTAAAATGAACACAACGAACTAAAATTGAAAAGGCAATGCCATTTACAATAACATCAAAAACTAAAATTATTAAGAATACTCTCAATAAAAGAGATGTAAAACTTGTATTCGGAAAAACAAAGTGTTGGAAGCAGTCAAAGAAGATTTAAATGTAGAAGTCTTCTTATCTGTGGAAGATACATTCCAAGACCTGCACTGGATCCTGAAACAGCCGATGGTACCTAACCCTATAGATACTGCGTTTTTATCCTTACATACCTACTTATGATAAAGTTAAATTATAAATTAGGCACAGTAAGAGATTAACAACAATAACTAATAATAAAATAGAACAATTGTAACAATATAATGTAATGTAAGTTATGTGAATGTGGTCTCTCTCAAAATATCTTATTGTGCAATTTAATGCCTTTTTCCCTCTTAACTAAGCACTTTTACAGTTTGAGGCGTGACAGCAAAAGTAGGACACATTTCTTTTTCCTTCTTCATAATTTCACAGACAGAAGATTCATTTTTACTGTAGGTCTTAGCCACCTCACTATATGATTTTTTTTCTCCTTTCTTATTAAGTTGAGAACTTTCACCTTTTCACTTAAAGGAAGAACTTTATGGCTTCTCTTTAGCATATCTGAATTGCCAGCATCACTATTCTTGCGCTTTGGAGTCACTGTTAAACAAAATAAGGGTCACCTGAGCACAATCACTGTATGCAACACCAGGACGATCAATCCGATAACCTAGACAAGGCTACTTAGTGACCAACAGCAGGATATATATACTGGAAGAAAGGATGATTCACTTCCTGAGCTGGATGGAGCAGGACACAACTCAAGATTTCTTCACGCTGCTTACAACGGCGCTCCATTTAGAACGTATGAATTGTTTATTTCTGGAATTTTCCACTTAATAGTTTTGGACCAAGGTTGACCAAGGGTAACAAAAACCACAGAAAGGAAAACCACAGATAAGGAGGGAAAGACCTCCTTGTTCATGGGTCAAAAGACAATATTGTTAACACGGCAATACTCCCCCAAATGATCTACAGATTCAACACAATCTCTATCAAAATCCTAGGTGTCTTTTTTCTATTTTAGAAATTGACAAACTGGTCCTGAAATTCATATGGAATGTGCCTATAAGAGCCAAAAAAATATTGAAACAAGAAAACAAAGTTGGAAGATTCATACTTCCCAATGTCAAAAACTTGCTACAAAGCTACAGTAATTAGAATAATGTGGCACTTTCATCAGAAAGTACATATAGATAAATAGAACAGAATTGAGAAAGCAGAAATAAACCCTCATATTTATGGTCAATTGATTTCTGACAAGTGTTCTAAGACAATTAATTTGATAGGTAAAAAAAAATGACTTTTTCAACAAATGGCGCTGGAAAACTTGAATATGCACATATAAAAGAATAAAGATGTACTCCTTTTTAATACCATACACAAAAATTAATTTAAAATGGATCATGGACTAAACGTAAGAGCTATACCCTAAAATTCATAGGAAAAAACCAGGAGTAAATTTTGATGATCTTGGATTAGACAAAACTTTCTTATATACACACCAAAACCCATAACCAACAAAAGAAAAAAGTAGATAAATTGGACTTCATCAAAATTTAAAAACAAAAACCAAAAAACACTATACTACCAAGGGAGTGAAAAGAGACAACTCACAGAATGGGAAAAAAATACTTTCAAATCACATATTTGATAAGAGACTTGTATTCTGAATCTATTAATAGCTCTTAAAATGCAATAATAAAAAGATAAGTAATCCAATTTAAAAATGGACAAAGGATCTGAAAAGACATCTCTCAAAAAAAGATACACAAATGAGCAGCAAGCACATGAAAAAAAGCTCAACGTCATTAGTCCTAAGGGAGATACATACAGAAATACATACAAATCAAAACCACAATGAGATAGCGTTCACATTCACTAGAACACTGGGCAAAAAAAGCCAACCAAACAAACAGAAAACAAGTAATAACCAATGTTGTCAGTGCTGGCAAGGATCAAGGATGTGGTGGAAATAAGTGCTATTGGAAATCTAAAATGGTGCCGTTTTATCTGTTTATCAAATGTTAAACATGGAGTTACCTATGACCCAACAATTCCACTCATAAATATATACCCAAGAAAAATGAAAACATATATCCAGTCAAAAACTCGTACATGAATATTTTTAGCAGCATCATTCACAACAGCCAAATAGTGGAAACAACCCAAATGCCTATCAAATGTTGAATGGATAAGTAAAATGTGGAATATCTATACCATGGAATGAAGTGCTGATATAGGTTACAATGTGGATGATTTTGAAAAAATTATGATAAATGAAAGGAGCCAGTCACAAAAGACCATAAGACTCTTTTAGTATGACATGTCCAAGACAGGCAAATCTGAAGAGACAGAAAGTAGATTAGTTGTTGCCTAGGGCTGAGGTGAGGGAAGTGGAGGCAGGGGATGGAGAGCCACTGTTCATGGCTGTGAAGTGTTCTTTGGGTTGATAAAATATTCTAAACTTGTGATGATGCTGCCACAGCTCTACGAGTATACTGAAAACTCTTTGAATTGTATACCTGAAATGGGTGCATGGTATAGATTGTGAACTATATCTCAATAAATCTCCTTTAAAAAACTAGGAAGTGGGACAGAGAAGGGGGTTCATTTGTTATTACTCAGCAGCCATAGCTTCACAAGGAAACGCAATTGGTGCCTTGGTCACATGGGGCATCTTCCAGAAAGCCCTGTGGAATCACCATGCTTCAGAAAGTTCTACAGGAGATGCAGAAGAAGAGAAAGGATTTATCCGGAGGGTCCTTACTATCTCCTGTCTCTTAATGGTCCACCTTTGACCCACAGGGCATTAACTTGATATATTCCGGATGTGTTTACGGAGTACCTATGGAAGCCTGATGGTACACCTTGCAATGGGGGGCTTCACATTGGCCTGGAAGCAGGAGGAGGAGCCATAGCCTCCTTGGGTCCAGCCAGGCTAAGACCATGGAGGGCTTGATCCTGCAGGAGCCATTGATACGACCCACCCCACATATACATACAATACTGCAGCCCAAGGGGTCAGAACTGGAGCATGAGCTGCAGGTTCTTGCATGAAACAACATGATGCTGCTCATCACTGGTCATGAAAGATAATCTCAAAGCACATGGAGAGGGCTTCCCTGGTGGCGCAGTGGTTGAGAGTCTGCCTGCCGAAGCAGGGGACACGGGTTCGTGCCCTGGGCCGGGAGGATCACACATGCCGCGGAGCGGCTGGGCCCGTGAGCCATGGCCGCTGAGCCTGCGCATCCGGAGCCTGTGCTTCGCAACGGGAGAGGCCACAACAGTGAGAGGCCCGCGTACCGCAAAAAAAAAAGAACACATTTTATGTGGTGCAGGATTCCCTGATTAGAACCAAGAGGATGCAGACATTTGGGGGAGTGGTCAGGGCAATCGATAAGAAGATGTCTTTTAAATTCAATCCTCATAGTTTAATTGAAACAAGCACTTCCTGGTGTGTCTACATGGTAATAAGATCCAAATGATAATTATTGGTTAACTTAATTCCTTGGGAAAGATCAATTCATGAGGCATCAGAGCACCACAGAACTGCTGACACTTCCCTGACTATAATTGTACATAGAAAAAGAGATTTGAAATATGAAGGAGGAAAAAGCTCAGCTTATACTTGCAAAGCAGAGCACTAAAGGAATTATTCTGGAATTTCAGGTCAACAGCAAGCTACTGAATTATCTGAAGCTTTTGGTCTAATTATCCAGATAACTGTATTAGCAGTAGAAACCTTGCTTGCTCAGACCATCTGTGGTGCCAGGTCCCAAGAACCCTTGTGATCCTTGTCATCTGCTCTTCTAAACCGGTCTACTCAGAGTCCAGTGGTGGGGAGAGAATGACATCCTCTCCCCAGTGGATCCCTTGTAATTTAAGCGACCAAATCCGGTCTACCGTCATGAGACTAATTAAGGGGTGGTGCACCCAGCAGGGAATCACCTATTACCCAGGGCTTCAGCTGTGCACAGCTGGGAGCAGAGTTTTGGGGGGTTGATTTTCTTTCCTTTTCACCCTCAGTTTCCCAAAGCAACTTCTGTCTTAGAAAAGTTCCAAAACAAACAAGAGCAAAACTGACTGTTCTGTGCCTTCCCATGATGAAGTGGAAAATCATCTCCCTCCAAGAATAGTTTTAAACAAAATGATCAGCACATCTTTTCTTCCTTCCCATAGTATGTGGTATAATTGACCTTACTGGAAGGTATCTGCACAGCACTTCTGGAACTGAAGTATTTGTTGCTTGCCTCTGAGCTCTTGTTACTTTTGGGGGGCTCGAACTTTATTCTTTTTTTAGGAAGAAAGAAGAAGAAGAAAGCAATGATAGAGAATTGGTCAGCGCCGTCCAGAAACATGACTTGCTTTCCAAGCCCACAGCTAGCAATTAAGCTGGATGACCTCAGATCAAGGCCTGGCACATCATACCCCTAAACTGAAAGCCAGCATCCTGAGCTGGAGTGAAGTCAAGAGCTTTGACCCTGTTTTCAGGACAGAAAAGCCAAGCTCTGTCTCCGCTTCCCAGAGTCAAACTACTACTACTCAGAGGGTGCTGCAGAAGGGTGTAATCAACTCTGGGAGATTCCACATTGTGAGGAGGAGAGGAGAGGCACCATGGTGGTGCAGGTGGATGGGACTGGGCATGAATGTGGGCTTTGAAATGGAACAGGTCTTCACTCCAGAGTATGGCTAGTGTCATGGTCTTACAATTCTAATGTGATTGCTTCCCTAAGGGAGTGTAGAGGAGAGAAGCTTGAAGTTGTGCGATCCTGGTTGTGTCCTAAACACCTCCAAGCTTCAGCTGCCTTATTGATGATAATATTGATGGTGATGGTGATGATAGTGATGATGGTGATGGTGGTGGTGGTGATGGTGATGGTGGTGATGGTGATGATGGTGGTGGTGGTGGTGATGGTGGTGGTGGTGATGGTGATGGTGGTGATGGTGATGATGGTGGTGGTGGTGGTGATGGTGGTGGTGGTGATGGTGGTGGTGGTAATGGTGTGATGGTGGTGGTAGTGGTGATGGTGGTGGTGGTGATGATGGTGGTGGTGATGGTGATGGTGGTGATGGTGATGATGGTGGTGGTGGTGGTGGTGGTGATGATGACTATCTTAAAGATGGTGTGACGATGAAGTGACATAACATATGACAGAGAGGGAAATGCTTAGTACATATTAGATACCAGATGAATTTTAGATTCATTTTATTTCAAAGAGATTATGAACTCTATATAGGCAGAAGGTTTCTATCCCTTTGTATTCACCATAGTTCCTAAGCAATTTCTTTTCCACAACATCCCCTAAATGAATGAAACGGATGATGGAACTAAGACAGCAGGTGATTTAAAATGAAATGCTTCATCTTACTCTACCTACACACATTATCGCCAGTCGCAGCTGCTCAGAAGATGAGTCATAACGTTAGTTGAACCCAGACTAACGTGGTGAGCTAGCATCTGTACTTTCCCCCCTCTTTCTTCTCTGTTTCAGGAGTGTCACCTCCCTCCCCAATCCACTGCCACCATCACTGGTACTAAGAATGTCTAGTAGGTCGGTTCTCCCTCTCTTCTCTCTGAAATTACACCTGCTTTTCTTTCTTGCCTCAATTCCCTTAGGGTGGCTTTGACATTGGATGTCAAGGAGCACTGATTCTGTCGATGGTGGGTGACATCAAGGAGAGGCTGCCTTTGTTAGCCCAGGAGAATTGCTGGTGGGTATTCAGGCATTTTGGTTAGGTGGAAGTGACAGATACAGGCTAGTGAGATGTGGCGATATCACGGGCCAGAGGAGGTTTCCAACCTTCTCCTCTAATTGGGCTTCAAGGACACAGATGGATGTGGAAAAAGCATAGCTGTGACCTTTTTTCACAATTCATCCTCAAGGAACCCACTTGCATGCTAGTAAACCACTGACAAATCCCATTTTCTGTGACTCAATGCAAGTGTGAGAACTCCAAGAGAAGAACTCATAGAGATGGGGCTTGTCTGCTGGCTGGGAAGACTGAAGGTTCCCAGAGCTGAAGGTGTGTCATCCCAACAGCATCTGTGGGACTGGGATGTAGAGGAGTAAAAAAAGATTCTTTTCTTTAAATTAATTTTTATTGGAGTTTAGGGGCTTTCCTGGTGGTGCAGTGGTTAAGAATCCGCCTGCCAATGCAGGGGACACCAGTTCGAGCCCTGGTCTGGGAAGATCCCACATGCTGTGGAGCAATTAAGCCCTCGAGCCACAACTACGGAGCCCGCAAACCACAGCTACTGAAGCCCACGCACCTAGAGCCCATGCTCCTCAACAAGAGAAGCCACCGCAATGAGAAGCCCGCACACCTCAATGAAGAGTAGCCCCCGCTCGCCGCAACTAGAGAAAGCCCACGCGCAGCAACAAAGACCCAATGCAGCCAAAAATTTTAAAAATTAAATTTAATTTAAAAACTTTAAAAAACATTTTTTATTGGAGTACAGTTGCTTTACAGTGTTGTGTTAGTTTCTGCTGTGCAGCAAAGTGAATCAGCTCTGCGTATACATATAACCCCTCTTTTTGGGATTTCCTTCCGTTTAGGTCACCACAGAGCATTGAGTAGAGTTCCTTGTGCTCTACAGCAGGTTCTCATTAGTACTCTATTTTATACATAGTAGTGTACGTATATCAATCCTAATCTCCCAATTCATCCCACCTCCCCCCCCAAAATTCTTGAGAATTCATTTTTCCTTTGGAATTCAAAGATCAGACTGGTGCCTGACCCTCAGCAGGATATCATTGAAAGTAGGAGACCGGCTGGACCAGAGGAGAAACAGTAGGTGCAGCGGCGGGAAAGTGGGCATCTGATTCCCCGTGAGGTGGGTGAATCACAGTGGAAAAACTGGCCATGAGGGGCTTCACTGCGTGGGGCAGGAGATGAGGGGTATCCAGAGAAGGCATGACCTGAGTCAGGTGCATCAGGAGCAGTGGAGCTCCTGGTGGGATCTGGGGGTTGGGGGAGGGTGTGCAAAGAACCCACAAGAATGCCTCAAACAGAAGGAGCCAGACGTTTGGCATCACGTAGAAGAAAGGGCATTCCACCAGTAAGAGAGAATTTCAAAGAGCATCATCTGAGTTAAAGAAACTCTTTCCTCCTTCTCCTTTCTCCTCCCTCTAAACACAGCGAAGGAAAAGGCCGAAGCAGACAGGAGGAAGTAGAACAGGAGGGGAAAATAGACCACACTCTCGGTCCCATTGCCGGTCGGACCTAAGCTGGGGTAAAAGGAGAAGTCTGAACTGGACTGGAGACTAAAGTTTTGATATTAGATTAAAGTAGTCTTTTAAATTTTTTATTTTAAAATTAACATAGAACAAAATCGGCCTTTTGGGTGCACGACTGTATGAATTTTAACACATATAGATTCACACCATCACCAAGGAAGGCAGGTTACTTTCTTGCACTCTCCTTTTGTGTGTCCCCTTTTCACACCTTCCTCCACCCCTAACCCCTGGAAACCACAGATCTCTTCTCTGCCGCGGTTTTGGTTCCCTGCAAATGTCATATAAATGGAAAAATGTAACCTTTTGAAGTTAGATGTTTTACACTCAGCCTTATGCTTTGAGATTCAGCCTAGCTGCTGTGTGTCTCAGTAGTACGTTCTTTTTTATTTCTACGAAGGGTTTAATTTTTGCAGGTACAACTATTGAGTGATCGATGCACCCTATGCCAGGTATCACTCGCTTACCTCTGAGCCCCAAATTCACCATTCAGTATCTGCTACACGGAATAGACTGGATTTTTGAAGCGTTTATCCCTTCCGGCGAGTACAGCGTTGAGCTCCATCAGTGGAGAGAGCTGGAAGGGCCTTGCAGGAGGGCCTTCCTGGTTCCAGCTGTTGTGTTTTGTGTTATTCTTCCTGTTGCTGCACCATCAGTCAGCAGCATGGGTGTGTGACATCTGTTGGTGCCCTGCCCAAGCTGTGCACACAGAGGAAATTACCTCTTAGGCACCTTGCAGTCCTGGCCTCTCATGGACACCGTGCAGTCCAAGCCTCCGGCCCACGTGGCCCTCCGCATTCCCCCCTGCACCCCTGCCGCGGCTTTGGCTCACCTGCACACCAAAACTTTGGTCCCTGAAGCTCCCACAATGCGGACCCGGGTGCTCCAGACCTCATGCCCACAGCCGTGCCCCCATTCATGCCATGAGTCCGTCCACCAGCCATGGCTTGCTCTGTCCTGGGAGTCTGCTGGCTGCTTTCCAGCAACTGTGGACTAGCTCTGGCCCAGGCAACTAAGAGAACTTTGCCATTCAGTGGGCAATATCTCACCTTCTCTAACAATGTCTGAACCCCAGACTTGGGGAGGGGACTCCTTCCAAGTTTGTCTCCCTACTCTCCTTCAGCCCCAAGATACTCTGGAGTTCTACTGACATCTCTATACTCACTCTCTTATAGCCAAATAATTGTTTATATTAAAGATTCCCTTTAAAAATTACTGTGTGGTTTCTGTCTCCTGATTGGAGCCAAACTGATACACACTAGTTGAAGGTCGTTGAGTTGTTTCCAGATACTGATGATTTTGACCAGAGCTGCTATAAACATTCATGTACAGAGTATATGTACGTATGTGAACATAATTTTCATTTCTCTGGGACTGATATCTAGGAATGGGATTTCTGGAATATATAGTAAGTGGATGTTTCACTTTGTAAGGAGGTGTTAAGCTGTTTTGTAGAATGGCTGGACCATTTGCTTTCCATGAGAAGTATATGAGAGCTCCAGGTATCCATGTCATCATCTGCATCTGGTATTGTCAATTTTTTTTTTCTTTTTGGGGGGGCTATTTTAATTTACGTTTTCCTAATAGATATTGATGTTGCACATCTTTTTATGGGCTTATTTGCCATCTATGTATCCTTTTTAGTAAATTGTCTATTCAAATTTTTTGCTCCTTTTGTTAAATTGGGTAGTTTGCTTTTTATTATTGAATTTAGAGAGATCTTTACATATTCTGGTTACAAATCCTTCACTGGATATGTGATTTTCAAATATTTTCTACATGCTTAAGGCTTGTTTTTTCATTATTTTGACAGTATTTTTCTCATAACAAATGTTTTTAATTTTTTGAAATCCAATTTACTAATCTTTTTTCTTATAGGTCATGCTTTTGGTGACATATCTAAGAACTCTGCCTAATCTCAGGTCATATTTTCTTCTAAAATTTTTATAGGTTTAGTTTTACATCTAGATCTATGGTCCATTTTGAGTTAATGTTTGTGTAAGGTTTTAAGTTCATCTTATTGCATATGATGGCCAATTATTTAACACCCTTTGTTTAAAACTCTGTCCTTTCTTCATTGAATTACCTTTCACACTTTATCAAGACTCAACAGGCCATATCTGTATGGGTGTATTTTTGCACTCTTGATTTTGTTTTATTGATCTATTACTTAGCCAATATAGCATTGTCTTGATTGCTGTAAATTTATATTGATTTATAAAGTTGAGTAGTGTAATTCCTCCAACTTTATTTTCTTTTGCAAATTGCTCTGATTTTTTTTTAAATTTATTTATTTGTTTTTATTTTTGGCCGCATTGGGTCTTTGTTGCTGCATGCGGGCTTTCTCTAGTTGCGGCGAGTGGGGGCTACTCTTTGTTGCAGTGCATGGACTTCTCACTGCGGTGGCTTCTCTTGTTGCGGAGCATGGGCTCTAGGCGCGTGGGCTTCAGTAGTTGTGGCACGTGGGCTCAGTAGTTGTGGCTCGTGGGCTCTAGAGAGCAGGCTCAGTAGTCGTGGTGCACGGGCTTCCTTGCTCCGCGGCATGTGGGATCTTCCCGGACCGGGGCTCGAACCCGTATCTCCTGCACTGGCAGGCAGATTCTTAACCACTGCGCCACTAGGGAAGTCCCTGCTTTGATTATTTTAGGTTATTTACTTTTCCATTAAAATTTTAGAATCAGTTTGCCTGGATCTACAAAAAATTCTTCTTGGATACTGAAGGAAATTATGTTAAACTTCTAAATCAATTTGGGGAGAATTTATTTGAGAATCTGTTGTGGATTTGTCTATTTCTTCATTTAGTTCTGTCAGTTTTTGTTGCATGTATTTTGAAACTCTGATGTTAGGTGCATACACATTGAAGACTGTTATGTCTTTTTGGCAAATTCATCTTTTTATCATCTTTATCCCTGGTAATTTCCTTTTCTCTGAAGTCTCCTTAAGCTGATGTTAATATAAGCACTCTAACATTCCTTTAAATGTTGTTTATAATATGTTTATATCTAACCTTTTACTTTCAACCTGCTTATATCATTATATTTGAAATGTGTTTATTGCAGAGGGATATAGTTGAAATGCAGTCATTTAAAAAAGTGTGTTCTAATAATCTTGGTCTTCTACTTACTATGTTTATACATTTGACATTTGATATAATTATTAATATATTTGGGTTTATGTCTACCATTTTATTGTTTGATTTCTGTTTATTTCCTCAGTTACTTGTTCCTCTATTTTCCTTTTCCTTTCTTCTTTTGGGTTATTTAAACACTTTTATTAGTCCATTTAAATTCATCTATTATGTCTTAACAATACTTGTTTTTCATTTGTTTGTTTGTTTTAGTGGTTGCTCAAGGGATTAAAGTATGTTTTCACTTTTTTCTTAGAATCAATATTTTACCGTTTCAAGTAGGATGTAGTTACCTAACCACCACACAAGTTCCCCTACTCTGTCCCTTTTATGTTGCACTTGACTTATATATCACACCTACCTACATCAAAAATTCCATCAGAAAAGGTTATCACATTTTGCTTTCAATGGATTGTATCCCGAATATTTAAAATATTATGTCATGCAACTCTGGCTCTTGTTGAAATCCTATGTACAATGCTATTTTTGTTTAAGCAGGCAACTGACCTAGTTGGATTCAAGCCCAAAATTCTAACCAGCCTTGTGGTTTCAATGTCAGTTCTATTTCACTGTCCTTCAGTTCTATTTAGACTTGTCCCTGGAACTCAGGAAGCAGTCTATCCTATAGTTTAATTCTCAGAGTTTATGGGATTCTATTTGGGGTCAGACTCATGCATGTGCAGCTTGGGGATGAGCCTTGGAGTTTGTAAGCAGCTTTACAGGTTTGCTTTCCCGAGCTCCTCGCTGTCAGCACTCTGCACAGTACTTTCAGGTTCTATAGGTCTCTTGTCTTCCTCTCTGTAGTTCTCTGGCAAGAGTGCTGGTGCGTTAAGTACTCCACCCTGCAGTGCACTTCCCCCCACTGCTTCCACCTCCCCAGCCAAGTGGTAAGAGAGACAAAAAAAAAAAAATCAATAGAGATTTGCCACACCTTGAGACCACAGCTCCTTGTATCAAAATGGACAATTCTCCCTCCTAGAGAGATATAGGCTCTTGAGGACCCCTCTTTTCTCTGCTTTTGTTGGTGTCACTGATGCCAACACAGGATTGCACAGGGGCTAGGAAGGAAGAGAATATAGAAAGGAAACTATACGGGAGTGTTAGGAAACACCTTTCCCAGTCTTCAAGGCAGAACTAGAGGGCTTCTTCTGGAACTAGTGTTAACACTAAGGTCCACTCCTGGGTTTTGGACTGTGCTGAGTCTAAACTAAGAGATATTGGAGGAAAATAAAATCGTGGAACTTTGAATTCTTGTCTTCTCCAATCTTCCTGCTTTGATGTACTTTTCAAAATCCTCAAACTGATTTTTATATGCACTTTATTCAGGTTTCATAGCTACAATGAGTGGGAAAGGTAGGGGGCTGTGTGCTTACTCCATCTTACCTGGAGCTTCAATCTGGAAATGATATAGATAGTAAATGTGGGTACTAAACCCCAAAAGAGACCAGGAAAGCTCTTGGTGAGGTCGCCTGAGACATCATCCAGGGTCAGTAAGGACTATTCTACAATGTGCACTAGAGGTAAGATGACCACCGTCCAAAGTAGGATACATTTTCAGAGTAAGAAATTATACTTGGTCTATGAAAATTATACCTGGACAACAGGTGTAAAGCCGGAACCAGAATATACGGACACCTTGTTTAGAAGGTGTGGTGGGAATCCATTATCCCTTCTCATTGTATTCTACTGAGATCCACTGTTTAAGTACCATCAGTCTTCTGTATATAGAAAACTTGTTTTGGTTGTCCACTTTGTTTTGACTGATTTACACGTAATAACTGGAAATAAAACCTTGTCCTAAATGTTAATTTGTCATTCTTAGCATACCCACTCACCCGGAAGAGTGTATTCTGTAAAAGATAGACCCAGATAGTTTCTTTTTTGTGTGTATGCATAATCTGGGGATCATTTTGAGTTTGGTTAAGCTAAGAACAACACTCTGGACCTCTGGATATATCAGTTACAGCCATCCTAATTTTAGAATAAAATAAATCTGGACACACTGGCCAAAAGGGGTTTCTGAGTCTTAGATCTCTGAGAGTGGCTGGCAGGAAAACCAGGGCTTCTAGTCATCACCAGAACACAAGGACACGATGACAGTGTGGGTCCTTCCCTTCTGAGACCCTACAATGAGCTTTTCCCGCAAGAAAATTCCTCCAGGAATAATTTATACCCTTTAACTCATCTTTAACTTTATCACTGAAATTCCCAACAAAGATGTTGCTTGGTGCCAAAACCACAGTGGTTTTTGTGATGTGGGTGTCTCTGTGCAAAAAGACCTCAAAAGCCTTTCACACAGGCACCCAGCAGTGGCCAGATGGCAATGACTCTGAGCCCCTCCAAACCTGGATCACGTTCGGACAAGCGGATGGGACACGTTAAATGTGAACGTGTCCAGAGATCGCTTTTCTTTATTGCTCAAATAAATCGCGCCCTTCTATCGGGGAAGACGAAGCATGAGTGTTGTACCTTCATGTGAGACTAGAACGCCCTGTGAACTGCACATTGAACTCTCATCAGGAAAACACTGGTGAGAACGAAAGGAGCCTCATCTACGTGGAACAGCTTCTTGGTCCTCTGGCCTAAGGCCCATCACTTAGGAGGAACTCAAGGAGACCAGATAGTCAGGAAGCACATGGGGGCCACCAGCCTCGAGAGGCAAGGGCTCAGACTTAAGCACTGTTCAAGCCTCAGTCTTGCTGTCCTTTAACCAGTGTAGACATTTATTTTCCAGACTTTTGTCCTGGCTTCTGCCTTTCTACTTTGCACATAACTGCTGGTCTGTTCCTTGTCTCCTCCAAATCATCTTGGCCTAATTGGTTCCTACTTCCTATGGCCCAGAGTAAAGTTGTGTACTTCATGCCCTGCGCAAAGGCCAAGGCAACAAGGATGAGCTGAACTTGGCCCCACTCTTCTCCCCAAGCCCTGTGTCCTGGCTCAGGGCTACACGGGTCCCGAGGAAGGGGCTCTTCCTTCCAGCTCTCACAAGGACACAGTAGAGAGGAACCATGGCCCTGGCTGCTCCTTGCCCCTGGTCTCTGCCTCTCCGACTTGCTTTCTGTGCTCCAGAGAATGGGTGAACACGGAATAAGAATTGTCTTCTTCACAGAGACGGTTTAGGCAAAGTTGAAATCACTTGTTTCTAATAAAATAATATTTATTTGACTGCAAAGATCTATGAAGTGATGTGAACAATACACAGAAGACATGACAAGTCCATAGCCACAAAGCCAAGTGGCTGTATCTGCTGATTCCGCTGAGACCACTAGGAAAATCTTAGGGGCCGTGTGGGCTGAATTCGCTCTCCCTCTGTCTAGCCCAGGAAATCTGAGGCTCCCACAATAGTTTTCGTGTCATTCCAGTGCCCGCCACACTCGCTCAGGGCTGGCAGAACGCTTCCCATTCTATATCAGCCTGATCCACGCTGTGTGCTCTGTCCATCAGGGTCTCTCTCTACTCACCAGGGACAGGACGGGAGGGGTGTAGGAGGAGGCAGCTCAGGGCCCATTTCACCGTCCTTTAGGCTGGGAGCGCCTCCCAGCGGTTTCTGTTTTACTGAGTCTTTTCTAGAGAAAAAATCCTTGGGCTAATTCTGAGATGATTCCACGTGAATCCTTTAGAGCTTTTCACAGGCATGTGGTAGCGTATTTGGGTCCAGAATCTGGAATTGGGAGGAACTGATTTGAAGCCTCTCCAGGTGACAGTGGGCAAAACCCTGAGAGCTTTTTTCACTAGATGAGGTAGAGACTCCGGCTCTTGGAAGGAAGAGAACTTAATTAAAATCAGTTTCAGTGTTTGATCCTCCAAGGCAATGTTCACTGCTGCTTGTAGTTCAAAGACACTGGGTCCGCTGACGTAGCTGGGACTCAAGATAAATATTCCTCTTCTACTTTTCTTAATAATGCTCACAATGTCTTCTGCATACGCTGGAAATAAAAGATTTAATTATTCGACATTGTTATTGTTTTTTTTTAATGACCACGGTTAAAGATTTGATAAAAGTTCATAATAATGCAATTGACAAGGAAATTTAGTTATTTCTGAGTTATACATTTTAAAGTAATAACTAGAATTATGACCTATTACATTATATCAGAACATATAAGATTTTTAGAAATTTCATGTAATGTCTGAAACATTTATATTAGCATATTTCCATACAAATAACCCAAAGAAAGTTTACTATTAGTTGTTTTTTTGTTTGTTTTTTTATACAGCAGGTTCTTATTAGTCATCAATTTTATACACATCAGTGTATACATGACATTGTTATTGTTAAACCCTGAGTCACAATAACCCTGAATCTCCCAGATCCATCCAGCGGGTTCCTTGCAATGGGCACTCTGAGGCAAAGAGGAAAGGAAGCCTGGTTTTCTTTATCACTTCTCCTAAATCAACTCTGTGGACAGTTGAAGATATGTTCCAGTGTCTAGTGACTGTCAGTTTCACATTCCTCCCTGTGTTCTGTCTCCTCAAATTGCCAATTCCTCTAGGAGCAAAGCTCGTTGGAACAAGGTTGGCTGGGATAAGAGAGGGGCATGGAATGTCCCAGGCTCCTGGGTTGCGCATCTCAGGCAGAGGAGGTCAGCGGGACAGGATGAGGTCTGCACATCTGATCGTGCCCAGGACTGGGCCCGGGCCTGGGGAGTCTGCTGGACCCAGTCCTGAGTTTGTGTCAGGCACAGTCCCAGAAAGCAGGGGGACCACCCGTTTGGGAGGACAAGAGATAACTTCCTGTTGAGGAGCCAGAAAAGAGATCATTCTGGAAGGCTCCCTGCACTCCAATAATGTTTTTTCCTGAAGATGGATTATTTTCCTCCTGTGGCAATTTTTTTTATTTTTAAATTTTAATTTTATATTGGGGTATAGTTGATTTACAGTGTTGTGTTAGTTTCAGGTGTATAGCAAAGTGGTGCAGTTAGACATATACGTATATCCATTGAAGATGGATTTTTTTGATGATGGAGCGTGTCTCTGCAACACACATTTTTCTGTGTTGTTGCCCCAGAAGTTCTAAGCTCATGAAACCTTCCAGAAGATAAATAGCCCAGCAGAAAGAATGACAAGACAACGTAGAGAGTGCTTACACGTAACTCTCCTTCTTGTGCTACGTTTTCTGTTGGCGTGCAGGACTTACCTCCTCCTGGGGCCACGTCTCTTTCAAGCAAACACAAGGTGTATCCATATTTGTTTTCCAAAACTTCAGGGAATAGACTCAGAACCAAGGTTTCCTCACTCAGAGACGAAGTGGCCTCACTCTCAAGAGAGCTCCATTTCCCATAGGATATGAAAGCATCGAACTCCTTTTTATCTGAGGAAGAAGCACAATAAAGAATGCAAGCCACACGGGGCTTCCCTGGTGGCGCAGTGGTTGAGAGTCCGCCTGCCGATGCAGGGGACATGGGTTCGTGCCCCGGTCCGGGAAGATCCCACATGCCGCGGAGCGGCTGGGCCCGTGAGCCATGGCCGCTGAGCCTGCGCATCCGGAGCCTGTGCTCCGCAACGGGAGAGGCCACAGCAGTGAGAGGCCCGCGTACCGCAAAAAAAGAAAAAAGAATGCAAGCCATTGACCTATTTTTTACTCTCGTGGCATACCTACATACACTCGAACCATATGGTACATGGATAAGAATTAAGATTTGGGATTCTTACTGCATGGATTTATTAAATGAAAAGCAGCATCTGTGTTCATTTCAGAATCACACTGCTGAGGGGTATTGATTATCCACCCAGAATCAGATTCTAATCGATGAGGCCCTCCTGCACCTTCACTGATGTCAGATCAAACAGCTGGGGCCTTCTCTGATTAAATCACATGTTCTCAGGAGTTCCTCGGAGCTTTTTTTGCATCTGCAGCGTTGCTGTCTCATTAGTCACACATCAAAGTGGAGTCTGCTCCACCAAAGCGTGATAATACCCGGTGAGCAAAGCCCTGCAGAGACCCAGTGCGTTAGCGAGCTGACAGCACACGTATCTGTTTGAATCCCCATATGTAAAATGAGATAGTCATAACTCCCCGTCTTGCTTCTGTCAGGGCTGCCTGGGATAATGTATATGAAGGATTCGGTGACTGACTTATGGCAGGCCCAAGATAATATGCATTCCTTTCCCTTTTAGATGGAAAACTATATTTTGGAACTTGTTTTAGGGTATTTTTAAGGTCTCATATGCCTCTGTTGACTCAACTATTATAAATGCACATAGACTCTGGGATGTGCTAAAGAACCAACTGGAAGCCATAGAAAATCTCAAAAGTTAACCCGCGAGCTCTGGAGTTGCACACAGCTGGCTCATCTTCCAGCACTTTGCACAGTGCCCGACCAATAGTATTATTACAAAGGAGCAAACAGCCGCGCTGTTACTGATGCAGTTTCGCAGTTTGCTCGACACGGACCTAAGAGGCTTTAGCTAACAGAAGTGTCAGAAACAGAAAAGCAAGAGGGAAACAGAGGTGGTCTGGTGTCAAGAGAGGAGGATGCCAAAGAGCGAGGTCCTGGAGGTGCATCTAAGATACTTCTCATTGCCCAGGTGGGGAGGCGGCGGCTCAGGGGGCGCGGCCAGCAGGTACACGCTGTGCAGTTCCTGTGTGACACACCGTAGTCACCCTGATTTTTTCCACATCCCTGTGACACTCCAGCAAACTGGGATTTTTCTATAACCGGAAAAAGTTAAATTTCTTTTGTAATAATATTAGCGAGTGGGAGAATTAGACGATCCCCACAATTCTGCCATCCTATGTCTCTCTAAATTTTGGGATAGTCCCAGGAAACAGTCCTTTTGCTGAAAAACATTAGATTGGCCACAGAGTGTAATGAATCTCTGTGCTTGAAAACTGGGTTCTGCCTCCCTGTCAGATTGCTAAAACGTTGCCTGTGCAAACAAGAGCGGACACATTTAAAGTACTTCACAGTTTGGGATTAACATATACACACGGCTATATATAAAACAGACAACCAACAAGGGCCTACTGTATAGCACAGGGACCTCTACTCAATATTCTGTAATAACTTATAATGGAAAAGAATCCAGTTTTTTATATAAAACTGAATCACTTTGCTGTACACCTGAAACCAACACAACATTGTAAATCAACTATACTTCAATTAAAAAATAAATTAGCGTCAAAAACATCCCTCCAAAAATTAAGATGTTTCACAGTAGATTGAGTCTTCTGTACAAGCCCTAGAATCTTAAGAAAAATAGCATTTGAGTCAAAGAAGTATGAAGTTGTCTAGGAGATCAATGAAGACAGTGATTAGATAATTTGCTCAATTCTAAAAAGCTATTTAAAATATAACCTCAAAATCCTCTTGGCTTGAGGACTTCTAGTGTGTATTCTCAATCATTGGTCTAAAGAAAAGTGTGATCGATGCATTTCTGTGCTGCCCCTTTTCCCAGTGATCTGACAGCTCTTCACTGAGTTCCTAGTGTGGGGAAACCACTGGTGTGTGTGTAAAGGGGCATCCCAATTAGGTAGGTATTTCATTGTCCCTGGAATCCAGCAGAAGGGATTCTGCCCTTTCCAAGCAATAGAATCATTCACTAAAACTGCCAACGTTCTAACCTTTGAGCCTTCCGGGACTAGAAAAACACACCAGCAGCTCTTCTAGTCGAAAGAAGCAAATGTTAATAAACACTATTAACCTGTCTCATGGGAAAACTGACAGATACTTCGTGGAGAGTGCCACTGCTAGTATCTTCCAGAACTTCACTCTTTTAGGGACGTTTCCACATCCCCAAGCCCCTCACTTTACAGAAGAAGTTAACTGAGGCAATAGCTAATGGGGGCTCTAAACCTAACTGCCTGGGGTCCATCCCAACCTCTAACATCCCCTAGCAGTTCCACTGGGGGCACAGACTTCACGCCTCTGCCTGGCGTGTAGGATTTCGGTGACGATTCCAGCAGCTGATACATAAGCCTGGCGTGCACTCAGTCCTCAAGAGGTAATGAGAGCTGGAGCCGGCATCACTGAGTGCTTACCATGTGCTACATGCTGTTCTAAATGCCCAATATGTCTTAACTCAAAGAGCCCACATTGCATTCATTGTGATTGTGATTACAACCCTACTTTACAGAAGAGAAAAGTAAGGCATGGAGATGGTAAGTCATCTGCCATCTTGCTTCAGGTTGGTGAGTGGAGGGTTATTTTCAAGTCCAATGTGCCCTATGATAACATCGTTGGCAAGATTCCTAGTAACTGGGATGAAGAGAATTTGTTTCTCCCCTGGGCTCCCAGCCCTTCCCAGGTGTGAAGCCGCCAGACCTGCAGGAGGGTCTCAGAGCCCGAGGGTCATGACTTTCTCCATCGTGGAACATCCATTTCTCAAGCCCCTCCCTCTAAGTCAGTTCCGAGGCGAGTTGGGTCATCTTACCCCCGAGGGTCTCATCCTTGTTTTGGTAGGTTCGGTACAGCAGCACTATTTCAATCCAGTACATGTAGAAGAGCGCACCTGCGGTCAGCACACCTGCCAGGGCCATGACGGTGCCAAGGAGGATGTAGAGGAACACCACTGCGGAGACGCGGCGGCCGTGAGCAGGTACAGGGCCCGCGTCCCCTCCAACACCCGCCTCCCCTATACGGCCACATTCAGGCCAGCCCAGCACCTTTTCCAGCCCTATTATTTTTTATCAAAATCTACTGGAAACATTTCTCTTGAATCTGGACACATCTTAAATCACATCTTGAGGGAATTACCATAAAATGAACTCAAGAAAACCCAGGGTAATGGGTCGTTTCTGATTGGGGTGGCTGGGAAACTGATAAAAACTTGTTTTTTAAATCATTTTCTCCTATAAGCTTCCACACAACCCATTTCTGTCCCTCTTATTGCATACTGTAAACTATTGTCACGTGTTATCAACCCTACTACAGTCTAAACTCCCTGAAGCCCAGAGCCACATCTGACTGGCTTTCTCACCTCCACCGTACCTAACACGTGGCACCTTTGACCCACCTCTATGGAGCACCCACCAAATGTGTCTTATTTAAGCCTCACAAGCATTCAGAACCTGCTTGTTCTCTCATCTCTACTAACTGAATGAATGATATCACCTCCATCTCTGAGCATCTTCTTAAAGAAATTTAAGAGTTATTCCTTACCAGGAATTTCCTCTCTAGCTTTAAGAGGCTATGATCTGTGATGTACACATATCACTCCTAAACTGAACAAGAATACTCTTTCTCCCCTCTTTTTCTCCTTTACTCTCCGACACCAGACCATCACATTCTCTGGATTTGGAAGCCAGGGGAGGAAAATAGGAAAGGGAGCTAGGTCCTAGTACGATACCTGCCACATAGGGCATGCTCTGTAGGTCTTTGTAGGATGAATGAATAAGTAAATGAACTAAGGAGTGAATGAATGAATGAACGAACACAGCTCCCGTATGCAGAACATTCGTAAGAGGACCAGCTCTGGATCACCAATGTGAAACTTACTAGTTGTGCGGCCTCGGGCAAGGTACTGAATGAATCAGCACAAGCACATTGCTGACTTAGAATGTTGTCTGGCATCTAGAGCATGTTAGTGGCTACCATCACTGTGGCTACTTCCTTGGGCAAGTTCCTCTCCTCCCGGGTGAAAGCAGGTGCATCCTGCAGCCACCTTCAGGCTCACCTCCTTTCTTTTCTTTCAGTTGGATGGACTGGGTAGTGTTCCCAATGGAGTTCTGGGCAAAGCAAATGAACTTCCTGCGAAGATCGCTCTGAGTAACTTCTTTCAGGAAGACAACACGCTCGATGACTTCATTCTTTAAGGTGGATTTAACACTAGGAAAGGAGGGAAAATACCACACCCCTTTAGTAACACAGATTGACACCCATTTGCAGTTTTTGGAACATGTGTAAGTAGATAACCGTTTGGCTTTCAGAAGAGCTGTGGGATCAGACAGTACAAGGAGATGCCAGAAAGACAGAGGATGCTCAGAGGTGGCTCGTTTTTTATTAAGTGATTGAATCAGCTAAGCATCATTCTAAGCATTTACGCTAGACTATAATTACTTGCGAGGCTCATCTGATCTTCCTTACTCTAAGAATTCCCCTTCAGAATAGATACAACAATTTGAGAATAATGTTAGAGATGACTAGCTTCTACTGAGGGCTGTGTGTATCAGACGGTCCTCTGGTCCCCCGAGCGTAAACGTGGAGGAGAGGATCAAATCTCCTCCGTCTTCACAGGAGCCCCACCGGGTAACGGTGTGACCATCCTGACTTGAGCAGCTCAGAACAGGCAAGAAGGTGGGTGACAATCTAAGGTCACACCGCTGGGAAGTGGCAGCGTGATTCCTGGGCCTGTGTCAATCCGCCCTGTCCAGGATGTGTGAATCTCGGCACTGATTCACAGTCTGGATTCTCTAAAGTTGCCCGTCTGCAGTCTGTCTTCACATTAAAGAATATGGTCTCTGTGGATGATGTTTTAGGCTGTTTGGTGTGGAGCCTACAATACCCACTCTTATTCACTGGACGCTTCCTGCCTGCCAGAGGCTGTGTTAAGCACATCACCTCTACCGTATTTGCTCCTTACAGGGGTGAAGTTTGGTATCCATAGATGATAGATGGCATGGTGGAGGCTCGCAGAGGTTAAGGTTCACATTGCTAAATAGGTGGAAAACAGAGATTCAAACCCGGGAGCATATAGTCAGGGCATTCTCCCTTTACCGTGCTTGACTACCTTCAAGTCTGATGCAGTATCACCTTAATATGGGACCCAATGAGTTCCCTTGTCTTAGAAGTTCTTTCTCAATTTGATTACTGTTACCAAAACCCATCCTTTATTTTTTAAATGATGTATACTCTTCAAAGCGATATTACATTAGTCTGTTGAAATGTTTTAAAATCCAGGAGGAAGTGCTTAATACAGAGGCTATTACTTTGGAACAGATGTTGGGAAAATGAGGGACTCTAGCTCCAAATGTCTAGAGTTTTACTTTCCATTGAGCCAAACTGTCTTCCCAGTAAATTCTTCCCACTAATCTGGGTTGCAAACTAAGTCTAGTTTCTCATACAACTTAATAGCTTCCAAGTACTTCAAGACAGAGATCCCACATTGCAACAGTAATCAGATCTACGGGAAAGAACGAGGGTGACTGCAGTTGGCAAATGTCTGGGTAAATGTAAGACTATCTCTTCTTTCTTTAATTTCTTTAAAAGTTATAGTTTCACATATGCAGACAACAATAAAATGATACCTCAGTTATCAATTATACCTCAGTTATACCGCAGCCATTTTGGTATTATTTAAGCCTTCACTAATTCCCTACACCTACTCCCTTGTCATTATATGGTTCTTTTTGGTAATATTTACCTACCTTGAAGTGCACAATCTAGGTGTATACTTTTTTTTTCCCCTCATGCATGGCATGAGGGATCTTAGTTCCCCGACCAGGGATAGAGCCTGTGCCCCTGTAGTGGAAGGCGGAGTCTTAACCACTGGGCCACCAGGGAAGTCCCTAGCTGTATACTTTTGACAAATGGTTATTAGGGTATAGAACATTTCCAACTTCCCAGAAAGTTCTCTTGTATCCCTTTCCAGCCAATGCCTAGCCTACCAGAAGGAATAACAGTTCTGATTTTTTTCACCTTAGATTAGTTTTTCCTTCTCTAGTCAGTTTGTTCTTTTTATTGTTGAATAATAATCCACTGTATGAATGAATGTAACCGTGTTTTAATTTTTGACTATTGTAAATGAAGCTGCTGTAGATATGCCTTAAAAAACCCCAAAAAAGACAGCTATCTCACCTCTGGGTCTCCTTTTCCAGGTTGGATTGCATCAACTATTCCTCATTTCTCGTATTTTCGGTCAGATCGCTTATTATTGTGCCATTTTCTCTGCATACGCTCCGGACTGCTAAGGACCCCAACACTGGGGCCCTGACTCGGCCCACTCTGGACGGACGGCACAGGGGGGAATGGAGAATGGCTGGCTAGGGTGCAGAATCCTTTCCCGTTTGTTCCATATGCCAAGTCTATTCAAGCAGCATGGGTTGTTATGTCTGCTGGTTGGTTTGGTGGGCAAAGTAGCCACATCAAATTGTTACTACAAATTGAACTTTAAAACAACTGATAAAAAATGTAAAAAATAAAATAAAAAGATTATTTTAGAAAAAGGTGGGGGGAATTTCCTGGTGGTCCAGTGGTTAAGACTCAGCACTTTCACTACCTAAGACCTGGGCTCAATCCCTGTTCGGGGAAGTAAGATCCCACAAGCTGTGCGGCCAAAAATAAAAAATAAAATAAAAAATAAAATAAAAAATAACAATAAAAAAAACACAACGGAAATATTTCATTCTATGGCCCTCTGTGAAACTGCATTTGGCCCCCAAGTTTAAAATTAACTCACGCTTTGCATTTCTATACTTTTATTTGCACAACTAGTTGGCGCTAGTGGCCACACCAACTCCATCTGTTTGTTCAGCTCTGTGTGTACATTTCAGGGGGTTCTAAAGGTGAAAGCTTTTAGTGTGAGTTGCAAAGAATAAGTTCGCTCATTTCCTTCTTACCTTCTCCCCTCAGGTGTTGGGACTTCCCACTCCTGGTCAGAATCTTTGACGTACCATCGTATCACAGGCTTAAAGTTTATTTCGAAGCCAAATCGGGCCGTGCAGTTAAGAGCTAAAGGCTTTCCTGAAAAAAGGGCCACAGAACACAGGAAGGAAGCCCGTGAGAACACTTTGTCCCGTGCAGGAGGAAGACACCATCTGGAAACTGTTCCCTGGGGCAGTCAGGTTCGCAGGTAAAACAGGTGTACCAGACAAAGCCAAACGTCCACCTGTCTCTCATTCGGAAACAGGTAAAACCAGGGATGTTTGTCTCTACTGGGCAGCTCTTAGATCTCAAACCTGTGACTACATTTCTGCAAACGAAGATAGGCATGGTCACAGCACTACGGGTTCTGATGTGGTTTAAGGATAAACGCCAGGAAAATGAGCAGTTTCAGGGACCAGCTCTGTCTTCCGACGCTGCTGTTGAAGTAGTACAAGGGGGCCAGTAAAGAAATACTGACTAGTATTTGCATATTAAATGAAAATCCTGAGGTTTGGGCGGCATGTAGTTTAAAGAAGAAAGTATTTAGCTATTCAGCTGAGTATTTTGAACGTTACACTGTGGACTGACATGCATGTAACTACGCTACCCTCTTTGCTCTGTAAGGGGTATCCAGATATGCTCTGTAAGGGGTATCCAGATATTTTCTCTGTAAGGGGTATCCAGATATGCTCTGCCTCAAACTCAATATTTTAACCGTGAAATGTTTAGGGACTCCATTTGAAAACTCACCTTTGCACCTTAATAATGCTTTCCCCACAGTAATACTTTAAAATGCATTGGTACCTTGTGTAACTTGGCTATTTTTGAATTAATTAATGTTTTCCCTGCTTCTTTCCTCCTTCCTTTCATTCTTGTGATTTTGCCCGTACTGTTATTTCTATTTCATAATCAGGGTACACCGCTACCGCCACCTAGTGGTGATTTAATAATATCTATTTTTACATTTCTTTCTATAATGATAAACATCTTATTAGCATTTAAAGGAAACCGCCACCCAGTGGTCTTTTACCATAATATCTACTTTTACCTTTCTTTCTACAACGATAAATATCTTATTAGCACTTAAAAGAACACTTACTTTATTGAAACAACCAGCACTTGGTTTTGAAGAGAACAGTTCCTATTTGGTTATGTGGGAAGATGTAGATGTTACTGAAGCTGACAAAATCAAAGGGGACCACAGGAAGTCACTTTCCCCCTCTACCCCAAAGAAGACACTAATTTGGAATACAACTTATTTGAGCAAGGGTTGTAGTATTCTCCTACAATTTATCTTAAAGGCCAGACCAAACGCTGTATTCGTAAAGGTTAAGGCTACCTACGTTGGTTAACTGATTAAATTTATAGATTTAATCAATGAACCGAACCAATCTGTGTAACCCACTGTTCCTGGGTGGAGTAAGGAAGAATCTTAAAAAAAAAAAAAAATCTATTGATCATGCCTCACATACAAGTCACCTAATATATCAATACATCATCCCATATTTCTCAGTGCCACCTTGTGAGGTCAGTTTTATTTTGTCTAGTTACAGATTTATAACCTGAGGCTTCAGAAGATTAAATAGCTGTATAAGATCACAGACCGAGTCCGTGGCCGAGGCTAGATTCACCCCAATTCTGTTTAATGTGAAATCCTGACGCTCTTCACTGTAACACACTTAGACCTGCTCCCAGAAGCAAAGTGTCATTCCAGGGTGATGACACCACCCACCTTACCAAGTTCCACTTCCAGGGTGTCCTTGATGGGATCCAGAATATCTGGTTTGAGATTCGTGTTCTTCACTAAAAGATGAAAATAAAAATTATTATTTGCACCGGGAAATCCGAAGGCCTGCTTCCTGAAGATTTGAACGCACGGTCACACTCTGATCTAAATGTTTTGGAACTTCCTCTTCAAATTTCATCCATAATGTACAAGGCTAGAGACTCAAGTCTCCATGTGAAAATCACGCCTCCAGAAATGACTGTGACATCAGGTTGCAGGTGCTAGCGAAAGCTGAGTCCTTGATAAATCCATACCCGCCCAGGGGGAACCTCCTTCCAGGCCAGCCCCGCGGGCCCATCGCAGATGTGAAACCCCACCCCATCTTCTCCTCCAAGACTGTTTTCTGGTGCATCCGGCTGAGTAATCCCACAGGAAGGAGGACGAACCTGAGAGAATGCACAGGTTAGCCAGATTGGAGCCCACCCCTCCCTCCATCCTCAAGTTCATGGTTTGTTTGAAAATAAAGGTGAGCTCAGCCCTTCATGAATCATTTTATCCCTCAGCTTCCTGCCACAAACTTTCACATATGCCTCCACTGTCAAACTTCCTCCTGAAGATGTCCCATCTCCTAAGAAAGGAAACTTCGTCACCTCTCTTCTGGAATTGTTCTCTCTTAATTCTCAGGGACCTCCTTCCCTCAATTACATTAGCTTCCTCCTGTATCTTTGACTCTCTCTCTCTCCTTCCCATCAGCATTTATCCACTCTCAGTCTCTCCATCTTAAAAAAAAGAGGAAAAAACCCTTCACCTTATACCCCTGCCCCACTCATTCTCCTCCCTTCCCAGCCAAGTTGTTGAAAGAGCGCTGTGCGCTCGTTTCCTCCCTCCCTTCCCCTCCCGTGAAGTCTGATTTCTGCCCCCATCACTCCACTGAAACCGCTTTGGCCAAAGTCACCAGTGACCTCCTTGCACCTAAATCCACTGGGCACGGCTGAGTTTTTTTGTTTTTTGGTTTTTTTTGGTACGCGGCCCTCTCACCGCTGTGGTCCCTCCCGTTGCGGAGCACAGGCTCCGGACGCGCAGGCTCAGCGGCCATGGCTCACGGGCCCAGCCGCTCCGTGGCATGTGGGATTCTCCCGGACCGGGGCACGAACCCGCGTCCCCTGCATCGGCAGGCGGACCCTCAACCACTGCGCCACCAGGGAAGCCCACGGCTGAGTTTTTAGTCTGCTTTCCCTCTCAGTAGCATTGGGTGCTGCTGGGCATGCTCTCCTCTCCTCTTCGGGGTGCACGTTTCTGTGCTCTGAGGCTTGCCTCCCCCCTCTGCACTCACTCCCCTGAGCGCTATGGGCTTCTCCTCCTCCGCGCTTCTTGTGAGTATCACGTCTCCCCGGTCTCTCCTTGTGGTCTTCATTCCACCTGCTCTCCTTGTGGGGCAGCTCACGCTCCAGGCCTCTCTTCCCTATGAAAGTTCTTGGCCCTCAAAATGCTCTCTCGCCTATGTCATCAATTTCACTTCCTTTACTGCTCCCTCCCCACCTTGCCACTGATACCCACTTGCTGATGTAAATAATGACCTCCCTCTTCCCAAATCCAAGGAGCAGTTTCCAGGCTTCACCATATGAGGCCATGCGTCACTCCCTCTTTCTTGGGACACTTTATCGCTGAGCCCTGGGATAGCTAACTCTCTGTCCATTCTTACACCGCTTCTCCATCTTCTGTGGGGATGCTTCTCCGCCCCCGTGCCTCCCAGTGCTGGATGTTCTAGGCTCTCTCCTCTCTATACTCCATCCCCATGTGACCCCATTCTCCCTCGGCTTTAGATATCGTGCCGGCAGCCACCCTCACATTCACATCTCCCGATGTAGTAGCCTGTATCCCAGACTGGTTTATCCAAATACCCACTTGTCATGGTGACTTGATGAATCAAAGTCCTTTCAAGCTTAACACTGAATTTCTTCCTCAGACCTGCTTCTCTTTCAGTATTTTTTCTGTCTCATTACATGGTGCCACTGTTTACCAACTCATCATGCCAGAAAAGTAATCTGGCATTGATTTCCCTCTTTCATCTTGCACATAAACTCCATCAACATGTTCTGTTGACACACACGTAAAGCCATTCCTAATCACCTCTGCTAAGTCTACTCAAAGAGTGACCAGAGACATCTTTTTAGAACATGATTTAAATCTGCGGCCCCCCCCACCCGTGCCTCACACCAGCCCTTATGTATCCCGTCCTACCCCTTCCACTTCCATCCCATCCCATCCTATTCCACCACTTCCCATCCAATCCCATCCCACCCTTATGTATCCCGTCCTACCCCTTCCACTTCCATCCCATCCCATCCTACCCCTTCCACTTCCATCCCATCCCATCCTATTCCACCACTTCCCATCCAATCCCTTCCCACCCTTATGTATCCCGTCCTACCCCTTCCACTTCCATCCCATCCCATCCTACCCCTTCCACTTCCATCCCATCCCATCCTATTCCACCACTTCCCATCCAATCCCTTCCCACCCTTATGTATCCCATCCCACCCCTACCCATCCCATCCCATCCAACCCCATCCCATCCCATCCCATCCCATCCCATCTTCTCTCAATATGTTATAGAAAGTCCACCTCGTTGCCCAGCGTAAAACCTGGCTCTCATACTGGACCCCTCCTTTTCCCTCTTTTCACTCCCAATTCCCAAAGCGTTTCATGTGTAACTTCCTAAGTATTTCTGGAGTTTTCTCTCTTCTCTCCATTCCTACTGCCACTCCTAGTTCAGGCCACCATCAGCAGTTGCCTGCTTGACCCACAGCAGCCTCCTAATTCTTCTCTCTGTCTCCCTCGTCGCCCCACCCCCAAACCCATGTTCTACATAACAAGAGTGATCTATCTCAAATCCAGATTTATTCATGACACTCTCCCACGTAGAACCCTCAATGGCTCCCCATTTTTCCTTGGATAAAGTCCAAACTTACTAGAACAGTGTGATGTCTGTTCTGCTTCCAGATACCCTCAACTGACCTTCTCTTTCTCCCTGGAAAGCACCATGCTGTCTCTCAGCTCCTGGATGTTAATTACGCTGCTCCCTCTGCCTGGAACGGCATCTTTTCCACCTTCACTGGGCTAGTTTGTCTTCACCCCTCAGTTCTCACCCAGCCTCGGGGTACCCAGGTCTGGGTTTGTGTGTCCCCCACATGCCCCGCTGCTTCCCTTTCTCTCCACTCATCACACCGAACTGTAGTAGCCTGTTTCCTCTTTGTCTGCCCCACGAGACGGTAAGTTCTGGGAGGCCAGAGAAAGTGTCCAGGTGCTCATTCTTACAACCTTAGCACCAAGCCCAGTGCCTGACACATATCACATGTTCCACAAATACTGGTGTAAGAATGAATACATGAAAGAACGAATGAGTAAATGAGGAAGACAGGAATGACGACAGAAAAGACTTAAAAAGATGTGACAGAGGTTGCAAAGCATCCTCTGGGAGAGAGAAAAGCAGATTCTGCCCCTGAAAGTTTGATGGGCAAGTTATCATGCCCGAGGGAGAGAGCAACCAGGCCTGGAGGGGCAAGTGGTCCAAGTTGGGTATTTGCCTTCTAACCCCTCGTCCAAGCAACAATCTCATATAAATGTAAATTGATGAGGTCTAACGTATTGCAGAGTGCCAGGGCCCGGAAGTAAGCAGGGGAGTTTGACTTGGTCTCAGATGCCCCATGTGGTTTGTATCTTGCAATGAAAGAAGAGGAAGTAAAACTGATTACTATATTTACTAAGAGCAGAGTCAACCATTCTGTACGGTTATGTTTTGATAGAGGCCATGCTTAAATTGATTACATCATACAGTTTAGCCATGCTTTACACTTGTAAATCTAATAAGAATGACCCAAGGGAAAGCCTGGGCCAAAAACAGACAAGTCACAGAAGAATAAGCTCAACGGGCCAATAAGCAAATGGCAAGACATTCAACTTCATTCGTAGTCAGGGAAACGTAAATTGGTCTGAAAAAAAGAGGGTCCACTTGACACCAAAGTCTGAAACCACCAAATATGACTTGGGAATAATGGGAATCTGTTCATTGCTGATGCGGGTATAAATTAGCAAAACAATGTCTATGAACAATACCATGTGTTTATAACACAAAACACATTTTATAACATAAAACAATATTCTGTTTTATTAATGGATACATTACATATGTAGAAAAAGCATAAAACATAAATGGAAAGGATTATAAGCTAAGAGTGGGCTACATCTGCAAAGAGAGGAAGTGGGAAGGCCTCAAGTTGTATCTGTATTGTTTTGTTTCGACAAAGAAACCGTGAGATGGAAAAACCATTATTAAAGCTCGTGATAGGTACACGAGTGTTACTTATTTCTGGGTGTGAAATATTTAACATTGTTTTTTAATTTATTATCTCTTATATGTAAAATCTTTAATCTTGTTTATTTCTTTACATGAGCCTTTGATATTGTTTTTTAATTTATCACAAAACAAACCAGAATCAATGCGTAGAAAACCCAACCTGTGACAACTTGAATATGACCCAGAACTAGGCCTTCCTTGGAGGATGGAATCTAGGTGAATGGAAAATTGATGTTCACCAACATTCCAGGCTTTATGTGACTGTAGGCTATGAGTGTCTCCTTCCTCACCACAGAAAAAGGAAAAATATCACTAAGCCAAAGAAGATAACTTTAACTGGGTAATTGGGGTTGAAATCTCAAATACTGAAACCACAAACCTCACTTACCGATGGTTTTCACTCGAACAACAGCTCTAACTGTCCATGAACTTGAATTATCTGATTGAGTGTGATCACACACGTATGTGCCCTGGTGATGGTCGTAAACGTCATCCACTTTAATTGGGTTGCTCCTTTTTTCAGAGAGTAGTTTTCCATTCTAATCCAAGAGACAAGAAAATTAAATAATGTAACCAGAGAATTACTATTAATATTAAGCTCACCTATAGCGAAACTTCACAAATTTGAACCAAGGAAGGGGGAAGGTCAGTCTGATATAAGGACATTGCAGAACATAACACCCCCAAGCTATAAAAGATTCTGCTCAAAACTATATCCGTAAGATTCTTACTTGAAACGAGAAGCATTTTCAAAGACAATTACATGTGGAGATGAAGACAGCCCAGCAAGAGCTGTTTCACCTGGTAAAGCCCAAAGCGAGATTCAGGCCCCTAGACTCTAGAAAACTCATAGTGGTCTAAGTGGTCGATACCTAAATGAATTTTTTAAAAACACGTATATTTATATTTCTGGAAATTGATATAGATTTTCTGTGTATTGGGCTTACATAAAGTTTCTTCTTTAAATAAATTTCACTCGAATAAAAGAAAAAATGTTAAATTGAAAACATTAAGTAAGTAACTAAACAGATGTATCTAACTTTGACAAAGAAGGACTGGGATTCAGGAACAATTATTTAACTCCTAGTGGACTCAAAGTTGAGTGAGAACTAAAATTCAGTTATGAACATTTCTCTCTCCTACTTAGAATCTCTCATTGACACTCCTTTGCCTTGAGGGTAAAGGTTAAAATTCTTCACAGCCTGATCTTGGCATTCCTTCCCCGACTCATTTCCTGCTTCTGCCCCTCTACCCATCTGTCATTCCCTACATAACCACGTTCTTTCTTAATCAGCATGTCTCCCACCACCTTTCCCCACTGGGAAGGCTGTTGCTCATTTTTCAAATCCAACTGAAGGGGTGGCTCTCACGGAGAGAAGTTATCAAGTCTCCCCGAGCAGGCTCAGTGACCTCTGCTCCATCATCACGGTAGCCTTTTTTTGAGGTACGCGGGCCTCTCATTGTTGTGGCCTCTCCCGTTGCGGAGCACAGGCTCCGGACGCGCAGGCTCAGCGGCCATGGCTCATGGACCCAGCCGCTTACGGCACGTGGGATCCTCCCGGACCGGGGCACGAACCCATGTCCCCTGCATCGGCAGGCGGACTCTCAACCACTGCGCCACCAGGGAAGCCCACGATAGCCCTTTTATAGTAATGATGCATTTGGGTGTCTCCTCCTGTGAGTTGTCGAGGGCAGCCTTTGTGCCAAGACATTTAGCTGGTCCTGGACACACTGGGAGGAATAAACACAGATCCCTCCTCTGAGCGAGCTCTCAGCCTAAGGATGCGCGTCTGAGCAGTAAGCCAGAGTATAGCACACTCAGGTGGCTCTGCCTCATAGGAAAAGTAGGGACTCTCCCCCCAGTGTAATCCGAGACTTGAAGGGTATGCAGGAATCAGTCAATGCCAACAAGGACCTACTGCATAGCACAGCGACCTCTGCTGAATATTATGTGGCAACTACATGGGAAAAGAATTTGAAAAAGAAAAAAGAAAGAAGAACGTAATTGACATTTTAGGAACACCTGAAGCAAAGCCTGCATGCAGGAAACAAGGCCAAGGTGAAGGGGCTGATGCAAGTAGATGTGTTTGATCTTTGTGTCTCCAGGATACAGCAAGCAGGCCAGCAAGAATAAGGTCTTTGTAAATAAGGGGTGAATAAATGCAAGTCAGTTGGAAGAAAGGTTTGGAAGTATAAGAGTCAGATGATCGGACATTTTTAGAAAAATGACTGGCAGCTCTTTTTTGACTGTGGAAACTCTTGTAAATTTAAGCAAAGACTATCATAATCACCCTTGTATCTTTAGGGGCTAGGAAGTGGTAGGGGCACAGTAGTATTTATTGAATGATGGGGTATCAGTGTATCATTAATCTTATAATCATTAATCCTCTAACCTCTGTACAGCACCTGGCTTTCCAATTTCCTACTAAGAGTACTAGCAATATATCTTTCACCACTGCAGTCAAAAGAAAAGAGATAAACAACAAAAATAACAAAATATCAATAGTAAGAACTCATTACCTATGTAGACTACAAAGTTATTTCTCATGTGTATCTCGTATGAACATTCAAAGGATTCTCTGCGGGGCTTCCCTGGTGGCGCAGTGGTTGAGAATCTGCCTGCTAATGCAGGGGACGCGGGTTCGAGTCCTGGTCTGGGAGGATCCCCCATGCCACTGAGCAGCTGGGCCTGTGAGCCACAACTACTGAGCCTGCGCGTCTGGAGCCTGTGCTCCGCAACAAGAGAGGCCGGGACAGTGAGAGGCCCGTGCACCGCGATGAAGAGTGGCCCCCGCTCGCCGCAACTGGAGAAAGCCCTCGCAGAGAAACAAAGACCCAGCACAGCAAAAATAAAAATAAATAAATAGATAAATGAGGCAGAAGGAAATAACTGCCCTTTAAAACAAATTAAAAAAAAAAAAGAAGGATTCTCTGACTTGCACAGATTCTATGTCTTCCATTTTATAGATGAGAAAACCAAGGTTCTGAAGTTTGTGTTTTGTTCTATACCATATAGCTCGTGAGAGGCCTGAGAATGTATCTATGTTCTTCTGATTCTGAGTTTCATGTTCTGATTGAGGAATTTCCCTTCCCCTTTGCTTGATGACTCGTAGAAGCAGAAATTCCCCTCCCCCAAGTCTCTGGTGTGGTTCCTGTGGCCCAAGAAAGAATTTCCAGTAGGTTGTCAAGGAGCTGAGAAAAGGGTCAGAACTGGTCAGAGCTGGGCCGCTGCAGGTAGGAAGTAAAACAAGGCCAAGAGGTGGGACTGACAAGGTTAGACATCTATCAAGAACATTTTAAAAGGAAGCTTCAGGGCACGGGGTAAAATTCAGAGATGAAATTTCTAGAGAACATGGTAATAACATACAAAGAACAGAAACTGGCGTGGAGGTGTGTCGTAAATCACATGAGAAATGAATGCAGAGGAGGGGATGCAGAGTTGGAACCAGGCTGCAGCTGGGCCATAGGGAGGATGACTGATTACAAAGTGGGCCTGACTTTTTTAAAAAAAAAGATAAGTATGGCTTAGTGTGTATCATCAAGACTTTATGGGATGGAACTCAAACAAAACATCGAAGAGATAAGGGGCAAGAAATTTGTGTCAAGAATGATGGGAAGCTGATCTAATAACATAATCACAAATGATCCTAGTAGGAGAGAGAAGTGCTAATGAGGCCACACAGGAAATTCTTTGTTTTGCTCAGATGGGAAATGGTCAAGAGCAAACTACAGAAGCAGGAGCATCAGTCAGTGTGATCCTGTATAAAGAGCATCAGTGAGTCCCAGAGAGGACTGACACACGTGACAACCTGCGGATTGTAGCATTGTACACACCGTAGGAAGTTGCCCAGGATTCTGAAATTTCACAGTGAGAACAATCGAATGGGCCAATGTATGGACCTTGGAAACAGCTTCCAAACATCGAATCTAAATGACTTTTACCTCTTCCCTACCAGGAATTGCATCAACCTTTGGTCTGGCAAGTCTCACCATACTTACCAGCTCTCCATGTCCCTGGGCTCGCGGGATGCCACCAGGTGCCAGGGACAAGGAGAACGAGGCCAAAGGAAATGAGAGGTGGCAGGTCTACGTGCGAAAATTCCATAGAACTCAGGGTTCAGAGATGACCCAGCAGCCATGTCAGCACAGTGGCATGTGAATGAGGTTGACTTAAACCACCAATGGAAAAGTCACTCAGGCACAGTCTTACCGCCAGGACGTCACAGCCATGTCACAGGCACCCATGTCTCGGTGCCCCAGACCCTTGCAGAAGAGCCTCTCCCACTGCCCTGTGTTAGAATTCTGCCTGGTGTCAAAGATTCATTTAGCTAAAGAACCAAAAACGCCCTCCCATTAATGTAATATCATCTAAGACGAAGTCTGCTTACGCTAAAGCTATTTTTCATTATATTTTTATTGTAATTAATTAATTAATTAACTTATTTTTGGCTGCGCTGCGAGATCTTAGTTCCCCGACCAGGAATCGAACCCGGGCCCCCTGCAGTGGAAGCGCAGAGTCCTAACCACCGGACCACCAGGGAATTCCCATTATATTTTTATGAATTAGGAAAATAGTATTAGAATGAAAAACAGATAATTCCCTTTATGCTGACTTCTTCATCGTTCAATATTTCAGTTACGAATCTCCAAGTCTAAATTTTTTGAGGTGTCTATTAAAAATATTTTGGAACCCCCCCAGAGACTACAGCACATGGATTTATTTCGCGTGGTTGTTCTATACAACCGGCAGGTTCATCCCTGGTCGGCAGTTTCATGTGAATTCAGTGCCACCATGTTTTCGTCCTCTCAGCCAGTGTTAGTGTTGTCGGTTTTGAGATACTCTTAAGTGTGAGCCACCCTTCACCTGAGTATCTGTGGTTTAGCATGAAGAAAAGGAACATTGGGTATTATTTCCTGCCTAATGGCATCACTTGTAGTGATACTTCCATGAGGTCTGTGACTTTCCAGGATACTGTCTGTGTGTGTGTGCATGTGTGTGTGTAAGCACATGTCCACACACGTGCAACTCATGAATTTCATGCAATCCATGAAACATAACCTAAATAATGACCTGTCCAAATCTCCGTCAGAAGATACAATTTTAACAACAGCTATGCTTTGCCTACTTTTAAGACAGATGCCTAGTCACCGTTAAACACATCCTGACATTTGCAGTCGAGGCCCCAGAGAAGAGAAATAAAGCTTCCTTTTGTGAATGTCATAGAACATGGGGGTTTAGTTCCTAAGAGCAGCATATGCAGAAAGCTGGCAACTACCGTGTAGCTTGTGCTTTACCAGAAAGTGAAAATAGCTTTCCTTTCAGGGATACAATCATTGAAAATTCAAATGCATTTTCATTTTAAATAACGGGGCAAGCCTGGTTTGGGAACAGCCTACCTTGACGTAGTAAGGCATCTGTCATCCCAGATTACAAATACTTTTGAACCATGGGAAGTTTTGTTCTTAAGAGTGAACTGAAAATAATGAACAGAACCATCGGCTATTCTTACCAACCTCATTTTAGAGGTTATGAAATTAACGTGTTTCTTCTTTTTTAATTGAAGTATGTTGACTTACTATGTTGTGTTAGTTTCTACTATACAGCACAATGATTCACGTTACATATATATATGTCCTTTTTCATATTCTTTTCCATCATAGTTTATTACAGGATATTGAGTATAGTTCCCTATGCTATACAGTAGGATCTTGCCGTTCATCTATTTTATATATAGTAGTTTGTATCTGCTAATCCCAAACTCCTAATTTATCCCTCCCCTCTTTTCCCCTTTGGTAGTCATAAGTTTGTTTTCTATGTCTGCGAGTCTGTTTCTTTTTTGTAAATAAGTTCATTTTTGTCATATTTTAGCTTCCACATATAAGTGATATCCTATGGTATTTGTCTTTGTCTGACTTACTTCACTTAGTGTGGTAATCTCTAGGTCCATCCATGTTGCTGCAAATGGCATGATTTCATTCTTTTTATGGCTCAGTAATATTCCATTGTGTGTATATGTACCACACCTTCTTTATCCATTCATCTGTTGATGGGCATTTAGGTTGCTCCCATATCCTGGCTATTGTAAATAGTGCTGCAATGAACATTGGGGTGCACGTGTCTTTTCAAATTAGAGGTTTTTCTAACTTTCCCAAGAGTGGGATGGCTGGATCATATGGCAGTTCTATTTTTAGTTTTTTAAGGAACTTCCATACTGCTCTCCATAGTGGCTGCACCAATTTACATTCCCATCCACAGGGTGGAGGGTTCCCTTTTCTCCACACCTCTCCAGCATTTGCTATTTGTAGACATTTTGATGATGGCCATTCTGACCAGTGTAAAGTGGTACCTCATGGTAGTTTTGATTGCACTTCTCTAATAATTAGTGAGGTGCTTCTTAAATTAGGATTTTATTGAGGGCAGCACATTTTCTGTGTCATTTTAAAATATAAAATTGAGACCTTAAGCACACACTCACCATCCCTGTACAGTTCTTTCTACGAGGGACATAATAACACCAGTTGTCACTGAATCTCAAGAGAATCAAGTGAGGAAATATTGTCTCACCCAATGGTAATTTTACCTCCAGGAGACTCTGCTTGCTAAGTTTGGGGGTACAAAAAGCCGACAGATAAACATGGGCCACTTTCTGGACTTTGATCAGGGACAATTTAAAATGATATTTTTATATTAACAAACAGATATCTTTGGAAGTCAAATTTAAAATTTTGCATGATTTCTTAAAGCAAAGTATTGAACTTCAAACAATTATCATAGGACTTCCCTGGTGGCGCAGTGGTTAAGACTCCATGCTCCCAATACAGTGGGCCTGGGTTCAATCCCTGGTCCAGGAACTAGATCCCACATGCATGTCGCAACTAAGAGTTCACATGCCACAACTAAGGAGGGGGTGAGCCACAACTGAGGAGCCCGTGAGCCTGCCTAAGGAGCCCACCTGCCGCAACAAAGACCCGACACTACCAAATAAATAAATAAATATTTAAAAAGCCAATTATTACAAATGTAGGAGGTGATTTAAATTCTGTTCCCAGATTCCACCACCCTGGGTCAACTGACATTCCCAGACTTTGGAAGAGATGCTTATGCGGCATTTATATATCTGTTAGGACTTAGAAAAACTATAAAATATAATGGAAATGTTTTTGTTATGAAGTTTACTCACATGTGGTTCATAACTCAGAATCATTCTGAAACTTGACTTTTCCTGATTCCTGTTCCCTTTTTCTCTTAGCACTGCTCTCCCTCCCCACTGACTCACCTGTGCAATACACGTGTCACCCAGGCCACCAGGTGCTTGCCTTAACTGTCTTCCCAGAGGTGTCCTCTTTGGAAAGTATTCCAGTCTCCTACTTCTTTCAGAAACCCTTCAAGACATGCTTGTTGGGTGTTCCTTTCACCCTAGCAATGCCCTTTGCTTTCCAAAGGAAGTAAAATTGAACAAATCTGGTCTTCTGAATGAGTGGGTGTTCATAAGTTTATATCTTAACCTCACATGTAATGGACTTGAATTTTAGAAAATTTACTGACACTGATCAAAAGGATGGTTCTAATAATTGGAACATTGGACTCTGTGGCTACCTAGGGGAAAACTGCTTTAGAAAGTCAGGTCTTCTCTGTAGGCGTGAGGCCAGTCTTTGGGAAGCTCTAGAGCTCAGGTTCAGACTCACATTTCTATAAATTACATAAGGAGATGCTACCATAACAACTAAGCTCTGGCATCAGTTTCAGTGAAGTCATTCTTACCTGGTACCAGGTCACCTCTGGACTTTGTGTATCACTTTGGTGGCTGAGACCGGGGCAATAAATGGAGTCCATGCTACCAAGAAGAAGGAGTTGTTCATGTGGTATGGAGCTCCCACAGGACATATTTGTCTTGGGTTTAACTTCTAAGATCATCTTGACACAACAGGCCTCATCCTTGGGGCTCCTAGGAAAGTTAACAAGGTCCTGTGAACACAGATGTTATATCCAGATAGTAAAGGATTTGGTAATGTTTTCAGATAGAAATGTACTTTGGACTTACCTAATCCTAGGTCTACAGATGTATGACCCAGCATGATTCATCTCTGTGGTCAAGAAATGAAGGGTGCTCTTGTCCTGGATCACGTGAGGATAGTTTTGTGTAATTTCTACTAGTGGATCTCTGTTTGGAGGTTGTAGGTACCATTGGACATCAGATAGGTTCTTACTACCACTGCAGGGCAGGTGTTCAGAGCTTTGCGTTGGTGAGAGTTGACTTCTGTGGTAGAAATGGGATTTCTGTGGCTCTGGAAAATCACAAAATAAGACAAACTCCTCCCCACACCTTGCAGAGTATGTCCTAAGAAGCTTTCCAGTGGAGCAATCTGAAAACCACAATAAACAAAGGAGCACAGAAACACATTAGAGGAATTCTAACATATTTACAAAGAGTACTTGGTTTCACAAGGGATTAAGCTCCCTTGGGTGTCTTTCTCCTTCACGGTTCCCATTCTGTGGGGAAAAGAAGTTCCTGTTCTAATTCCCTCCCACTCGTCTTCAGCATCACCCGTAGCAACGGAGGCTTCCTGTTAGAGCTGCCAACCCACCTTTAATTCCTCTTCAGCTGCTTCCACTGAACACCCAGATATAGTAACTGGGTTCCACATGGATGTGCTTGGTATCAACTGAAAGCTGTTCACCCCAATAATTTCTCCTCCTACCCCCATCTTAAAAGTAGAAAGGAAATGTTCTATATTATTATGCCATGCTGCCGATGTATCCCAGAATACCTGTCACTTTAAACTTGGACCATAAAACTCATAAGGTTAGCATGAAAAGTGAAAAACCCCTACCTGAAGTGTTAAATCCTTTAATTTTCCCTCCTGCGATAAGCCAAAGAAATACCCAGCTCAAGTAAAGCATTGTTCTCTCTGGGTCTTGTCATTGCTTCAGGACATCTGTTCTGTTGCCAGAGTGGAGGACATTGTCATTCAGGGCTCCACCCTGAGAATCATCTTCATTTCTGTAAATCAAGAAATGGGAAATGAAGAAATCGGTAACCAGTGATCAAAACGCAAGTCACACAGGAAGTTTTGAAAGGGCAGGTCCTACCCAACAAACCTTCACATGCCCACACTAGAGTGGTATTTTCAACAGCGTGTGGCAGGTCCTGCATATGTCACTTCTTACACAACTAAAGGAGGAAGGACATCTCAGACTCACGGTACTGCTTGTACCTACACTCCGTACGGTGTGGTCTTTTGATGCCATTTCTTTATGGAATCCTTTTTCTTTTCCTAAGTTTCTGACCTAGTACGTATATTTTCATGGGTAATTTGGAAAGAGTTAAGTGAAAGTTTTCCTGAAAAGATCATCCAAGTTGAAGGAAAATGTCAGGTTCTCCCCAATTAGGGAAACTAGTGCGGTAGCTGGTGTGTAAACTTGAGAATGTCTGCACGTTGCTAACTTGTAGTAACTGTTAGAGAATAGAGGATGCTTTACTCTTTGTGCCCCAAATAAGACAGGAAAAGTTGTCACTGGATGGCGTTTCTACCAATTCTCTGAAGTATAAAAGGGAGGGAAGGTCACCCTGGACTGTGTTCATGGTGGTTCAAGGAAAAAAGAGAAAGAGAGGGAGGGAGGGAGGGAGAAGGACAGGAAGGGGAAGAAAGAGAAAGAAAGAAAGAAAAAAGAAAGAAAGAAAGAAAGAAAGAAAAAGAAAGAAAGAAAAAGCAAAAGAAAGAAAGAAAAAGAAAGAAAGAAAGAGAAAGAAAGAAAGAAAGAAAGAAAAAGAAATTTTACTATCATATGGTCCCTCTAAACGTTCTCCTTAAAAGTCTTCTTCCCAGAACATCTGTTTCTTGGGCAGCTGACAAAAATCAATCTCTCTCTCTCTATCTCTCCCTCTCTCTCTCTCAACCTCTGCTCTGTCTCTGTCTCTGTCTACCTGTCTCTCTCTCTCTCAACGCCCACACACACAATCTAACCATCATGCACATTCCTCTCTTCACTGCCCCCTGTGCTCACTGGCCATTCCTGCAACCACTCCTTCCACCCAGACTTTCCCAGGACCATTCTCTTCAGGAACCTCCACCTTTTACCATAAATAAATACTGTCCTCAACTTATAAAATTCTTCATTTCCAAACATTTACACACACACACACACACACACACACACACACACAGCACTCCATGTCTCCAACATCTTCAGATGCAGAAAGGAGTAATTTTAATATTTATAAATGATCAACAAGTATGTTTCTCTAACAGAAACATTGAGCTTGAGGTGCCTTTGGGGATCCACAGGGGAGAGTTCCAGCGAGAGAAGTCAGGAAGCTGCGAGGAGACAGCAGACAGACTTCCCGGAGGAACACCAGCCTGGAAGGGTGAGTCAGGGCCAAGGGAAAATTCAAAAGGATAAACCCAAAGGGAAGAGAAGAAACAGAACAGAGAGACCACCCTGACACTAAGCTGAGAAGTCGGGCACAAGAAGGACTTAGTTTCCATCAGGTCTGGCCACTGATAGATCAGAACAGCACGTGCAGAGGGTTTAAGGTGATGGAGACGAGCGATTCGGGAAGGAAGGTGGGGAGTGGGGAAGAGCCACACCCTCCCCAGGCTACACTGCACATGGAAGACAAGACGGGGAGGTGTTTCCTCCTGTGCTGCCTTGATTCCATAAGCGAATCAAGGGGAATGAGCTGGCAGGGTAGCAGGCCAAATGCAAGTGAGAGTGAGAAGAGGGTGTGTGGCCCAACTTCTCTGAGGAGGCTGGAAAAGACAAACCCCAAAAACCACAGAGACATTGTCTTAGACGGAGGCGGACAGTCGTACACTCTGCGAGGTCTCTCCAGACCGGTGTACCCAGGTGGGGCCAGAAGTACAGGACGTTTCCACTTGGCTGCTGACCTGCCGAGAGGAGAGTGTGCTCAGCCACGAAAGGGCTTCACGAGATGATGGAGGACCTAGAGTGCCACGGACGGGGATCAGAGTCACTGCATCACTTATCCCCATTGGTGACAATGGGTAGCTCTTCTTTCCAAGACTCTGCTCTAGGAACAAGGACCTAGGATAAGCAACTGCCTTTCAGATGTGGTCTACCTCCCCCCACCCCCTGCTTACCCTTTCTTTGCCCACAAAGCCCCTGAAGGGACAATCTCCCCATCTCCGGCCATTGGAAGCATCTTCCTAAAAATCAAGCTTGAGGATGTCCTTTCTGTGCTGATAACCTCACCAGCCCCACTGCCCACTAAATAAAAAGTCCATTCCAAAGCGTCAGATGCAAAACCCCGTACGACTCGATACGGCTCTCTCATGATTTATCTTGTGTTTCATCCCCAGAGAGACCACCACTGACCATGGGCATAATGGTATTCCTCCTCTCTATTCACCACTGCACCAGCCAGCAACGATCTCTCTTATTACTCATGTTATATTACTCTGTCTTAGCACACACTACTGTCTGGAAAATATCTTGTTTTATAAACTTCTCCCCTAACTAGAACCAAAGCTCCCTGCCGGCAGAACTGAGCCTGTCTTGCAGCCTGCACACTCTCTCAAGGAACAGGGCGTGACTCACACAGGAGTTCGGTAAGCCCTTGTTCAGAATTTATCCACACCACAGTGAAATTGTTATTTCATATACCATGTCCTCTCACTAGGTTGGGAGCTCCTTAAGAGCAGGGATCCTGTTTCAGAAATCTTATCTCCAAATCCTAGGAAAAGACTTCATGCATAAATTGTAATCAATTCTGTTGTCCAAATAAATGCAAAAGAATTCAGGAGAAGTCAAAATAAATGCATATCAACCTAAGTTTAACCATTAACTTGCTGTGTGACTCTAGTTAGCCTCTCTCTGCACTTCAGTTTTTTCATTTGCAAAATAAATTATCTGGACTGTATCAGTTGTTCCTCCACCTTAGGGCTAGGGGGTCCTAACTTCTGGGGATTAAACTGGAAAATCTGCATTTTATTTTAAATCTCCTTGACTGGAGAATCATGGGACTTTAATATTTCTAAGATCATCTCAGCTCTAACATTCTGTGATTCCATGTTTGAATTACCAAGCCTACAGAAAATTTTTTACCATGACACCCAGAAGTCTCCAGCCCTCAGGAATTCCTGTCCCAACCTTGAGTGGTCAGATGTTCTGTCCATGATACCCTCACCTACTGGCGTAGGACCTCAGGCTGCCTGGGGCTGTTTCTAGGCTACAGCTTTGTCTCTGGGATTGTGTTTCTCAAATTATCTCCATAACAAGAATCACCCAGAATGCTTTTTATAAATTCAGATATCTGGGCTCTCCAAATCATATTAAATCAGATTCTCAAGGAGAAGAACATTGGACTGTATATTATAAACAAGTGTCAGGGAAATCACTGTGATTTAGGGATCATCTCTGGGAAGCCCTGCTCAGGGACAAGAATAGACCTTGGGGAGCTGGGTCTGTGCTAAGTTACAGCAGTTATTACCAACACTGTTGGCAACTGAGCAACACAAGAGCAAGCCCACTCTGGAAACCCCATCCATGTGGGATAACACAACTGATATTGTTTGTCAACATCTACCTTTTTAAGATCTTTTGATGTCTGTGTGATGCCTTTCATTCCACCATCACCAAAACACTTCCAAGAATCATAAGGAATCACACAAGGTGCATTTATCGAGCATTTTTCAAGCATTGGGAAACTTAACCAAACCAGGCAGCAGGTCTGTTCTTGGCAGTAAATCAATGGGCAGGTGGCACTGAACAGAACGGTGTCCTGCTCTCTTACATACTTTCTGTCGCACTCGGGAAGATGGTTGTTGTCCTTCTTGTTTCATTGATGGACCACCAAGGCTCACATTGCTTGGAGAGTGGTCCCCACTATTAATGATAATTGCACATTTTATAAGTATTAGAAGAGGAATTCATGTCCATGTGAAGAGGGTCTCAGAGACTCTGATTTTCCTATCAGCATATGCCGTCAACTCACAAAAAGAGATAAGAGCTCAAAAGGGTGACTTCAGGTATCTGAAGGGTCTCTTATCCAAAACAGCATCCATACCTGCTTTTTGAGAGCCATATTTTTTTTGTTAGTGGTTGAAGATTCCCCCAATCAGTTGGTCAAGACTACACCTTCAACTATCTTTGGTTGATGATGAACTAAAATTTTTTCTGACCAAAGCTTTTGGTGGGAGGAGAAAAAGAGGAAAGGCAGGTGGAGAAGGCAGGTGTCAACAGGGAATCTGAGGCTCAGGTAGGAGAATCCCACAGTTAAAGACAATTTCCCATGGGATCAGCAATGACTACCCAGGGAACACATGTACATGTAGACATTTGGTCTGGTGTAACAGTGAGTATTTAATTCAGATAATATTATTATTGTTCTCACATGATCCATGGTAGCTATATATCCCATTATCTAGGAATTACAGAAAATCAAGAGTGTAGCTCCTGCTCTCAAAGATTTTACAGTCAAGTCAAGACAAGCATTTAAATTCGGCAAAAACTCTTTTTTTTTTGGTGAAGTAAATTGTCCAAAGTCATACATTTAAAAAATGATGATGCTGGAATACAGATACGAATAGCTTAACAAAACCCAATCTAAACTAAACTGCCAATCTTGGTCATACACATTTGTACAACAACTATTTGCTGAATTCTTGTTATGTGGCAAACTTTATGCTAGATATTATAGGGACTATCTATGCCCTTTTTTGTTTGCTTTTTTTTTAAATTTTTATTGGAGTATAGTTTCTTTACAATATTGTGTTAGTATCTACTGTACAGCAAAATGAATCAGCTATATGTATACATATACCCCCTCTTTTTTGGATTTCCTTCCCATTTAGGTCTCCAGAGCACTGAGTAGAGTTCCCTGTGCTATACAGCAAGTTGTCATTAGTTATTTATTTTATACATAGTATCAATAGTGTATATATGTCAATCCCAATCCCCCAATTCACCCCACCACCCCACCTTTTTCCCTTGGTATCCGTATGTTTGTTCTCTATGTCTGTGTCTCTATTTCTGCTTTGTAAATAAGGTCGTCTATACCAATTTTTTTTCATATTCCACATATATGCATTAATATATGATATTTGTTTTTGTCTTTTTGACTTACTTCACTCTGTATTACAGCCTCTATGTCCATCCATGTCTCTACAAATGACCCAATTTTGTTTCTTTTTATGGCTGAGTCGGCAAACATTTTGAACCCCTCTGCTCTCCACCTTTCCCACAAAATGCTCAAAGCACTGTAGATAGGTTTATTTCATAACCACCAGTTTTTGTTTTTTTTATAAAGTCTCCATATATGTGGAGATGGAAAATTTGCTAATTAGGTAGCAAATTTATTAATACAAAATAGTTTATGAAAAAGAATTTTGTTAGCAATCCATTTTGAAAATGATTTAAGTTCTTTTCTCAACTTATATTTGCTGGTTAGGAAATCTAGTGGAAAAAAATATATACCATTGTCTTACCTGTATTTCCTGTTCTTAAGACGTTGAAAAAGAGAAAGGAACTTCAAGTCTTTCTTTCAGTGACTGCCGGCTTTTCTCTCTGAAGATGAGCATGTGAGAATATCCATTTTCAGAGGTCTACAATATCTCTTCCTAGTCAGAGAGATAAAGGGAGAAAGTACATGTAACTCACACAAGTTTGTAAATAATGAGCTAAACCTGGAGAAAAAAAAGAAGGAAAACCTTTAGTATTTTGTAAATGACCACTGACATTGTCAAATTCATGGTCATACAGAGGAAAATCAAATTAATGACCTCTATAAGTAGAAGGAAATGACCTGAAGATGAAGCATCTAAAACTCTCCCCAGACCAACCTCCTTGACTAGATAAGGTTTGTGGTTAGGTTTAGTTGAAAGAGTGAGTAATCCAACTTCCTTTACAGGAATTTCCTGTAAAGATTATTAGCACTCAACAGTTTCTCAACTGTGGGTTTTGGGTTTTTGGTGTTTTTTTTTCGTTCTGTAAAACTAACTTCCAAAAATGTAACCTTTATGATATAACCTAAAACTGTTGTTGTGATTAACTTTTTTTGAATTCTGAAAAAGAAAAAAAACATCTAACACCATTTGTTTGAAACAATAATTTATTGATACAGACAGGGAAATAAATTTAAACTCTGAAATCACCAAGATTTTCTGGTACCTCTTCATTAAAACAAAGATTCAAAATATAACATATAATTGAGAACCCCACTGTTCCTTTGATAGAAGAAATAAAATCACTTAATAAGAACCCTAGGCCACTCTGAGACCACTCTGGTCAGAAAGAGCTTTATCTAGAAAGCAACTTGGTTAAGCTTAGATATCACCCATCCTCAAGAGGCTGACATTCTAACAAAGAGAAGGCTGATTCTTCTGAGCATATGAATGCTCCAGGGCTGCTTCTACACATAACTAGAGGATAACATAAAATACAAAAGACTACATTTGCTTTGGGATGAAGGCAAAATGAGTGTTTCCCTGAGGTGGAAGAGAGAAGAGGGAATTAGCATTTATAACTAGGAATGAACCAAAAAACTATATCTGCCCTGGGTCACGAATCTGCCTAGGATTCCAAGAGGATATGAGGCTTTTTACAGCCCTGCTTCAACACAGGTCATAGGGAGCAGCTGAACGATATTCCAGGCACATGAAGCTCCAGGCTTACAGAGTCATGTGAGAGCAACACAGTGATAAGAATAAAGGCAGGATAAAGTCATACTAAGTTCACAGACACCCCAAAACACACCACTGGCTGCGTCCTGCCCACCAGAAGGACAAGATCCAGCCCCAGCCCCCAGAACACAGGCACCAGTCCCCTCCACCAGGAAGCCTACAAAAGCTACTGAACCAACCTCACCCACTAGGTGTCTGTGACAGGGGCAGACACTTAAAATAATGGGAACTCTAAACCTGCAGCCTGGGAAAAGGAGACCCCAAACACAGTAAATTAAACAAAATGACAAGACAGAGAAACATGCAGCAGATGAAGGAGCAAGGTAAAAACCCCAGACCAAACACATGAAGAGGAAATAGGCAGTCTCCCTGGAAAAGAATTCAGAGTAATGCAAATAAAGATGATCCAAAATCTCAGAAATAGAATGGAGAAAATACAAGAAACATTTAACAAGGACCTAGAAGAACTAAAGAGCAAACAATGGTGAAGAACACAATAAATGAAATTAAAACTTCTCTAGAAGGAATCAATAGCAGAATAATTGAAGCAGAAGAACAGATGAGTGACCTGGAAAATAAAATAGTGGAAATAACTGCCACAGACCAGAATAAAGAAAAAAGAATGAAAAGAATTGAGGACAGTCTCAGAGACCTCTGGAACAACATTAAACACACCAACATTCGAATTATAGGGGTCCCAGAACAAGAAGAGAAAAAGAAAGGGACTGAGAAAATATTTGAAAAGATTATAGTCAAAAATTTCCCTAATATGGGAAAGGAAATAGTCAATCAAGTCCAGGAAGTGCAGAGAGTCCCATACAGGATAAATCCAAGGAGAAACACAACAAGACACATATTAATCAAACTATCAAAAATTAAATACAAAGAAAAAAATACTAAAAGCAGCAAGGGAAAAACAACAAATAACATACAAGGGAATCCTCATAAAGTTAACAGCTGATCTTTCAGCAGAAACTCTGCAAGAGAGAAGGGAGTGGCAGGATATATTTAAAGTGATGAAAGGGAAAAACCTACAACCAAGATTACTCTACCCAGCAAGGATCTCATTCAGATTCAACAGAGAAATTAAAAGCTTTAAAGACAAACAAAAGTTAAGAGAATTCAGCACCACCAAACCAGCTTTACAACAAATGCTAAAGGAACTTCTCTAGGCAGGAAACACCAAGAGAAAGAAAAGACCTAGAAAAACAAACCCAAGACAATTAAGAAAATGGTAAGAGGAACATACATACCGATACATACCTTAAATGTAAATGGTTAAATGCTCCAACCAAAAGACACAGACTGGTTGAATGGATACAAAAACAAGACCTGTATATATGCTGTCTACAAGAGACCCACTTCAGACCTAGGGGCACATCCAGACTGAAAGTGAGGGAATGGAAAAAGATATTCCATGCACATGGAAATCAAAAGAAAGATGAAGTAGCAATACTCATATCAGACAAAATAGACTTCAAAATAAAGACTATTACAAGAGACAAAGAAGGCCACTACATAATGATAAAAGGATCAATCCAAGAAGAAGATATAACAATTGTAAATATTTATGCACCAAACATAGGAGCACCTCAATACATAAGGCAAATGCTAACAGCCATAAAAGGGGAAATCAACAGTAACACAATAATAGTCGGGGACTTTAACACCCCACTTTCACCAGTGGACAAATCATTCAAAATGAAAACAAATAAGGAAACACAGCTTTAAATGACACATTAGACCAGATGGATTTAATTGGTATTTATAGGATATTTCATCCAAAAACAACAGAATACACTTTCTTCTCAAGTGCTCATGGAACATTCTCCAGGATAGATCATATCTTGGGTCACACATCAAGCTGTGGTAAATTTAAGAAAATTGAAATTGTACCAAGTATCTTTTCTGACCACAACGCTATGAGACTAGGTATCAATTACAGGAAAAAAATGTAAAAAATACAAACACATGGAGGCTAGACAATATGCTACTAGATAACCAAGAGATCACTGAAGAAATCAAGGAGGAAATAAAAAAAAATACCTAGAAACAAATAACAATGAAAACACGACGACCCAAAACCTATGGGATGCAGCAAAAGCAGTTCTAAGAGGGAAGTTTAGAGCAATACAATCCTACCTCAAGAAACAAGAAAAATCTCAAATGAACAATCTAACCTTACACCTAAAGCAACTAGAGAAAGAAGAACAAAAAATACCCAAGGTTAGCAGAAGGAAAGAAATCATAAAGACCAGGTCAGAAATAAATTAACAAGAAATGAAGGAAACAATAGCAAAGATCAATAAAACTAAAAGCTGGTTCTTTGAGAAGATAAACAAAGTTGAGAAATCATTAGCCAGACTCATCAAGAAAAAAAGGGAGAAGACTCAAATCAACAGAATTAGAAATGAAAAAGAAGTAACAACTGACACTGCAGAAATACAAAGGATCATGAGCGATTACTACAAGCAACTATATGCCAATAAAATGGACAACCTGGAAGAAATGGACAAGTTCTTAGAAAAGCACAACCTACCGAGACTGAACCAGGAAGAAATAGAAAATATAAACAGACCAATCACAAGCACTGAAATTGAAACTGTGATTAAAAATCTTCCAACAAACAAAACCCCAAGACCAGATGGCTTCACAGGTGAATTCTATCAAATATTTAGAGAATAGCTAACACCTAAACTTCTCAAACTCTTCCAAAATATAGCAGAGGGAGGAACACTCCCAAACTCATTCTATGAGGCCACCGTCACAATGATACCAAAACCAGACAAAGATGTCACAAAGAAAGAAAACTACAGGCCGATATCACTGATGAACATAGATGCAAAAATCCTCAACAAAATACTAGCAAACAGAATCCAACAGCACATTAAAAGGATCATACATCATGATCAAGTGGGGTTTATCTCAGTAATGCAAGGATTCTTCAATATATGTAAATCAATCAATGTGATACACCATGTTATCAAACTGAAGGATAAAAACCATATGATAATCTCAATAGATGCAGAAAAAGCTTTCAACAAAATTCAACATCTATTTATGGTAAAAACTTTCCATTAAGTTGGCATAGAGGGAACCTATCTCAAGATATTAAAGGCCATATATGAGAAACCCATAGCCAACATCGTTCTCAATGGTGAAAAACTGAAAACATTTCCTGTATGATCAGGAACAAGACAAGGGTGCCCACCCTCACCACTATTATTCAACATAGTTTTGGCCATGGCAATCAGAGAAGAAAAAGAAATAAAAGGAATCCAAATCAGAAAAAAAGAAGTAAAACTGTCACTGTTTGCAGATGACATAATACTATACATAGAGAATCCTAAAGATGCTACCAGAAAACTAGTAGAGCTAATCAAAGAATTTGGTAAAGTAGCAGGATACAAAATTAATGCACAGAAATCTCTAGCATTCCTATACACAAACAATGAAAAATCTGAAAGAGAAATTAAGGAAACACTCCCATTTACCACTGCAACAAAAAGAATAAAATACCTAGGAATAAACCTACCTAAGGAGGCAAAAGATCTATATGAAGAAAACTGTAAGACACTGATGAAAGAAAAGACGATACAAACAGATGGAGAGATATACAATGTTCTTGATTGGAAGAATCAACATTGTGAAAATGACTCTACTACCCAAAGCAATCTACAGATTCAATGCAATCAAAATACCAATCAAAATACCAATGGCATTTTTCAAAATACCAATGGCATTTTTCACAGAACTAGAACAAAAAATTTCACAATTTGTATGGAAACACAAAAGACCCCGAATAGCCAAAGCAATCTTGGGAAAGAAAAACGGAGCTGGAGAAATCAGACTCCCTGACTTCAGACTATACTACAAAACTACAGTAATCAAGACAGTACGGTACTGGTGCAAAAACAGAAACATAGATCAATGGAACAGGTTAGAAAGCCCAGAGATAAACCCATGCACATATGGTCACCTTATCTTTGATAAAGGTGGCAAGAATATACAATGGAGAAAAGATAGCCTCTTCAATAAGTGGTGCTGGGAAAACTGCACAGCTACATGTAAAAGAATGAAATTAGAAGACTCCTTAACACCATACACAAAAATAAACTTAAAATGGATTAAAGACTGAAATGTAAGACCAGACACTATCAAACTCTTAGAGGAAAACATAGGCAGAACACTCCATGACATAAATTACAACAAGATCCTTTTTGACCCACCTCCTAGAGAAATGGAAATAAAAACAAAAGTAAACAAATGGGACCTAATGAAACTTATTTGCACAGCAAAGGAAAACATAAACAAAACAAAAAGACAACCCTCAGAATGGGAGAAAATATTTGCAAATGAAGCAACTGACAAAGGATTAATCTCCAAAATTTACAAGCAGCACATGCAGCTCAATATTCAAAAAACAAACACCCAATCCAAAACTGGGCAGAAGACCTAAATAGACATTTCTCCAAGGAAGATATACAGATTGCCAACAAACACATGAAAGAATGCTCAACATCACTAATAATTAGAGAAATGAAAATCAAACCTACAATGAGATATCACCTCAAACAGGTCAGAATGGCCATCATCAAAAAATCTACAAACAATAAATGCTGGAGAGGGTGTGGAGAAAAGGGAACCCTCTTGCACTGTTGGTGGGAATGTAAATTGATACAGCTACTATGGAGAACAGTATGGAGATTCCTTAAAAAACTAAAAATAGAACTACCATATGATGCAACAATCCCACTACTGGGCATATACCCTGAGAAAACCATAATTTAAAAAGAGTCATGTACCACAATGTTCACCAAAGCTCTATTTACAATAGCCAGGACATGGAAGCAACCTAAGTGTCCATCAACAGATGAATGGATAAAGAAGATGTGGCACATATATACAATGGAATATTACTCAGCCATAAAATGAAATGAAATGAAATTGTATGCTAAAGTGTACATATGGAATCTAAAAAGAAAATGGTCCTGATGAACCTAGGGGCAGGACAGGAATAAAGACGTAGACGTAGAGAATGAACTTGAGGACACAGGGAGGGGGAAGGGTAAGCTGGGATGAAGTGAGAGAATAGCACTGACATATATACACTGTCAGCTAGTGGGAAGCAGCTGCATAGCATAGGGAAATCAGTTCAGTGCCTTCGTGAGCACCTAGAGGGGTGGGATACGGAGGGTGGGAGGGAGATGCAAGTGGGGGGCATATGGGGATATACATATGCATATAGCTAATTCATTTTGTTATATAGCAGAAACTAACACATTGTAAAGCAACTATACTCCATAAAGATTTTTAAAAAAATAAATAAAATCCATGGAAGATGAATGATAAAAAAAAAGAATAAAGGCAAGAGACCTGGGAAGAGATGTGGCTAAGATGGAAGGAAAAGGCTAAACGTAAGGGGTTGCCTATGACTGGTATTCAATACCTATTGATTTGAACTTGATTCAAGTGAGTTGGGGTGTGGGAGCTATCCTTCTGAAGCTTCAGAGATCCTGATGCAGACCTTGAAGTTGAGTCTAAAGTTGTTTAGAGAGGTGATTCCTAAAGCCAGTTTGATCACTTTAATCGAGTTTGCAGGAGACAGAATACCCTCCTACAGGCATTGTGAGGATAGTCTCCAAAAATGGCTGCCATCAGTTCCTCTGGTCCTTCACGTGCATTGTTGTGCATGTCGAGAGGTGGAGTCTATTGTTCCTGTTCTTGATCTAGGTTGAATTTGTGACTTGCTTTGCCCAACAAAATGCAGTGGAAGTGCCCATCTGGATGTAGTTTTTTAAAGGTCTTCAGCTTTCTCTTGGAGGCCAGATACAATATTTCTTGTCCAAATGTTCTGAGATCACCTTGCTGTAAGGAAGCTCAAGTAGCTGTAAAAGCTAGTTGTAAAAACATGAGGAGAGAGAGAGAGTGAGCTGTCTGGTCATACTCCAGTTGATCCAACCATCTTAGTCTACATATGTGAGTGAAGAATATACTAGATGTTCCAGCCCCAGCAGACACCACATGGAGCAGAAAAATGGTCGAATGGAGTCAAATCTAGATTGCAGAATTGTGAGAAATAACAAACTGTCAATGTTTAAGCAACTAAGTTTTGGGGTGATTTGTTAGATAGCAATAAATAACTGAAACATATAATATTACCGTTGGATAAATGAATTCTATTTCACTTGGAGTAAATTGCTGGGAGAAACCAAAATGAATCTATTCTGTGCATTCATGGTTCCAAGCATTTTATGTGTGTCTATTATTGTATCAGAAACATGATACAAGGATAAATAAAATACACACGCTCTACACTCAAAGAGTTCATATTTGGGGGAAAAGGTAAATAATTACAGTGGACAGTAATAAGTTTAATCTAACAAACATTTGCTAACCATCTACTATAGGCAAGATATTTTTCTGGTAACTGTGAACAGTTAGGCTGGTCAAAGAGGGACTGGACCTCTGAAGATCATTTCTTAGATGGTAAATGCTAAGTAGAGGTATGCACAGTGGACCATAGGAGACAGGCTCTTAGCCAAACTACAGACTTGGGGATGTCTCCCAGAGGGATTTCTCTGAATTTTAATTAATTTTTTTCTAACCTCATTTGTAGATAGTTAAATTGATCATTTGTCATATCTTCAAACTCTTCCCTGGACTTTCTTACCCCTTTCTCACCATTGCTATTTGACTCTCTCCCAAGGACACTGTTTCCCTAACAGCCCACTTAAATTGTGGTTGTTTTCTCTCCCAGACCCCTTGAGCCACTGATTTCCAGCCATTATACTCCCTCCTCCCTAAAAATCCCCAGCTTTGAATAGCATGTCCTCACCCTGTAATACCACCCATTACTCACCTTGTTGAGGTTGTCCCCAAACCTCTGGTCACACTGCTGCATTTGTTACTAAACAGAACTTGGGTCTACATGCAGCAAAGCCAGTCTACTTATACCAGGTTGTGGTGAAGGAAAGAACAGCATTCATTGCAGGGTACCAAGCAAGGAGAACAGGCAGCTTGTGCTCCAAAGACCTGAATTCTCTGGTGGCTATCAGGGAAGTGTTTCTAAGGACAAAGTGAAGCGAGAGAGTCTCAGGGTATGAGATCAGCTCGTGTACAATTCTCTGATTAGCTGGCGGTGAGGTAACAGGGTCATGCTTTGGAAATCTCAATCGTCAACCTTCTGGTTCCAAAGTGTCTGAGGTCCCCATGCTGGTGGTCAGCTTGCAGTTAACTTTCTCCACCTGGTGGGGGCTTTAGTATCTGCAAAATAACTAGCCCTTGAGGAAGAACTAAAAGTCCTTGACCTAATTTTATGGCTAAACTATTATTATTTTGTCTTGCTTGACTGCTTTCCTTTGTTTTTGCATTTTCTTGCTTCTCTGATTAAATTTGCTCTTTGGAACTCAGGGAAAGCCTAGGAAGATAAAGCTCTACCAACAAGAGGCGGAGGACACAGGAGTCTGTTCCTGGGAAAGCCCCGCAGGGTTCCTCTCAGTTTCACATTCTCTGAAGAGTTTAGTCCCCCCACTTATTCTTATGCTCACCAGAACCCTCCCTGTTTTGATTCTTGGTAATCTTAGTATTCACATAGATGATCCATGGAACACTCTGGTCTCTCGATTCTTTAACTTCCTTCTCTTCCAAATGTCTTGACTTCCACACCTACCTCAGGCATTTATTCCTACACCTGCCATTACTAGTATTTGACATGCCTCAATAATCTCCGTTTCAAGCATCCTATCATCTTACTCCCTGAAACACTCTGATATCAATTCATTTGTGACAATCATGTGGTCACAGAAGAAACTTATATTGCTCTAACCAAATCTTCAACGACACCCTCTATACACGCATTTCCAACTTAAGATTTATTGTCATGCATTATTATCAGTCGCTTACCTATACCTTTAGTTCACTTGACACTCTCTTATTTTATCGCATTAGCTTAAAAATTACTAACTCTCTTCCTTAGTTGAACATACACAACTGAACATGGCTGGAGGAAACACACAGGCATGCTGACTCGTCTCCATAACCTGAGGGAGACTCTAACACTTGTTAGCAGCCATGCTATATTTCTCTACTTCACTCAGTATCTTATTTTCCTAGAAAACAACTTCATATTTCTTCCTTTCTTCTAAAGTTTCCCCCCTCATCCTCATTCTCAGCTGATGACTGAGAAACTTGCAGTAAACAGAACAGCAAACAGAAAAGAACTTCTTTAAGCTCCATCAAAAGCATCTACTCACCTGTTTTTGCAGGCGTTAGTAAGGGACATATGTAAAGCAGCTGCTAAGGAGCTATTATAGAGAACACAGGTCCAGGGTAGAACTTCCTGACTGAATATGAAACATGGGAGAAAGAGAATTAATATAGGTGACCCTCAGTTTCCTGCTTAGAAGAAAATGGTTCTACCATTTTCATCAGGTAGAAAATGGGTTCGTAAAACCAAAACAGAGGTACAGGCTTTGGGAAACTAGAATCAATTCAGTATAAATAGTTGAGTTTTAGATGTTATGTATGTTTCTAGATAAAGTTACCCAAGGTAGAACTGAATGTGTGATTCTAGAGCTCAGAAAACAGACCATAGATGGGAAGAGGGATTTTTTCCTCTTTAGGTTTGCTAAAGCAATGGGCAAGGATAATATGCGGCATGAGAAGGAAAGAAGATTCCAGAAAGGGACCCTGGAAAATTTTAAGGGAGGGGTGGCATGGAACAGAGAAAGGGAAACCACCAAACAGTATGAAAAGGGAATATGAAAATGGGGCTATGAAAACCAGGAGGGAATCTTTTCACAAATCCAAGGAGGTTTCAGAAGAAAACTGGGGTGACTAGTGTTGACTACAACATACAAGTCAAGTGAGGTTGAAGAGTTTCCATTAGAGCTGGGGATCCAGAGCCTGCAGACGTCCTGGACTGCAGAGTATGGGAGATATTGCAGCAAATGGACCAGGGATTAATGAGAAAGCAAAGCATAGCCTGCCTTTCTAAGAACCTTGACTTTGAACAAAGTTTTAGATATAATCTGTTGACTTCCTAACAATGAAAGGTGTGATTTACTCCCCAACACCAACTCCAAATAGAGTTATACCATAATTTTAGTTAAATAAATGTTGAATATTTACACCATTGTTACAGGTAAATACTATTTATGGCTGAGCCATATAATACTATTTGACTACATCTCTTTTCGTATACCAACTTTTGTTTCACTAGAAGCTAATAATTATTTTTCTTCATTTGATTAAATTTCTCTATATTTATCATTAACTCATTCCTCAACTTTCCACTAGAAATGTAAATGACCTCTCAATGCGTTAACCACACTGGGAAATCTGTCTTCTTCCTGAAAACGGTCTATCTGGAACTTGCTCTCAATTGCCATCGTGGGATTTCCATTTACCGTCAGCCTGGAGAAACTTTTTACCACTCTCCTAAGTTGGATCCCTTATTTCTGAGCCTTCTTAGAGGATGTTCTCTTTTTTGGAGAAGCACCTCTTCCAGTAGACCTCAGACACAAGGTACATGGGAAGTAAATATCTTGAGGGCTTACATGTCTGAAAATCTCTATTTTGTCCTCATATTGGAGAATAATTGTCTGAGTATAAGACTGCAGGGAGCACATCACTTTTCCTTCCAAGTTTGGAAGTGATTCTCTGTTTTGCTGGGAAATTGGTAGCCCTTTCAATCTAGAAACTCATGTCCTTCAATTTTGAGATATTTCAATTGCCTTAGTGTATATATGTAAAAACAAATTAGAAGATCACCGAAGAGAAGACACCATTTTAATAGCAAAATAGTCCAAACTTAACATGAGATATCCAAAATCTCTATGAGTAAAACTATAAAACAATCCTGAATGAACCAAATGCATATTTGAACAAGTGGAGAGACATCCTATGTTCTTGGCTAGGAAGATGCAATCTCAAAAATAAGTTGATCCTCCCTATATTAATTTAAAACTTTAATGTGAACTCAATAAAATGTCATCAGTTTTTTTTTTCCTGGAGTTAAGCATACTAATTATAAAGTTCATTTGGAAGAAAAAAGCATGTACGAAAAGTCAGGAAATCACTGAAAAATAGGAGCTTTGGGGTGAGGTTAGGGACATAGCCCCTACAAGATATTAAAATATGTTTTAAAGTCTCTGCAACTGAAACAGTGTGGTATTACCACATGAATAGCAAGTTGACCAATAGAATAGACTAGATAGTCCAGAAATAGATCTAATAGGAAATGGAAATTGAGTATAAGTTAGAAGGGGCATCTCAAATCAGTGGGTAAAAGTAAAAACGTAGTATTGTGGTAAATGGACTGTCATCTGAAAAATGATTCAATGGATTCATTCCTTGCACTGCACACCAGTACAAATTCCAAATGGATTGAAGATTTAAATTTTAAAAATTAATCTCTATGAGTACTGGAAATATGGGTGAATTCCTCTATAATCAGGGAATGGGTAAATATCAAAAGCAAAGTTAAAAACACAAGGGACAAAGTGGGAAAGAAAAATATTTTCAACTTACATCACAATGTCTTAGTTCTAATATGTAAAGACCTTTCAACAACAGGGATGAAAAAGATCAACATCGCTACAGTAAAATTGACAAAAGCTAAGGGGCTAGCGCTCCTTACATTGCTGATGGGAATGGAAAATGATATTACTTTACCCCTACGAAAAGGAATATGGCAATATCCAGCAAAATTACATGTACATTGCCCTCTGACCCATGTATTCTACATTTGGAATCTATCCCCAAAATAATCTTGAAAAATGTGAAAAGATGCATGCATAAGGGGACTTCCCTGGCGTTCCAGTGGTTAAGACTCTACACTTCCATTGCAGGGAGCACAGGTTTGATCACTGGTCAGGGAAATAAGATCCCACATGCCCGCAGCGTGGCCAGAAAGAAAGAAAGATAAAAAAGATGCATGCATAAGACAACATAATTCTTTACAACATAATCTGTAATAGCAAAAGACTGGAAACATCTGAGATTGGCTGTATAAACTATAGCATAACCAAGCCACACAATGGTGTACCACGTAACTGTAAGAATGAGAAACAGCTCCATATACAGTTAGGGAGTGATCTCTGGAATATATTGAGTGGGAAAAGCAAGGTGGAAAAATTGTAGTTAATACACTACGATTTATCTGTAAGACGTGGGGAGATTAAATATGTATGCCTATTTAATTACATTACAAAACAGAAGGGTAAATCAACATCACTCTTAGAAAGGTTTACCTGTGGGGAAGGGGAGAACAAGAAGGGTAGAAGATGGACTTCTCTGCATATACCTTATTTTGCAGATTTGCTCTTAGAAGGATGTAAATATTTTGCATTATTATAAAACAAAATACAATTTAAGCAGCAATTCCTAAAAAAGCACAATAAAAGAAATAAATCTAACTGTATACTGAGTCAGCAAAACTACGTCAAGAGGAATCATTTCACATGACTTTAGGACACACCGACTTGGCTTTACATTCTAATGGGAGGTTCTCAAGGCATAAAACAGTCCCCCCAAAATCTTGAACTGTTTTTAGTCAACAAAATATTGATGGCGTTGTTCGTATCATCATCCTTCTGAGGCTATTGTGTATATTGTGGGATAAAGCAAAGGAATAACTAAGTTGCTGCTGGTGGACTCAGTTGGGTGAACAGAAGCAGTTGGTTTTTTTTAGCTCTCAGCAGCTCCACAGCTAGCCTGCAGGATGGTCTGAGCTGACATCTGCAGCAGAATCTTCATGATTCCAGAGATTTCTTCCTGTCTGTGGCAGGATCAGCAGCTCTTGGCAGCCCAGTGTTTTTCTGGGTGACTTTGGACTATATCCTTGGAAGAATAGACTAGAGTCTATTTCTTCCCCTTTCTAAACAATTCTATAACCATTTCTGTTTAAACTAGCCAGGGAGGATTACGTTCATTACATCTAAACCATGGCCTATTCAGAGGTGTTTGATTTTGCCAAATAAAATTGTTATGTGGAATCTCAACATAAAAATGGGTAAGAGCAGCGCTACTCCTGTTGAAGTACTGATATTTGGAAGGAATGGGAAGTGGGGAGAGGGCTGGGACCAGGCACACATGCACCCACTGCCCGGGATGGTCGCTAAGGCACCTCTGAAGAGAGCTGGGACTCCTGAAACCCAATTTGAAAGTCGATTTTAATATGGCCACCATGAATGATTAAACTTGCACATCGAGTTGTAGCCATTGTTTAAATGGGGTATCATGTTCCTCGGATGGTATGTGCAACCACAAAGTAGGCTGCAAAGAGATGAAAGCTGGTTTTCACAAGCCTCTCACAGAAAAGTAGGCATTGGTCTCAGCACTCCCAGGCTGGACTCTGCGATCGCTATCAGTGTGGCCCGCAGGTAGGGCTGAAGCACTCAGTGTCCTGCCCACAGCGCACACAGCCCGTTTCCTGTTAGAGTCGTGGCCTGGCCACAACTTCTTGGCCCTGACCCCGTTTCTCAGAGTAGCTTCTGCTCAGAAAGATGGCTTCCCCCAAACCCCAGCTCTCCTCCCTCAAGAGGTGCACTCGTGCCAGGTTGATGAACTATTTCCTCTGAGTATTTAAAGCTTTGATTCAACTCGGTTTTGCCCGTGTCCCCGGTTCAGACAAGCATGTTGATGGCTGCAAGGAGGTGCACCCACTCTGAGCCTTGCTGACACTCCTCCGCAGCCAGCTGGTCAACCACTCAGCATCAATTCAGGATGAGCTCCTAGTACCTCTCAGGGCTCTTAACTCCCCCTACCTCAGCAGATGCCACAGTCACGTGTACACTTCCATCCTGTGGAGGATTTGAGTGCTATTCTCCCTCCATCCTTACCCTAGTAGCCTAGAAGAGCCCTCGTACTCTTTTAACCTCCTGAGAGCCAGTCCTAAGCAGCCCTGCTTCCTCTCTGCAAGACTGTTCTAGACCCTCCTAGTACAAGGTGCCTCCCCAGGAAAGTGCCTACAGCCTCCCACAACTTACCTGGTCTCCCTGCAACAGGCAATTCCAGAGAGGAGACGGTATCCCTCTCTGCCCCGGCCTGGTCACACTAGCTAATTGCATACCCAGGTCAAGTCCCTGGACAGACCATGTCTCAGGTTCCTGGGTTTAGAATATGTGGGTAATAAGGTCTCTCTCTGCTTTACAAGAGTATAACTCGAATTTAATAAATGTTTCCAGCATATAATAGACATACATGGGTTGTTTCTTTATACATCTTAGACAGCTGGTTGTTCACTGATTCTCTGAAATGGACTCCACAGTGTAAGGACATTTGAAGTCATAGAAGAGAATGACATTATTCTATCAATAAAAGTTAGGTACTGGTCCTGATTGGAAATGCTTGGCATTTAAATTTTAAAATATGCACATGAGTTAACCGGCACGTGAAGACCTAATATTTGTGCTGGATATTGGGTGGCCTTGTGAGAGGGAATGGAATTCTTCTTTTGCTCCTGGATGGATTTTAAAGAAGGCAGGTACAAAGTAATTTGACATAAGAAAAGATAGATCTAAGCATTCATTTTGAATGACCCATATCTTATTTTAAAAGGTGGGAATCTATGTTGAGACTGAGGGATTGAATTTTTTTTTTTTTTTTTTGCAGTACACAGGCCTCTCACCGCTGTGGCCTCTCGCTTTGTGGAGCACAGGCTCCAGAGGCGCAGGCCCAGTGGCCATGGCTCATGGGCCCAGCCACTCCGCGGCATGTGAGATCTTCCCGGACCGGGGCACGAACCCGTGTCCCCTGCATCGGCAGGCGGACTCCCAACCACTGTGCCACCAGGGAAGCCCCTGAAATTTTAAACTAAGTGAAAAAGATGTCGAGATTTTTCAAAAATAAAGGCACGAGACCAATGGTTCATTAATGTATTTTAAAGCATATATTTACTGTATACATTTAATACAAAATACATTTAATGTATTTAAATCATACATAATAAAAAAGAAAAGCAGATCATTCTATTAGAGACTATGATGATAGCAATAAAATTTCTCACGACCACATATTTTCACATATAAATCTTCTTAGTAATTAAATCCCTTTACTTTTTTTAGCCATCCAACTAGCATGCAAAATTTTAAGTGCTACAAAAATTAGACTACTTTCTTATACTGAAAATCTCATTTTTCTTTGATTTTCAGTAGTATCTACCACAGCTGTTTTATTATTTAAGTTGCCTGATTTTATTTTTTTTTATTTTATATTGGAGTATAGTTGATTTACAATGTTCTGTTAGTTTCAGGTGTACAGCAAAGTGATTCACCTGATCCGTTCTTTCTTAGACCCTTTTCCCATACAGGTTATTACAGAACATTCAGTAGAGTTCCCTGTGCTATACGGTAGGTCCTTGTTGATTATCTACTTTATATAGAGTAGTACCACAGCTGTTTTAAACAGTCTCTGCTTTAAATTTTTCTGGAACATTCATGCCGCACCCATATCTTCTAACCAGCCTTCCAAACTTACCCAGCTCTTTCCTTTCTCTGTAAGGCTGCACGCTATTTATCACTCACTCAGTGATTTTCATGAACAGACCCCTGAGGCCGTCAAGAAGGCCCAGTACTAAGGAGACAGATATATGTCTTCCAATGTGAAAAGCTGCAGACGTCCAATGCAGATATGCTGATGTGCTGCTCCTCTAGGTTTCTCTGTAAGAATGAATCGCCTCAAGTCAAAACTGCCTTCCTTTCCAGATCTTGTTCTCTTTCCACCGCTAAATAACTGACCTAGGTGATAACTAATAACAATAACAAACGTAGTAATACCAACACTTATTGAGTGTTAAGTTTGTGTCAAGAACTGTTGTAAGAGCTTCATTTGTATTTATTCACTTAGTCCCCCTGTACAGTTCTTATAAATTCTAATGTTACAGATGAGGAAACTGCATCACAGATGCAGTTAGAAGTTAGAAGAGTTTCCGGAGATCACAGAGGAAGTGGTAAACCCGGGATTTGAGCTCAAGTGTCTTGGCTGCCATGCTGCCTCCACCCAAAGGGCATTTAAAATCTGTCGCCTTTTAAAAATCAAGCAAGTAACCATCCTTTTTTGGCTGTTGAATAACTCATCTGACCTGGCACCCATCCTGTGTCTAAACCTTTATGCAGAATCAACAAATGTTTTAGACCATTTTTTGGAAAGACCCAGAAAATTATTTGAATTAAAACTTGTGTCTGGCATGAAAGATTAAAAAGTTGTTTTGAGTTCTTTTTAAGAAGTTCCCACAAATAGGTCCAATTAAGCAAGCCCTCTGCAGCATCTTAGTGGGGTTTCAAGAACTGTAGGTCTGCAGCTGTAGCCAGGATACATTAATGCACGTGCTCTGAGGCTGAGGCCCTGTTACAGCAGCTCACACCTCGCTCCCTGCTCTGCTCGCAGCCCCGTCGGTTCTCCCAGAGCCCCACCCTGCACCCCGCATCCCAGGCACTGTCAGAGGTGTTTAGAGGTAGGGAGCTATTGTGGGTTCGTGAAGGCACCATTCCAGTTCCTGTGTCACCTACTGGCTCATAGAGAAATGCCACTTTGTGAACTTAAAATCCTTCAGTTCAATTGTTAGCATTAAAAATCTCTTGAAGACGTGCCCTTATTTTAAGGCCTAAGTTATTCTGCACCGTGTGCAGTCTCACAGTTGCTGAATGGGATTGAGCAGAGTGCCTGCATCCAGTTATGGAAGAGGGAGAAACAGGAGACCCATTTCTGTTGAATTCCAGGGTCTTCTGAGAGCCCACGACTATAGCTCAATGTTTAGTCTTATCCCCGGCAACCTAATGACAAGTTTCATCTTCAGACTGTGACTAGGACATTCACAGAGTAGAGTTAAATATTTGAATAATGCCCTTCATTATCAACAGGCTCATACACTCAGTCCCCAGAGTGTCAAGAGTTCTTTCTTCTGCTCAGCTTTTCTGAAGATCAGGGCTGCGAAAAAACAGGCAAGACTTCTGCTTCTTCTCTATATGGTTTGACTGCTTTTGCGGGCATCAGATAAAGAAGATTCTTCCAGAACCTTGAGTTATAAGACAGAGATTTATCGGCCTGCCACTTCAGAACTCTGTGGGATTTCAAAAGCTTCAGTGATTGAGGCAAGAATGTGAAGTCACCGACTGGTGTAAATTCAATTAAGATGATTTTAATTTTCCTTTCCACTAGTGCTTCATGGAGTCCACTTTCAAGTTCATACCTGACTTCATTAGACATATAACTTTTACTCAGGACAATTATCAGTCTTCGGCTTTTCTCTATCAATGAATGGATTTCATCAACAACAGCTGAAAATACGAGAAGTGGCAGATTAAGAAAACTGAAAGGGTGGGCATGAGATTAAAATCATTTTGCACAGGGCTTCCCTGGTGGCGCAGTGGTTAAGAGTCCGCCTGCCGATGCAGGGGATGCGGGTTCGTGCCCCGGTCTGGGAAGATCCCACGTGCCGCAGAGCGGCTGGGCCCGTGAGCCATGGCCGCTGGGCCTGCGCGTCCGGAGCCTGTGCTCCGCAACGGGAGAGGCCACAGCAGTGAGAGGCCCGTGTACCGCAAAAAAAAAAAAAAAAAAAAAAATCATTTTGCACAGTCCTATTTTGTATTAACTCAAATTCACTAGTAAGTTTTTCTTTGAGATAAACCATTAATTCTCAACTTTATATGCCTATTAAAAAAGCAATCATCTACACAATGATATAATGAATACCTACTTGGCACTTTTTCTGTGCCATACCTTCTTCTAAATATTTTATGTATATTAACTCATTTAATCATCATAATGACCCTATGAAGAAAGTATTGTGATCACCCCCATTTTACAGATGAAGAAGCCAAAGCAGAGTGGTTAAGTAACTTGCCCAGAGTCACGTGGCTAGTAAATGGCAGAACCAGAACCTGAACCCAAGTGGTCTGGTTCTGGAGTGTATGTTCCTAAACATTCCACTGTCTTGCCTCTTTACATGGATGGTGGAACATGGTAAAATTTGAATTAAAATTTTTTTTACAAAATCCTGCCATTATTCTAGACCACAGGTTGCTAAATTTTTTCCTGTAAAGGGGCCAGGTGGTAAATATTTTAGCCTTTGTGGGTCATACAGTCTTTGTCACAGCTACTCAACTCTGCTGTTGTAACTCAAAAGCAGCCACAGACCACACATGAACATATGTGTAGAGATGTTTCAATAAGAGTGGCAGGCAGGACCTGACCTGTGGATGGAAGACTGCCAACCTCTGTTCTAGACCTCTAGCCCTCCTCAGATAGAGTTCTTAGCCAAAACTAATCATATCAAATATACAAACATCCTTTATTTTTATTTAAAAACTAAGAAGAAATCTGTTTTTAAAATGACTCCTAGAAAAATAATGGAAATATTGGGTTGGCCCAAAAGTTCTTTTGGCTTTTTCTGTAACATCTTCCGGAGAAACCCAAATGAACTTTTGGGCCAACCCCAATATAATAAAATTGATGTAATCGATGTAAAGTCAAGCAGAAATACTTTGTACGTGACAGAATGTCTTCTTAGATACAAAGAGTGATGCACAAAAATATCACAGTGTTGAATGCATCTGACAATTTGGCATATTATTCCTTTTGAGAAGTTATCTATTACTAAAAAGTATTCTCTATTTCTGATTTGTAATATTTTCCCTTCTTAATTTGTAACCCAGGAGGAAAAAAAAAAAAACACAACTGTTTCTTATTTCCTACTCTGTCCTAAATGCCCAGCTTAGAATTTGGCACAAGGATGGTGCTCAGTAAATGTTGGATGAATGAATGAGTGATGGTAACTATGAAGACATCTGTATTGCATCATCTGTGATGCGTCAGCATCCAACATAATTTGACATCAGATTCCAAATCTCTGGAAGACTTCAAAGCTCTGGAGGACTTTCAGAGAAAACATGGAAATGTTACTAAATTTCTTTGATTTTGACTGTAATATACTTCAATATATGTGTTATAGACATTTGTATTCACATATTAATTAAAAAATAAAATTTCACAACTAAATTATTCTAGGAACCACCAATCTCCTTTTATTCATCCTTTGCCATCAGTCCTAATTTCTACTTCAATTTTCTCAGCAATGTTAATGCGATAAAGAAGAAACATTTTCTGGTAAGAATTAACCTGTTTTATAGTCCAAAGGATCACATATTAAATTAAGAACTGGTTCTGCTGTACAAAATATCATCAAAAGAGGTATTCTTACTGTGGGGTATTTCTAGATAAATGCCTCATGATAATGATTCTGGACCTGCTTCTGAGAATGGAATGCCTACTTCCTTTCTCCAAGACTCAGAGAACTGTGAAGCCAAGTGAAGAGACCAGGTCCCCAAGAGGCCATTTTTGGAAACAGTGCAATCTTCTCATCTTCTCACTACTGCTTGTATTGATTTAGCTGGTTATTTCTGGTTTAGAGGACTACTTCATTTGTTTGTTTTTAAGCAAGCAGAATAGCCTTCTGTAAGGCTAAGCTCTTCATCTTCTAAAAGTAAAGATGAAGTTAAAGATGAAAACTCCACTAGTTTTCTATCTGATATTTCCTTTCTTACCTCTTCCAGGCACCACATCCCGTTCAAATATGCACAACTTATACCCAAAACGCTTCTCCAACACCCTGGGCAAAATCTCCACAGCAAAGGTGTGCTCCTCTCCGTTCTCGGGCCGACATTCTTTTAGGTAAGACACAAAAGCATCGTACGTTTTCCCATCTAGGAGATAAGGTTGACTCTTTTAATTAGTGTGAAAATAAGGGTTTATTTAAGTACAAATTTGAGCGAAAGTTCTGAAAAATGGGAACAGAATCATTGAAAAAGAAGAGTTAAATATAGCATCCTCACCTCTAAATGCATCAAACAGTGTGCATTAAATATGTGTAGTTCGTTGTATATTGATCATACCTCAATGAAGCTCTTAAATAAAAGAATTAAATATTTTTCATAGAAAACAAATAATTCTATAACTTAATGACAAATTTAGCTCAAAGCAAAGTGAATTAACTTCGTTATTTTTATATTAGTAAATTAGAAGTTGTAAATGTGAATAATAAATCTATAAAAACTCAAAGGAAAAATATGAAAATTATTTTATGACTTTGAGGGGTTCAAGACTTCATGGGAGAGGTAACTGTAGCTATGATGGAAACAGCAAGAGAACTAGAATTAGAAGTGGAGCCTGAAGATGTGACTTAATTGCACGATGAAACTTTCAACGGATGAGCAAAGAAAATGTTTTCCTGAGATGGAATCTACTCCTGGTGAAGATACTGTGAAGATTGTTGACCTGACAACAAAGGACTCAGAATATTACATAAAGTTAGTTGATAAAGCAGCAGCTTTTTATATGCACTGGGAAACCAAAAAAATTCGTGTTACTAACTTTATTGCGATATTAGCTTTATGCAGTGGTCTGAAACTGAACCCGCAGTATCTTCAAGGTATGCCTGCACATTAAAAAGTCTTCCATGTAGCACACCACTATCAAGAAAGTCAAAAGCACACCACGATCAACAACCTGGGAATAATATTTGCATTTTATATTATAGACAATAGGCTAACCTCCCTAAAATGTAAATAGCTGCTAAAAATAACCAAGCAAAAAAAAAAAAAAAGTCAACAACCCAGTAGAAGCATGGGCAAAGAATATGAATGGGTACTTTGAAAAAGGAAATACAAATGGGTCTTAAACACATGAGAAGCTGCTCATACTTTTGCACAGTAAGCAAAATGCAAGTGAAAACTACACTTCGATACCCCTCAGATTTTATCTATCAGATCGGCAAATATCCAAAAGGTTGTGGGTAAGGCTATGAGAAAAAAATGTACTCCCGTCCTTTGAAGGTGGTAGGCAGCAGAGAAATATGGAGCGCAAATTGGTAATATCAATCAAAATAACAACTATATCCACCTCTGCACTTCTAGTAATTCCACTTCAGGGAATTTTTCTTTCAGTTACACTGCACACATGTGAAACAATAACTGTACAAAAGTTATCCACCATGTCATTCCTGCAGTAACAAAAGGTCTTAAGCAACCCAAACGTCCATCACACGGTGACTAAATAAACAATAATACATCCACAGAAATAAAACACTGTGCAACCCTAAAAAATGAGAGATTTTATAAACTAATATGGAAGGGTACCCAAGGTATAGTACAGCAAAGTTCAGAATAGGGCACATAGCATGCCAAGATTTGTCTTTTAAACAGGTGTGAAATAAGATTCTCTATTCGTATTGGTTTGGATGTACATCAAGGTGGGATGGGGTAGGAAACAGGCACGGAGCAAGTGTACATGTATAATTTCTAAGACTTTTGGTGTTTGAACTACGTATGTCCTACACACACACACACACACACACACACACACACACACACAGAAACAAAAGCAAGTGCAATGGATTAGATTTATTTTTTAAAATTTGGTAGCTATTTCGAATCTTGAGGACTTCTAGTCACCTGCAAGAATAGAGAAACTGAGACAGTCGCCAGATAGAAGCTGGAGTAGATGAAAAGTGGCAGATCTAGGGGACTGGAACTCAGGTCATTTGGTGCGCACTTCAAGGTTCTTACAAGTACATCATGCAGCCTCCTTTGCCAGGTTAAAATAATGAACCATAATACAATTCTTTATTTTTCTGGCCTTGCCACGTGGCACATGGGATCTTTGTTCCCTGACCAGGGATTGAACCCGTGCCCCCGCACTGGAAGCACAAGAGTCTTAAGCACTGGACAGCCAGGGCATTCCCAATTCAATTCAATTTAAATGACCTTTATTGAGTGTGAACTTTGTGAAGGCACCAGATGGCGTGTGAGCAATGACATTCAGACACACAGTCCCTGGGCCTAACCATCTCACAGGGCATTTAGAAGGACACGACACACATGCATGAAACAATTAGAGAACAACTTTTAGCAACAGATAAGCACAAGAAAAAGTGGCCCAGACAATATTCATAACGGACGCTTTGTTCAGATCAATTTTTCTTATGGAAAACTTCTACCGCCAATATGTCTACAATATAATCAAAATGAGGTGAAGATTGATGTTTGTTTATATAGCTTCTTAATAAAACTGTAAAATAAGAAATCCCAGCATGACAACATTCGTTACCTGTTAAGGTTTCATCTCTTCCCAAGAAATGTCTATAAAATAGAACCAAGTCAACTCTATAAATGGCACACACGGTCACTAGGCACACAATGACCACTGAGATCAAAACAGCTACGATCATTCCTCTAGTGAAGATGTGGCCGGGGATGTCAACTGGGTCTTCTAGAAAGAAAAAGAAAACGGGAAAAACTAGAGAAATTTCACCAGCATCTTTCGCCATCACTCTGTGGTGGTCAGCGTTTACCTTTAACACAAATCTACTTGTCTACCCAACACATTCCATTGAGTTGCTCTGCAGTCCTGCCTTTAGTCTCCAGTGGTGACCTCTCTGCTCCATAAAAATGTGTACAAGGGTATTCAGAGACGTGAACTGAAAGCATTACGATGTAGTCTGTCCACACTTTTGGAAGTTGGATCTCTAGGATGATAAGACACTAGGATGAGATTCAGAGGGGCCCACACCGAAACCTCAGCTGGCGGCTTGGGAACATAGATGGAGGCGCAGAACCTTGAGAGAGCAAGCACTGAGCTGAGTCTGTGTGGGCTCCAGCCTGGCTCCATCATCTACTTTGTATCCTAGGGAAAGTCACTGATGCCCTAAACTCTTAGAATTTCATCTGTATACATAATACAGCTATCAAGCTAGTGATATTTTCTCCTTCACTTACAGGGTTGCTGTTTTGGAGGAGGGTTAAATATTACACATAAGTAGTTGACACAGTGCCTGGCACTCAGCTCTGAGAATTTTTGTATATTTTTATACGAAAGTGTCCTTTGAGAAAAAAATTACGTTTCCTAGATTGATTCAGTTTATGCTCATTGTGGACAACATGAGATACAACAGAGGAGTATAAAGGATAGAATAATTATTGAATAACCATCCCACAGTGTGGCAACGGCCACCGCCAACAGGCTAGTACATTTCCTTCCAGGTTTTGTTTTTTCCCTGAAAACATTTACTTAGTTGGAACCATCTGGTGGTCACGCTTTATTTCTTAACATTATATTAGGAGCATTTCTCTAGGTCTTTAAAATTATAATTCATATTATCTCAGTATTTAGATCGACTGCAATTTTTCATAAATATACAGAATGCTGCAATGAACACAGGCATAAATCCTTATCTATGTTTCTGATTATTTCCCTAGAGTAGATTCTAATGGAGGTGGGGTTTCTAGGTCAAAAAGAGTAAGCATACATAAAACTCTTGCCATCGTGACACAATTTTAGGGATTATCTTTCCAGTAAAATTAATTATTAGGATGTAAGTAAGCAACCATCGTTGCTTGGTAAGTGAACTCTGAATAAAGCCAGCCCCTGGGGTTCCTGCATCTCTGAAAGGCTTACATATCTATGACTGTGCTGCACAAATACACACACTCTCACGTTGGCCCACACACTCCTCCAGGGATAATGGTGGAGTCAAAGACCCTATTCCCCACACAGCATTTGTGAGCCCAGCAGAAGGAAAAAATGATCAGGGTAGAAACATCTATGGTAGAGATAGCACAGCCACGCATTGATCTAGGACAGTTTACAGCACGACTTCTGAGCAGCTCCTGAGTCTGTGGCCCTCGGTTGGACTGTTTCGGTGGAGGATGCCCTCCATCAGGTGGGCACTGAAAAACTCTGAGTCCAGTGATCAGAGCCATCAACTAACTGTCCACTTGCCAAGTCCAGGGACTATCCCAAGAGAGGGAAGCCTAAGTGAGTCTTTGTTGAACGAAAGACCACACCCAAGGGCCCCTGTGCCCAGGGCCCAGCTAAGGTAGGGTGGAGGCAGCAATTACTCCTGGACCACTGGTCTCATCCTACACGGAGCAGCAAACTTTCCTCCTGTTGTTCAGAGTGTGCCTGAGCTGCCCGGACCACCTCCCCTGTGACTCACCAACCCTGAGCTCTACCTACCTCCCCGCTCTGGGCCCCTGGTTGCTACACAGGATTGGAATATGTTTGAGAGCAGAAGAATACGCTTGAGGTTTTCATTCTCTGCTTGGAATCAGGGGATTGGGATTGGAATCAGGGCACAGGGGATTGCAGCAAGGGCTGAGCACCAGCTCTGCCACGGAACGCCTGTGACACAGGGCAAACCCTTCACCTCTCAGGAGCTTGGTTCCTGGTGTGTAAGATGAGAAAGTGATGAGCGACGACAGGTCTCTCAGCTGCTACATTCTAGGTTTCCACAAACTGCCAAAGATAAAATTTCTCACACCTTTTTTCAATAAGATGAAGTTTTTGGTGTCTATGCCTCCCTCGCTGGCTGCAGTGCAATTATATGAAAAGTTCAGATTGTTTTCATTAACAGTCTCAATTCTCAGTATTTTTGAAGCCAGCCATTTGCCTTCTGAAGTCCTGTAAGAGAGGAAAATGGTTTAGCAATAGGCTTTGTGTCATTGCCAACACGTTACCCATGAAAGAGGAATTTGTATGTGCAAATACATCTGCACAAAGACACGGCTCTGTGGACTCCAGGGAACAGTCCCCTTCTGGTGGGTTCTCTTCAGGTGTGAGCCTCCTGCTCCCCGGGGGTCTCAGCCCTCCTGAGACCATCTGGGGACGGCGCTGCAAACTGCCTAAAATTAAAATGCCTGGGAGGTAACGATGCTCAGTTGAAAACACAAGAAAATATTCTCTCTCTCAATTACAGGCACACTTCATTTTACTGAGTTTTGCTTTATTATGCTTCGCAGAAACTGCACGTTTTACAAATTGAATGTTTGTGGCAACAGGGTCTCAAGCAAGTCTTTTGGTGCCATTTTCCCAACAGCATTTGCTCGCTTTATGTTTCTGTGTCACATTTTGGTAATTCTCAAACTTTCACATTTTTTCATTATCGTTATATTTGTTAAGAGATCTGTGATCAGTGGTCTTGGATGTTACTATCATAATGGTTTGGGCATTTATTTTAGCAATAAAGTATTTTTTTTTAGCAATAAAGTATTTTTAATTAAGGTATGTACATCATTTTTTAAGATGCAATGCTATTGCACACTTAATAGACTACAGTATAGTGTAAACATAACTTTTATATGCATTGGGAAATCAAAACATTCACGTGACTTGCTTTATTGTGATATTTGCTTTACTGTGGTGGTCTGGAACTGAACCCTCAGTATCTCCCAGGTGTGTCTGCATTTTCCCCCATTCCTCCTGTCCTGACGACTCAGCATTCCTCCCACTGTGAAGTCTCCACCAGCTGTGATAAGGCCGCGTATCGTTAATACAGACGCAGATTCATATCAAGTTTGTCCTAGCAGTCCTAACGACCACTCTTCTTTTGTTCAGCATTTAAAATAAATTAAAACCACTATTCTCAGACACCCCCAAGCACATGAGAAATGCCAATTAAGCTGCTCAGTGAGTGTCAGAAAATGACCGGAGGCCACCAGGAGCGGCCAGCTCTCTTTCTCTACTAAAAGGACTCAAGCCACCCTGTCCCTGATGCAGGGCACACGCTCTTGGCGCCTGCCTCCTGCTAGGGGCAGGCCCTGAAGGTGCGCCGTCAGCCAGCACTCCCAGGTGTAGTCGCTCACCCGGCAGGCCCCCCGCAGCTGGATGTGGTACCCACTGTAGCCTCTAACTGTCTCAAATGCATTTTAGAAGAGAAGTCATACATCTGTACAGAAGTCACCCACCCCGAAATATCAACCATCTAACATCAATGTAAAATCCACAAAGAAAGTAAAAAAAAATCCCACTGAGAGGCCAAAATAGATGACATAAGTTCATGCGCCCAGTATAAAGAAAGATTTAGCCTCGCTTAAGCCCTTAGTTTAGCTGAAGCTCCGTTTCTAGTAAGTTTGGTGAATTGGTCTTCTGTGCCTCCAGAGATTAACAATGGATCATGAGAAGGAGGAAATGCAGGAATCCGGTGGGGGACAGACACTGAGGACAAGAGAAAGTGGCAGGATAGCCACGCAATCCAGCTGAGCCAACACTCCATGAGCACTAATCACGCTCCCGGCTCTGGGCGAGGGGATAAAAAAAACCTCACAAGTGCAGCTAAGGTGACAGACACCTTCGGACCACTACTCCCTAGAACCTGAGTGTACAGTTACCTTAATAACGACAGTAATGACCCAAAGCCATTCAGAAACATTGTAATGGCCACAGGCTTAGCATGTTTTGTTTTAATAAGTATAACCATTCCTTAATATAGGCTATTTAAACTAGACGGCATTTGGAAATTTTTGCACCAACTCTGCCTCCTAGATATTTATATCTAACCATTGCCCTGTTTGCGTTTTCTAGCTGTTCTTCGTGTGTTTCTAGTTTCCATTAATGGACTCTGACAGGAGAGTGCTGCCATAATTACGATCAGTGGCGATGGACCAACAACGATGTCACAGGGCAGGAGACCGGTCATTTAAATTAGTATTTTCTCGGGTCATCACTGGCATCTGACAATCTTTGGGGACCCTTCTGGACTCGAGAAAATTCCTCACTTCTCACCTTTAAGAAAGATAATCCCTGTAAGGAATGTTCTAGAAAGAAGCTCTGAACTGTCTCTAAAGAGCTGGAAGCAGCGTCTGTGTCAGCACATCTCACGCCCAGCAAAGAAATCCACCCACCCCACTCCCCCTGCCACACACACAAAGCTGTCTTCAGAGGGCTATTTCTCTCTTTGTGATTTCTGGTAATTCTCAAGCATCTTATAATGAATTCTTTTCAACAATCAGAACAAAGAAAGCTGTGTGTGTAAGCCAGGTACAGGGCATAGATCTGGACAGGTAGCCATAGATGGATGGCCTACATGTGTCCAGGGCTGCCCCCAGGGTCCTCAGGGAAAGGAACTGATGACGTGCTTTGTCACCTATGGATACCCAGCGGGCCCCACGGTGACACGTGGGCAACACAACTAGGCACGTCTACTGCATACAAAGGGCCCGGAATAACTTGTACGTGTCCCAGGCTCCTGACCTGGTCTTTTCTCTGGTACACTAGTAAAAACAAAGCATTTAACACAATCTTCAAAATTCAAATGACAGTGGCCTAGGTAATCGCTCTTTTTTATGAGATGCTTAGGTAAAGTCCCCACCCCATCAGATCCTGACTGACCAAAAGCTACTTCTGTAAGGCGATGCTAAAAAGCCTCATTGACCTTCTTTTTCTTTTTCTTTTTTTTTGTGGTACGTGGGCCTCTCACTGTTGTGGCCTCTCCCGTTGCGGAGCACAGGCTCCGGACGCGCAGGCTCAGCGGCCATGGCTCACGGGCCCAGCCGCTCCGCGGCATGGGGGATCTTCCCGGACTGGGGCACGAACCCACATCCCCTGCATCGGCAGGCGGACTCTCAACCACTGCATCACCCGGAAAGCCCTGACCTTCTTTTTCTAATTTAGGTCTCAGCAATAAATTTCTGCATAATGCGTCAGCCTAGAGTATGCGAATTATAAAATATGTAAGTTATAAGTTAAACTCATCTCAAGCATCCTGTCAGCCATTCAGGAGTCTGGTGTTTTTACCTCATATATATATGATACTATATGATTTTTGTATATCATGATATGTATTACATATATCACATATTCATACCTAATTCTTGTCCCTTCCTCTTCGTGTACATTAGGATCCTTTCCATTTTTTTTCCAGATGTTCCAGTAAATCACATCCTTTTCATTCAGCAAGGCAGAGCAGTTGAGCTGTACATCTTTTCCTAGGTAGAAGTTGACAACCAATGTTCAGATTTTAGAAACTCAGGTTTCTCAAAGGTTGAAATTAATACAGCCAACGTATATTAACCTAATATACAACGACAATATAGAGCTGCATCTAAGGAAAAAAATGCCTTGTTTTGCAATTAAAAAAAAATTATAAATCAGAGAAATTAGGTTGCAATTACAAGTCATCACCAAACTATGAACTGGCTTCTCTTCAAATGTTTATGTCTAAATCAATTATTAAAACTTAGGATGGCCAGTGGACTTTCTTTTCAACCTATAGTCTAATAGGTAGTGTCAGGCCTACACACCCACTGCAACTTCTGGAAAAACAAAATGGATACAAAACAACAAAAAAAATTAAATTAGCTAAAAATTAAAGACATCAAAGTGCAGGGAAAACAAAGAGAAACAGATGAACTGAAACTACAGTCAGGAATAAAGTCCTTCCAGGGTGAGCTGAGATAGCCACCATTTTATTCCTTGAAGGAATTTGCTTTGGTTTGTACAAAACAGAGGGAACCTCATGGAGAAAAGAGAGTCCAGTGGAGATGCTGACAGCCACATGGGCTCACAGGATTATTGCTAAGGGCTTGGGCAGCATAGGAGGCTGGAAAGGCCTAATGATTTCTCCTGCAGTCTCATGGTACTTAGCAGAGTAAGTCCCACTGGAGGACAACACACACGTGACTGGAGTCTCCCCCCAGCCATAAGAGATGAAAAGCAGGTTAAATCCAACAAACCTGCATCCTAGCTACTGCTCAGCTCAATTCCTGACTGGATTGAGATGATCAAACCCTCACATTATCTGCCTAACAAAGAAAAGGCAAACACTCTTAGGAAAAAGTAATACAAACTTCATTCACCTTGGTTGTTTTAGATACAGAAAGATCAACAACAACAACAAAGAGAGACATACAAAGGGTGAGAAAAGGGGACAGTAATCAATAGAAAAAATAGGTAATAGAAGTTGACCCAAAGATGATCCAAATGCCTGACTTGGCAGATAAAGAGTATGAAATAACTAATATAAATACGTTAAAGAAAACAGAGGAAAAGATGGACAAGTAGATGAAAAGATGGATGTTTTCAACAAAGAAGAGTAACCTATTTTAAAAGAATCAAATGAGCAATTGATAACTGAAAGAAACATGAATTTAAGAACTCAATGGTTTTAACAGAGTCTGAGCATAAAAGAAGTCAGGATTGCTAAGGCTGATTACAGGCCAAGATCAAAACTGAAGTACAGAAGGGAAAAAAATAAAAATAACAGAACAAGAGCGTAATACATGTAATTGGAGGCCCAGGAGAGGAGAGAAGAAAGGGGCAGAAGAAACATTCAGACATAATGGCAGAGGATTTCTCCCAAATTAATTAAATACATCCTTTGCAGACTCAAGAAGCTCAGAGGAACCCAAATCAGGATAAATGCAAAGAACACCACACCCGGATGCATCAAAATCAAAGAGAAAGAGAAAATTCTGAAAGCAGCCAAAAGAAGAAGACACATCAAAGTACCAACAATAAGACTAAAGGCCAGTCTTTCAGCAGAAACTATGGAAACCAGTGAACAACAGAAGGGCATCTTTAAAGTGCAGGAAAAACTGTCAACCTAGAATTATTGAAATTATTGAAAAAAATCTTCAAAATTGGAGGTAGAGAGATTTTCAAGTAAATAATAGCCAAAAGGATTTATTGCCAGCATAACCACGCTATAAGAAATACCAAAGGAAATTTTTCACTCTCAAAGAAAAATTATCCCAGATGAAAGCAAGGACATACATTAAGCAATGAACAGTGCAATAAAGGACAGACATTTGGGTAAATACAAAATAATTTTTGTGTTTCAAGCAATAATAATGCCAAATTATTGTGAGTTTTATAACATATGCAGGAGAGAAATACATAAAATAGTAGCTTAAAGTGAGATAAGAGGATGAATGAAATTAACTGTTGTGAGGTTCTCACGTGTCTGTGAAATTGTCAACGTACTAATATGTGCATTTGCCTTATTGTAGTAAGAGGATATATATTGTAATCTCTAGGAGAACTACTAATGAAGAATACAAAATGGCATAACTAAGAGGAAAACAAAACAGATTAAATAAAAAATATTAATCTGAAAGGAAAGGAGAATAAAAGGAAGAAATAAGACATAGGACAACTGGTAAACAGCAACACGAGAGGTCTCAAACCGACTGTATTAGTAAGTCATTAAATGTAAATGTACTAAACACCATACAGACTGGATTTCAACAAAGATCCAAATATATGCAGTTTATGTGAGACATATTTTGTGTATAAAGACAATGAAATGTTAAAAGTGAAAGGATGTGAAAAAAGATAAAACATGCCAGTCCCAAACAAAAGAAAACTGGTGTGTCTATCTAACATGAGAGAGAGTAGGGATTGGGAAAAGATAGTATGATAGATGAAGAGAGAAATTTCATAATGTTAAAGTGTCAATTCAAGAGGCATCAATTTGTATGTGCCCATAAGGTAACCTCAACATACATAAAGAAAAAATAGACAGAACTAAAGGATGTGTAGACAACTTGACCATCATAGCTGGAGATATTAACATCTCTCTTGGCAATTAGTAAGGATGTTGATGATTTGAAGAGTACCATTAACCAACTTCACCTAATTGATATTTATAGAAGGACTAAACCAAAATCTGCAGAATACACATTTGTTTCAAATGCACTTAGAACATTCTGGTCCAAGTAAGTTACTACAGATTTTAAGATTTAAATGATACAATGATTACTCTTGGACCATAATGGAACTAAACTGGACATCAATAACAGAAAAATAACTGGAAAATCCTCCACATATTTGGAAATTAAGAAACATTAAGTAATCCATAGATGAAAGAAATATCACAAGGAAAAATTTTTTAAATAGTTAAAACTTTGAACTGAATAGTTATGAAAATATGGCATATCAACATTGTTGGAAACAGCTAAACAGTGATTAGAGGGAAATTTAGAACTTAAAATACACATACTACAGAAGAGGAGAATTTAAATTAATTCTCTAACTCTCCATGTGTACAAAGGAAAAATGAGGTGCAAATTAAGCCTAAAATGAGAAGAAAAAATAATAAAGTTCAGAAATCCATAAAACTAGAAAGCAGGCAAGCCACAAACACAAATGGCAAAGTATCTGAGCTCCACTGGGCATATGTGGTCATATACATGACTGTGGCCATCTGTAGTCAAAGGGTGTGTGCTTTGGAAACAATCAACAGGATCAAATGACAATCAACAACAAACAAACAATGTAAGAAACTTGAATCCCAGCTCTGCCCCTTTCCTGGGGCTTAACTTCAGACAAATTACTTAACCTTTCTGAGCTTTGGTCATTTAATCCAAAGCTTAAATGGGAACGATACCCCTCAGAGTTGCTTTCAGGATTTAATACAATAACATATTTCAATTACCTAATCCAATACTCAGTTTAGCATATGTGAATTTATTCTTTTCCTTCCGTCCTTTCTCCTTTGAAAGAAATTACTCAACTGGACATATCGATTCATCAAGACCCGTCTAAACAAACCCTAAATGTAGAGTCGAGTCCATTGATTCAAAGTGAACCCATTAATCAAATATTCAAACCACACAATAAGTTTGAATCATTTCTCCAGAGTATTCTCATTGAGTTTTCATATTTAAAAATGATCATAGATACTATTAGAGGAAAGCCACATACAAAGTGACTAAAACCACAGGTCTGCAAACCACAGGCACTTCCATAATCTTTTGAACCGACCGTTAACTGTAATTATTACTAAAAAGGGCAACATTCAAACAACGACAAGGTTTTCCTGCTTTTTCAATATTCTTCAGTAAACATGGTATGTGTTATGAACACAATGTTGATCAATAAGGAACCAGATTTAGCCTTGGAAGACTATTATGACCCCCATTCACAAATCCAAAATATACGTATGTCAAAATATACCTAATTCCACTTTAACATGCGTAAGCTTTGGTCCAAGAAGAGCTGGAATTATATTACTGTTGTCTGAAAGTGAAAAAAGAAAAGAAAAATGCATTAGTGTTACAAGGAGTTTTGCTAAGACAGACATTTGTTGTAATACACTTATTATTCCAGGTAACCAAGATTCTAACAGTCATCACTTTACATTTATTATTTAATGTATTTTCATTAAATAAGGATTGCAGGGAATACTGGTCGTTGTTTCACTTTCCATCAACTCAAAGCTCACCTCACTGGAGAAAGCACACTGAATTTGGTCTCCCCTCAATTCCAGCCTCTGCCTTCTGCCGCTTCAGATAAAAGCCAGAAGACGATGCTCATCCAGGGAGACAATGAAACTTTTAGGACTTAGAAGATGCAGAGTCACTGGGATATGTCTTTCTGCTCTGCCTTTCTTCCTTCCATCTGCTCTCAACTCCTCAAGATAGATTTATTGGGTGCAAGGTCAAGACTCAGGTAGGGTAGGCAAAGCACTTACTCTCAGAAGCCTCCTGAGACCCTCCCCTGGCAGGACAGTGAGAGGAGTGCCCCTGGATGCCTCACTTGCCTCACCTTAGTCCCAGTCCTGCTGGGGTGTCCACCCCTGTAAACTCAGTTCTACTTCTGTTCCTTAGTGACCTCTGACCCAGACTGGAGGTACATAGATATGCTCTACCTCAGCCCCATTGAGTAACACTGAGGAAGGAAGCAATCCCCCAGCAACCTCCCACTGAGGACTACCCCACAACCTAGGATGCTAATAACTGCAGAACACGGACAGCCCTGTGGTCCCGCATTCACAAGGTACGTAGTCCAGTCCCTGCTGCTCCCATTATCAGCATCGGCAACTTTCTTCATTACCTGGACTCCCCCTTCTAAGTGCTTCTGGTGCTTCTGGGGCATTTACAAGTAATGTCCAGTGCCTCCCTCATGGGGGCTCCCAGGCGCCCAGCAGATGTGCTTGCTCACGAGGACTAAAGGGGACTCAGGTGCTCTCCTGCAGCACCCACGCCCTCCTAGGCTCTCCCAGGAAGCACGCGCTACAGAGTGAAGAGCAAAGAAGGGAAAGGAGGAGTCATGTGAGCAAGGATACAGAAAGAAACTAGTGTAGCAAAACCTCAGGGTAAAGGACTTCCCTGGAGGTCCAGTGGTTAATAAGACTCCGTGCTTCCACTGCAGGGGGCACGGGTTCAATCCCTGGTCGGGGAAGTAAGATCCCGCAAGCTGTGCAGTGCAGCCAAAAATAAATAGATAAATAAAAATTTTAAATAAAATAGTTAAAATACGGTGATCTTCAACTATCTTTGTAATGAGCTGAGAGGTAGATCATAGATAATTAAAAACAAAAAACAAAAATCCCAGGGTAAGAATCTCTTCTGGGATTCAGACTCCAGGCGAGACTAGAATTCACGTCGGCAGGAAGAGCTGGAGGAACCGCTGCCAGACAAGAAGCTGACCCTCAGGTCTGAGCACAGAGGAACAGACGCTGCTTCAAGCACACAGGGGCAGGAGGTGGTTTTGAGTAGTGGAGAAAATTGCTACTGATTATTTTTCTCTTCATCGCTCTCCTTTTCTCAGGAATTTGGTGGGAGTCCTGGGAAGAGGAGGTGTAAAGGACATCTTTGAGAAAGGATGCCATCTACTAGAACTCAAAGCAGATCATGGAGAACCCAGAGCAGTACTGGGTTTGTAAAACTGGTGTAAAGTGAAGGGTACAATCCTACTGAAGGTAACAGAAGGAAGAGAACACTTCAGTGTGTGCCCCTGGCATGGCTAGTCTACCTCTGAAGTTACTATCCCTGGATCAAAATGGCACAGAGACGGTCAGCTGCAGGAGGAGAGACATCAGCAGGTCAGCCAGAGAGTGAGATGAAGACAAAAGGCAGAGGCCAGGTGGGTTGAGAGGCCTGTGATCCACAGCAGTGATGCTCCCCACGTGACAGTGCAGAGACCTACATCCGTGACCACAGGTGAGCACAGACAAGGTAGGCGCTCAGTCCCGCTGCCCTCAGCAGAGGCCATGATACCTCCTGATCATCAGCGTCAACTCTAAGCTCCACATTTTAAAAGAATGGTGGCAAACGTCACCAATTCCAAAGGAAAAGGGCCAGGATGGTGAAGAGTCCTGACTTCCTGTTGAATGAGGCACGACTGAAGAAACTGTTCCTATCTCAGTACAGAGCAACCTTGGAGGTATTGCGGGTTCTGTCCAGACCACCACAATAAAATGAATGTGACAATAAAGCGAGTCACACAACTCTTTTGGTTTCCCAGCACATATAAAAGTTATGTTTACGCTGTACTACAGTCTATTAAGTGTGCAATAGCATTATGTCTAAAAAACAATGTACACATTTTAATTTAAAAATAGTGCTGTTGGAAAAATGGCGCTGATACACTGGTTCAATGCTGGGTTTCCGCAAACCTTCAATTTGCAAAAAAAAAAAAAAAATGCAGTATCTGCAAAATGCAATAAAATGAGGTATGCCTGTAATTCACTCAACAGACATGTAATGAGCACATGTACAAAGGTCCAGCCGTAAGTACAGGAGAGACCAACATGAGGAATAGAACACAGGTTAATCCCTTCTTTCCAGGAGCTCTCATTCTAGTGACAGGAACAGACATGTCATCTGATTCTGACAGCAACCAGAAATAAGAACAAGAGGCCGTGGGAGCACGGAGGAGGACGGACACTTAGCTGAGTCCTGAAAGACACAGGTGGCGTTCTCCAAGAAGACGAGGAAAACAAGATGGGTGGTTAAGACAGAAGAATAGCACGTGGGGCAGTGTGGGGATATGGGAGTGAGGAGACGGGAGACGGTAATACTAAGATGGTAATAACAGAGCTTTCCATGTCCCTGGCACCACTATCAAGGCTCTGCAACCTCACTCACTCGGTCCTCAAGGCAACCCTCTGAGGGACGACTCAACTCATTACTGTCCCATGTCACTAGTGAGGAATGAGAGGCAGAGAAAAACTCAGTCATTTAACTCAGCCAAGGTCACAAGCTCACAGGGTTCAATGATCTGACACAATTCCTGGTCTTGTGCACATGCTCTTTGGATAATGGATATTCTTCTTCTTCTTCTTTTTTTTTTTTTTTGCGGTACGCGGGCCTCTCACTGCTGTGGCCTCTCCCGTTGCAGAGCACAGGCTCCGGACGCGCAGGCTCAGCGGCCATGGCTCACGGGCCCAGCCGCTCCGCAGCATGTGGGATCTTCCCGGACCGGGGCACGAACCCGTGTCCCCTGCATCGGCAGGCAGACTCTCAACCACTGCGCCACCAGGGAAGCCCGATAATGGATGTTCTTACTGCTCCTTCCAAGAAGGAAGGAAAGAGGAGCTGATGGGCAGAAAGCAGAGATGGATGAAGGGAGGGAGTTGGCGGTGGAAGTGTCAAGGGACCAGAGATGTAGGATTTATACGATATTAAAGAAAGTCAAACTGAAGGATTTAAGGTAGATAAATAGAACTTACTGAGTTTAAGAATTTAGTTATGGGATACGCAGGTTATGGGGCGTGACAAGCAGGATAATGTCCCCCCACCAAAGGTGTTCACATCCTAACCCCCAGATGCTGAATATTATACCTTACACGGCAAAAGGGACTTTGCAATATGATTTAATTTAGGATTTCCGGATACAGAGGGTGTTCTGGATTAGCCAGGTGGGCCTAGTGTGATCACAAGCATCTTCATAAGCAGGAAGCAGATGGTCAGAGTCCGAAAAGGAGATGATGAGATGAAGGAAGAGGTGAAAGAGATCTGAAGATGCTGTGCTGTGGGCTCTGACGATGGAGGACGTGGCGTGCACCAAGGATGCAAGGCGCCTCTAGAAGCTGCAGAAGGCAAGGAATCGATTCTCCTCCAGAACCTCCAGCAGGAATGCAATCCTACCAAAACCTTGATTTCAGCCCAGTGAACCCGGTTCAGATTTCTGACCTCCAGCACTGTAAGCTAACACATCTGTGCAGTTTGAAGACAGGAAGTTTGTGGTACTTTGTCCATTCGCAATGCGTGGAGTACAGCTATATAAGTGGATGGCTGGAGAGAAGAGGGAAAACGCTGCTAAAGTCGACGAGCTCTGGTAACTGTGAACCCACAACGTTGTTGAATGAGTCATCCCAGGAGTTTACAGCTTCCTGGATGATGGGAAAGAACGTGAAGGGTGGGTAAGCCACCTGTATTCAGACACTCGAAGGAGCTGTCATTTTCAGAAGGGACCAGACAATCTATGGGGTTACTCAAGGCAAACACAAACAGTGAGTGGAAGCTACAAGAAGGAGTAATTGGACTCAATAAGAAAAAAAGACTTCTCTACAATCAATCATTAAAATCTGGACCCAGGGCTTCCCTGGTGGCGCAGTGGTTAAGAATCCGCCTGCCAATGCAGGGGACACGGGTTCAAGCCCCGGTCCGGGAAGATCCCACATGCTGTGGAGCAATTAAGCCCGTGCACCACAACTACTGAGCCTGTGCTCTAGAGCCCGCGAGCCACAACTACTGAGCCTGCGTGCTGCAACTACTGAAGTCCGCGTGCCTAGAGCCCATGCTCTGCAACAAGAGAAGCCACCACAATGAGAAGCCCGTGCACCGTGATGAAGAGTAGCCCTTGCTCGCCGCAACTAGAGAAAGCCCACACACAGCAACGAAGACCCAACGCGGCCAAAAGTGAATTAATTAATTGATTTAAAAAAATCTGGACCCGTCTGCTGTGTGATTTGGTAATTTCCATGGTAGTTCCTGAATGATCTATTATTGGCTGACTCATAGGAAGGATATCTTCACTGGATAGGGTTTAATTAAATTACTTCCAGGGTCTCTGTCACCCTAAAATTCCAGGCTTCAGTTTTTCCATTATATATGGTCTGGGTTCATGATAAACCAAACTAGTAGCCATCATCCCAAAATATACAGCCCTTTTCCACAGCCACGTCTGTGCTCCTTATACGTTCTTATTCCAGCCCGACCCCAGCAGGTCCTTCTGCCCGTCCATCACACGCAGCCTCTGAGAACCAGCTCAAACAGAGCCTCCGACACCTATTCTTCCTCTGGACTCTCTCTGCACCCTTAACACCTCACAGACGACTCCAATTTCATATTCTACGGTGCTTCTATGGGGCTTATCACCTCGATACTGAGCAGGGCCCTGCGGGGCTCCTGGGCACAAAAGCCTTTCTATGTCCCCCATTTCTGGATTACAGGAAATAGGCTTCATTCAGCCTCCAGGACCTTCCCCAAGTTCCACTGACAGGTTCAAACAGATGCTAATCAGGGAAGGGAGGGGATGCAGAGACAAGGGAGGAGCAGTCAGGACACAACAGTGCAGCCTTGGGGCAGGGTCCTGGTTCCCTTCAAGGGATACACACAAGGATATATTTCAGCTGTTTTGCAGATACCGAAACCCCCTCCAGGCGGGAGAAGTTAATGGTGATAAACGGAATATTTCCTGCCATATCAGTGAACAAAGAATGTCACAGTCATCAGCGATTGCAGCCCTCCAAGGGAGCTGGTGAGCCCTGAGGAAACTCAGGAAGGAAAGAATACCTACCATCCAGCAGCCATCAGACTGCAGCCACTCCTTAGGGTGCCCTGAAGACACTCAGGGTGAGAAAACACAGGATACTGGCCCCAGATAGCTGAGGTGCACATCAAAGGAATGATGCCAGACAGCCCAGACTCTTGCATCTTCCCATACATAGAAAAGCGATAAATTCCTTAACTTGGGATATCTGGCTTTCTTTAATTAACAATAATCTTTTGACGTTCAGACTACCTGCCCTTTGTTGCAAAACTTCTATATAACCTGGGTCCCCCCCTCGCTTCCTCGGAGCAGTTCTCTCAGGGTTACTTGAGATGCTGCCTCCCAGGTTTGAAATCCTAAAAATTTCCACCGAATAAAACATAACTCTCAGCTTTTAGGTTGTGCGTATTTTTTAGGTCGACTACAGTAAGCACGTAGATCCCAGACCGGTTGGAACCAAAAGGTTGATGATGCCGACTCCCGATGACCTCACCACCAGCCAATCATAGGAGTGTCCACGAGCTGGCCACGCCCTGCTCCTTGAACGCTATAAGACTCCTCAGGACCCGCTCCAGGGTAGGACACACAGTCTAGAGGGCATGAGCCCGCTGTGGTCCCCTTTGCCTGGCAAAGCAATAAAGCTGTTTCTTTCTACTTCACCCACAACTCTCAGAGATTTAATTTGGTGTCGGGGTACAGAGGCCGGGTTTGGCTTCAACCTTTCCTGACTATAATCAAATTCCTGAGAATCGTACATTATTCACTCCATTTTGTATTTCCATGTTTCCCTTACCTCCCAATACTCAGTACAGTTTACTGAATATAGACACCCATCAATAAGTATTTACTGAGTGCAAGCAGATGCTTAATAACAAAAGATTCCACAATTTAGTCAAATACCAAATAAGAGAACTGACGCATCAGAGGTTCACCTATATAAACCTTCATTATTGTCCCCCCCAAAATTTTTCAGCATGGCAGGTGATGCCGAAATGATTTTCACCCTTATATTTGAACTAGTGATGTGGTCACGACTCCAACTAAGTTTGCCTCAGGCTTTCCGTACGCCTTTCGAAAAAAAGAAAATATTCCATTTTACTACGATACATTTGTTTTTTCCCGATTCTAAGATTTCTCTTACCTCCAACTATTGTTATATTGAAGGTTTTGGTGACGTTAAATAGTTTGCCATTACGAAGAAGGAAAAACATGCAGGTATAATATCCCTGATCTTTAAACTCTGCATTCTTCTTTAAAAATGGGTTTTGATTGTTCTCTATCTTTTCACAGTTCTGTTATTAAAAAAAGCAAGTTAAAATATTTTAAGTGAGAGTGGTATCATAGGACAAGAATTCAAAATTTTAAAGTTAAAGATCTTTAGAGAAAGAGGGAAACAGAATAAAATCTAGCAGTTTCTGAGCAAACGTCTCAGTGATCTGCAACTGCCTCTACTGGAACAATGAAAGAGAGTCCCATTCCTGGTATTATCATTATTATTAATTCATGCTGGGAAATAGAGTATAGGGGGCACTGTAGTTGCTTTCCTCATTTTCCTTTAATCTCTCTCTTTACATACAAAGAGAGGGAAGAAGAGGAGAAAGGAAAAAAACCCACTACAACAACAAAAAATCCCCGCTTGGATCAAAACTTTCCAAGCAATTCTAATTCTTAATGCTTTTAGCTGAATGCCATGTATTCAGGACTACCCATCCTGGGGATGGGTAGTGGAGGTGGGAACAGAATTACTCAGAGAACCAGGTACCTAGCAGACTACCCATACCCACTGATGTCCTCCACCAGAAGACAGTGGACTGATGAGAAATGCATGAAAAATATTCCAATGTATAGGCACACACAAACATGTCTCTGTATCACAAATTTCTGTATGCTGTAGGAATGAATAATAACAAAAAGGCCACCTTTTTCAATCCAGCCATCAGGTACCAATAAATAGGTTCTGAAGCAATCTAAGAATGAGATGGGGAAAATGGAAACTAAATTGCTAACCTTCACTAGGTGACACTGTTCCTGTAAATACCAACCAAGGAGCAGCTACTGCCCACAGACTCCTCTCAAAGCTGCCAAAGCTGGTAGCAAGCGGAGATAGACCCAGAGGATGCTTAGAATGGGCTTGTGAAGCACCCACATGTGTATCTCACATCAGTGAACTGTTTCTGCATACACCAAATTTTTATAAACCCCACCTTATTTTTCTAAGGCATATTAAAATATCAATTCCAAGGCATATAAAAATATCTTTATTTTTTTTCCAATCGTTTACTGATTTAGCTTCCTTGTTCCCCTCCCCTCAATTTTCTAGCTAAAAACATTCTCAATACGTCTATTTTCTAAATTCAAATACCTGCATAGAGGGATTTCTTAAAACCCAGTACACTGATCCCCACACATTTATATATACTGTAAAAACATTTGTACACGTGACAGGAAATAGAGTCAAGTCAACTCAGGGCTGATACAGATATTTGGAAAACATTTTGGATAAGAGCTTCCCTTGAAAAATCACAAGTAAACAGTGTTCAAGCAAAAGCTACAAACAAACATTTCTAAGGAATCATCATCAGTAGCTTGAACTTTCTCAAGGTCGTCTCTTCAGACCACCCTCTCTCACAGCTCTTCAAAGTTTCCATGACAGAGTTACACCTTTCAGATTTGTTCCTCTATAGAAATAATATCATTTGTGTTGTGTGTGTGCATGTATGTGTATGCATATTATGCAAGTACATGTGACTGCATACATACTTGTGTATATACAATTTCCATAGGATCGTCTAAAGGAGCTCTTACAACTCAACAAGTAAAAGGTACATCAACTGAAGAAAATAGTTCACAAGAGAAGTAATATTAAGATGTAGTAAATACATAAAAATGTTTAACTTGTTATTAAGGAAAGAACTGGGGGAAAGATACTAAGAGTTACAGAAGTTTTGCACTTCCGATTTTTAAATGTTCTTAAAAGTATTCATTCCCATGTGGTAGTGATATGAGAAAAAGAGGGTTTTAACCTGGTGTAGCTGCCTGGAGAGCAGCCTGATAATTTAAATCAAAAGCCATAAACATGCTCATAGCCTTTGATCCAGTTATTCTACTTTTAGGGATTTAGTTAAAGAATAAAATCATAATACACCTCCTGAGTTATGGGAATGATATTTATTTTAGCCTTATAAATAATAGTGAAAAGTAGGAAATTAACAAATGTCCAATAACAGGGGCTTAGATACAAGTGTATACACATGGAATCCATGTTTGGGAAAATGTTTAAAGATGTGGAGAAATCATCACAGTATAATTTTTAGTGGATAAAGGAAAATACCACTTTTTAAAAGTAGATGTTTACATGGAGAAAAACCCCATTCTCTGGCTGGTGGGATTATGAATGATCTCTGCTATCTTCATCATTCATTTTTTCCATCTTCCAATTTTGTAAATGCATATATTCAGAACAAACATATACAACAGAATTTAAAATTTTAAGTATATGCAGCAGAATAAAATGAACTAGCATTCTTAAAAATTAAATTTTTTGAAAGAAAAGGAAAATTAAGGAAGGGAGAGGAAGCTGTTATCATTTATTGAATGCCCAACACGGGGCAGGAACCTTGACGCCTGCGTTACGTGTAGGAGCTCAGACAGGCCACCTGAGCTGTGTGGACTCCCAGTTTGTATGTTACAAGGCCAAAATGCTTCACAGCCATCAGACCCTCACTTTGGAATTTTGTCTTTTCTGTCAAGTTTTAAGTTAAAATATTTTAAAAGCGTTACCTTATACAATAACGTTCTGTTGACCAGTTTTTGATAGTAACTATGTTCACAGGCTATCTGCAAAGATTTTTTAACTTCCACAGATTTACTCATTACTTGTTTCTCAGTAAAACAGCTGTGTTTAGGTCTTCTGATGACATTTAATTTCCAGTCATGAGTATCATTTCTAGGAAATAAAGGGTTAGACATATTTTATCATTAGTACAGAGACTTTGCAAATACCACCTTTTAGTAACCAATCCAGTGAAAAATTTCCCTTCTTTTTGTATAAAGAGATTCATTCATTGATGCCCAAATCCTGCTCTGTCTCTTTTTGGTTCAGTGCAGCAAGAAATTTAATAACTGCCATGGGAGGGGGTGTAGGGGAGTAAATGAGAAAACCCCGAGATGTCCTAAACACACACACACACACACACACACACACTCACACACACAAACCTACATCAGACCATATGTATAATGGATGTCAGGACAGAAATGTTTAAAACGTCAATGGTCTTTAGAGATGGACAGGTTCAAAGATTCTTAACCCAGGATGGGAGAGTGGAGGTGGTTTCATGAGGACTATAATGCTTTCTGAAGGTCTGTATATATACACTGCGTTTTATATTTCTCAGGACACTTTGTTCCTATCCTCTTCTCTTACTGTTGAGTAAACCGTGTCTGGAGTGGCTGCTCTCCATGTAGTTATATTAGCACTTTAAGTACCTTACTAAGCAAAAATTAGTTTGAATAGATGCCATTGTTGTTCCTTCTGGTTAGAAGTTAGGAATATAGAGGAGGAAAAAATTTTAACAGCATTTTTGGAAACGATCTTTTTGTTAACTTTTTATTTTATACTGGAGTATAGTTGCTTAACAATGTTGTGTTAGTTTCAGGTGTACAGCAAAGTGATTCAGTTATACATATACATGTATCTATTTTTTTCAAATTCTTTTTGAATTTTTGGGGGGTTAGGTTGTTACATAATATTGAGCAGAGTGCCCTGTGCTATACAGTCAGTCATTGTCGGTTATCCATTTTAAATACAGTAGTGGAAATGATCTTTTAAAAAAGAAAATGTTTGCAATCTCATGTGTGCTTGAACTGCACGTTACATAGAGATACATATACTAAATACTACACGAGGTTACGTTGTCCTGTGTGCCTGACACATCTGTACTCGCCCCCCAGAGGCCCTTCCAACTCTCCTTTTGAGTCTACAATCAGATGGACAGAAGACTAGCACTCACAGAGTTCCAGGTATTGTACCACGTGTGTGCACTGAGATGACTCTTTTCCTTACGTTAGATGAGAAACCTAACCTTCAGGCAAGGTTAAATAACTCGCCCAAGGTAACACACCTGGTACACAGTCGGGCCAAGATGCAAACGCACATCAGTTTGGCCCTCAAGGCCAGGAGTGCTTGGTACAATACTATACTCTCACAAAACTTTGATCAGACAATGCGATTTTCACTGTAGGATTAAAGTAGCAGTCTCCAGAGACATCTGATTATTAGTAGAGGCCTCCTGAAAAATTAAAGGAGGATTCCAGGAGCAGGGTCTGGTCATTGATGACTCCCACACAAAACTACAAAGACTCACTCACCCAAATGATGTACACACACATACATGCACACATACACACATGCATACACACACACACTCACACCTCTGTGCAGAAACAGAATACTGTTCACCAGTTGCACTATATTTGAAAAAGTTTCTATCTTTAATGCTCTCAGGTGTTCAAAACCACCTTCTCCTGTGTAGGGTCCCATTTATTTTCAAAACCACCGTCAAGGCTGCTGCACCCCCCATCGCTTTAGTCTCGTGTTATTCATCAGCCTCCAACCGCTTCAAAGCTTATCACAAAGCACTCTGAGCCCGCCACCCTCCCTGTCCTATTCCTGGCCCCTCCATGCCTCTCTGACATCCTGCCTCCACCTGACGAGTCCACTTTCTCTTCCTACTCCAGGCTGTGTTCTCCACCTTTCACATCAGAAAGACAGTTAATGCCCCTGTCCCTCCCTGTCTCCAAGTGACATTCGTAGATGACTGACTCTCCCCATCAATTTGTCCTTTCTGCCTTGTCCAGAATAGTTTGTGCATTTGAATCACGTCTTTCTTCAATCAGGATTAGGGAGATCTTCTTCTTCCTCTACCCCTACTGTGAGTATACATTCTGCCTTAGTTTGAAAAGACCCAGTTGTGACCTACTTCTGGAATCGTCCCTCTTAAAAGGTCACATAAAATTCATTGGTTAACAAGAGTTTCTGAACTTCTTTCTAACTCCTGGGAGTTCCCATATATAAAAACAAACCAAAATGACCCCTTTTTGTGCAAAACCACAGGAGTGCTATCAAGATTTCACTGTGGGGCTTCCCTGGTGGTGCAGTGGTTGAGAGTCCGCCTGCCGAGGCAGGGGACACGGGTTCATGCCCCGGTCCGGGAAGATCCCACATGCCGCGGAGTGGCTGGGCCCGTGAGCCATGGCCGCTGAGCCTGCGCGTCCGGAGCCTGTGCTCCGCAACGGGAGAGGCCACAACAGTGAGAGGCCCACGTACTGCAAAAAAATAAAATAAAATAAAAAAAAAATACACACATACATAAGTACAGACACAACATCACAAATGTACTGGATAAACACTATGCCATCAATGTTCTCACTAACGGTTCATCACATAGAAGTTTTCTTGTCCCAGTTACTCCTTCCCCATCTCACAAAATAAAGTATAAAGAGAACCAAGTTCAGTAATAACCATGGACACATTCAGTGGGTTGCCGTCATTTCACAGAATTTAGGATTCTTGACTACGAATACCCTGGAAGACTCTAGGGTTAGCCTGAGAAGGCTGTGCAAAGCCCTTTCGGTGTTCCCCTCTGTCACTGTCCCTGGCTATAAATTTGTCATTGGCTGACACACACGTCTTTCACCAGTACCGCCACCTGGCTCTCAACAAACCCCTGAAAACTGGACTAGGATGTGTCTACACCAATACCAACCCATCTCCCCAGCTTGACGTTACCACCCAGGAAGCTGACACTGCCCTCCTTCACTACCTGCTCATAACACTACGAAGCGCTCGCCATTTATTTCCTTTGACCGGCAGCTCTAGGCAATGGAAGCAGCTGAATTTAAAAATGAATTTCATTCAATCCTCACTTATCTTTGGCAAGGATCACCTAAAAGTAAATCATACTAAGGTCATCTCCTTTCATTACGATTACTAAGAAAATAAACACAGGGCAGTATTTAATTTAATTTTTCAAGAATGAAGTATTTATTTCATGTTGTAGGAAGAGTAGGGAGAAGGAAATGGATGGAGTATCTGACCTTCCCAATGACTGTATATTTGATTTGCCGAACAAAGTCCAAGAGTGCTATGAAATACGCCAACACAAAGAGAAGGTATACTCACCCCATTCGGATAGAGTAAGATCCACTGTCATTCAAATGAACTGGCCAAAACTCCAAAACATAATCGAGCAAAATAATTCTGGGTGAACTACTCGAGCTCAGCTCAAGGGGTCCATGCGATTCATTTTTGTACCATTTTATGGTGGTGGTTTTATTCTCATGCTCAGATGAAGATGAACAATACTTCAGATAGAAAGGTTCCCCTTCAACTGCAGTAATGTGAAGACGCGAGGTACAAGTTTCTTCTAAAGATTAGCAAAGTAAAAGAAAAATATAAAAACAGAATAACAAAGGTAAATTTTTTTCCCTAATGCATTAGGTGAAGAAGCTGGGTCAGTAGCATCCTGAAAAGTCTCAATGTCTCATTTCTGTGGATTCTTTTATTTTAGGGTCAATCTTTCCAACACTAAAAAACAGGAGGTCAGTCTTTCTAACACTAAGGCACTTTCAGAATATAAATGAAGACAGAAAAACCTTCCAACAGCTTCTCCCAAACAGGAAGATACCGGAACTTAACCTACCAAAGCTAGAAGACACATAAATTCACTGTAATCTTTTAGAAGAAATGTTACACATTACAGCTTCCTCTTAAGGAAAGCCACCAAAATCACAGCGTTGCCACACCTACCCCAAAACATGCCTAGCTGAGGAATCTCCAAGGATAATAAAAAGAGAAACCTAGAGACCGCAGAGTTTTCCACTTGTATCGTCAGAAGTCTCACGGGTCTTGTTCTCAACCACTCTACCTAACCATTCCCCAGGCAGACGTGGGGATGGTTAAAGGTGCGCCCACATGTGTATAAATCCATTACCTCTCTAGGTTACCATGTGGATACTCAATACATGATGCATACAGTTCATACTGATAATTAATTCATATTGACTCACTGCAAATCTGGGTATCTGTCACTTCCTCTTTCTGAGATCTCTCTCTCTCCCTCTCCCTCTCCCTCTCCCTCCTCTCTCTCTCTCTCTCTCTCTCTCTCTCTGTCTCTCTCTCTGTCTCTCTCTCTGTCTCTCTATCTGTCTCTCTCTCTCTTCTTCCTTCTCTCTCAACTAACCCAGATACTCTGGCTTTAGAAATTTATCTGATCCTTTGTGCTGTACAGGGTCATCATTTCCCTCCTTCTTCACTTTCAGCAGTTCAAAGTCAGTGTGAATGGACCTTCCCTGTATCGTGTCTTTCAGCAGCAACCTTTGACTGTATTTTGAGAATGAGAACTCTTAAACTGAACAGAGCAATTCTCTGAGGCCACAGAGAACATGCTTTCTCTATAGTCAGGGTTTATTTCTCAAAGCAACTGTCTGGTTTTAACCACAAGGTTGTTAACCACAAGGTAGAGAGGAGGTGGCTCTAATGGCAAAAACACTCTTTGAAAACATGGCTGTCAAACCTACCCAGAAGCACAACATTTAGTGAACATCAACCTTGCATCTGGTGGTTGTTATTAAATCTTCATCTCACAATTCAGGACTTCAGCTTAGAAGGTGTGATGCATGTGTAAATGTGGGTGTTAGTTTTAACTGACACCTAAAAGGATGGTAGGTCATTAACAGCTTGATTTATTTTCTAGTTTTAGAGATGTAATCTACATATAACAAAGTGCAGAAGTCATGCATTATGTGCTCTATTGTGTCTGGACTTTTTGTACATCGTTACGTCTATGATGGGCAATCGTGTTGCTGCATGTAGTGGTGATCTGTTCTCTTTTTCATAGTTATGTAGTATCTAATTGTGGTAGTATTTGACTATTTTATTTATCCATTCTATTGGTGTTGAACATTTGGGTGATTTCGAGGTTTTGGTCAATCATGAAAAAGCTTCTATGAGAGCTACCATATGATCCAGCAATCCCACTCCTGGGCATATATCTGGAGAAAACCGTAAGTCGAAAAGGTACACGCACCCCAATGTTCACTGCAGCACTATTCACAATAGCCAGGACACGGAAGCAACCTAAATGTCCATCGATGGAGGAATGGATAAAGAAGACCTGGTACGTATATACAGTGGAATATTACTCAGCCATAAGAAAGAACAAAATAATGCCATTTGCAGCGACATGGATGGGCCTAGAAATTGTCATACTGAGTGAAGTAAGTCAGAAACAGAAAGAAAAATAGCGGATGATATAGCTTATATGTGGAATCTAAAAATGTGGTACAAATGAACCTATTTAAAAAAATAGAGTCACAGGTGTAGAAAACAAACATGATTACCAAAGGGGAAAGGTCGGGGGGGAGGGATAAATTGGGAGACTGGGTTTGACATACAAACACTCTTATATATAAAATAGATAACTAATAAGAACCTACTGTATAGCACAGTGAACTCTACTCAGTGCTCTAATGACCTATATGGGAACAGAATCTAAAAATGAGTGAATATGTGTATATGTATAACTGATTCACTTTGCTGTACAGCAGAAACTAACACAACACTGTAAATCAACTATACTCCAATAAAAATCAATGAAAAAAAAAAAGCTTCTATGAACCCCTGTGCCGGTGTTTGTACAGACATAGGCACTTATTCCTCTTTGGGGACAGTTATCACTTAAAGAAACCTAGCCTGGAATTCATACTCTCCAGGGTGCATGGTTGGCAGTTGAAAGTTCATATTCCCCAGGCAGCTAATGGCTTCAGAGATCTAATCTTACATTTAACATTGCAGGTTTTGTTGATTTGAAATGGCTTTTGATTGGAGAAATGAGTGGAGCTCAAAGGGTATGGATGGCCCAGAACACCCTCCCCATCTTACAAGAATGGAGCACCGCGATCCAGTAGGGTCAAGAGACTACAGCCTCTGCAATGATGTCTGGGTTTGGAATTGTCCTGAGTTTCGGCAATAATAGGATGTCATCCAACTTCAGCTAAATGAATCTGACACGTAAAATATTGTCAAGTCTGCCTAGAGAGACCCCTTCACAAAAGGTGCTCTTCAAACACCTCAAAGGACATAGAGCTGGGACCCTAGCATCCTTACAGCAAAGGCTGCGTGGCTGTTGGGAGCCTGCAGCATGTTTTCATAATAACCTGGGAGCAAGGTTATCAGCCTATGTCTATAGGAGCCTTTAGAGCAGGGGGCCTTTTCATGTGATGCACACTTTCCTACACCTTGGTCTCTCTCACCTGTTCTGACAGGTCCTTCCATATCAACAAGAAGAGGTCTGTCTCTTAACACCTGGGTAATGTTGCACTGTACGGATCTCAACGATACATAGATCCTCTTAAGTAAATATACCCAGATATTGGACCTGAATTGTTTGAAAGTATCAATAACCAAACTGTAATCTCTTCATTAGTAATTCTCAAAGTAGGGGACATGCGCTCATGTCTTCCCTCCTCCAGATACTGGATCAAGGCAAATCAACAATCGTGCCCCTTCTTTCTTCTCCAAAGCCTTTGGAGAACCTTGTTAATCAATCACGGAACTCTTCTTCAGAGAACCTGCTGAGGTCTCAGAACCTTCTCAGTGAGAGTCTCCAAGCAGTGACTTCTAATAAATTAAAATCGGTACCTGACACCGGACACAAAGCCTACCTGTCTTCCTGGTCCGAGCAGACTCTTTCTAATGTATTCCTTCTAGCTCTAATATTTTCTTTAAGATCTGTAAGGTATTCCCACTCACTTTCTTCACTACCTAGATAATGAGATGAATTTTTGCCTTCCTTTTGGGGAGGAAACAATGTGTTAAAACTTTGTAAAAATCAGTAACAAGGACGGCTGTGATCGCTTCAGTTTCAAATAACGTGAAACTAAGCAAATTTTTATCACAGACAAATGTATTTCAGGATAAAAGTTTTCACTTCCTGCTCTCTGTACATAAACTCATAGGGCTGAATCCTTACTTTTTTTTTTTTTTTTTTTTGCGGTACGCGGGCCTCTCACTGTTGTGGCCTCTCCCGTTGTGGAGCACAGGCTCCGGATGCGCAGGCTCCGCGGCCATGGCTCACGGGCCCAGCCGCTCCGCGGCATGTGGGATCTTCCCGTACCGGGGCACGAACCCGCGTCCCCTGCATCGGCAGGCGGACTCTCAACCACTGCGCCACCAGGGAAGCCCGCTATGAATCTTTTATTCTCTATTCCAGGCATACCAAATGGTTGGCAACTTTCTAAAGTAAAATTTTAAACTACGAATTTTAATAAATCCAACATCTTCAGTAACCACCTCCACATAAATAAGCCAAACTTCGATATTCCCTCTAGACGACCAATGAAGTATGTTTGTGATTGATTATAACTACTTACCTGAGGTGCTTATAAACATAAGCACCAAAAGTGTCAGGGGTATTTCTCTACGATGCATGTTTATGATTCTGCTTCAGATGGTTTCTCTGGAAAACAGAATAAGACAGGTTCGGCCAAGACTTTCAAACAAAAGCATACCTGTCTCATCCAGAAGGTTTTAAAAAGTCGTCTGGCATACAGACTTTAAAAAAATCAGCCCAGCAAATTTTCATATCCCTTCATAGAGTCACCAGTTTTCCTGAGAACTTCCAGCCATGTAGAATTAATAAAATTTCAAGGCATAAATTTGGGCACCCAGGGGAAATCCCTAATAATGCAAATTTCTAAGACAAGAGAGCTTGCTGTATTTTAGGTCTGGTCTACTAAATCTTACCTCCAAAGTCAAAGTTGAGGACGACAGTATTTCCAGAAAATCTACCATCCTATGAATGGACAGTCTGCCCATGTAGGTGTGTGTGTGTTCCAGCCGCTTTTTTTCCCCCTCACCACACCAAAATGTTCATCACAATCTTCACTTATGGGCTGAATTTTTAAATATTGTTCTTTCTTCAGAACTAAGTTAGGAACTAAGTCTGTTTTGTTCATCACTGTATCACTAAAATCAACGCCTCCCACAAAGTAAGCACTGATTAATCTTTGTTAAGAGGAAAAGGTGTGTGCACGTGTGTGCATGTGTCTACACTCACATGCCCCTAGTGTTTATTTTAGGAAATGAAGACACAAATCTGGGAGTTTCCTGCCATCCGGATGCCTGATCCACACCCACTCAATGAATGCAAATCTGTGTTGAATTTTGATCCTACTGCAACCTATCTTTGGTTCTACTAATTACAAGTTGAGAGAGTAGAGGAAGGGTGCATGGGGGCTCATACACCAAGTCTATTTCATAAACAAACACATGCTCCCTGTATACCACACACCTAGCCCCACTGGGCGTAGGAAGCACAGCACGATGGAAGGAGCTTGGATTTTGGGCCCACACAACCGGACTGGCGTTCCTGCTTGAGTCTCGACAAGCTGTGCAACGTCGGGCAAGTTACTTAGAAGTCACAGAGCCTGTTTGCTCATGACCAAAATGGGTTGATAAGAAGGTCTATGTGCCAAAAGTACTGAAGTAAGTATTTATGAAGCCTTCCTGGGTGCATGGTAACCGTTCAACCCCAAATAATTCTTTCACCAACTGTCACTCACCGCCCCTGCCATACTAAAAAAGAGTACTGTTAATGCCCAAATCCTTGGTGGAGTTTAATGGCTAAACTGCCAAACCTTTCACATCAAGCCTTATGAATAACATCGCCAAGCCTTTGATGAAATTTCCGAGAGGTGATAATCAATAATGTAAAGACAGAGGGATGGTATGTGTGGAAAGTGCCAACTATTCATAACCAACTTAGAAGATGGCTATGGTTTGAACTCAGTCCTCCAGCCCCCACACACCACTCTATTATTAACTCTCTCCATCCTCTTATCTCAGGTAGAATGAAAAGTGTTGTTTCCTCTGGTTTAGGTCGACACAGCCTTGCAAAGGGCACTGCTGGGGATTTTTGTTTGATTTTTTTTAATTATCAAGGTTTACTAAGAGATAAAGTTATTACGAGATTACTCAGCATTCTGATGAGTTAACTCTGAGTTTCAATATGAAACATGTTAAGATCCCAGCATGCAAATTAGCTGACATTTGCCCTGCTCTATGTGTCTATATAAAATTTTTAATGTACTTACCATGGATTTAAAAGATTAAGATATTAAATAATGGAACTCATTTCCAAAAGACAAATCTGTCATAGATACCCTAGTAAGTATTAACGAAATATATGTAGGAGGATATAAATATTACATTTCTTGCATATGGGAATTTTGGGGGTTCTTTTAGTGTTATATTTGATGATGGTCCCATTTTTTGGCCTTTTCATAATCTTTAAATTTCTTCTTCTCTTTCTTTTGTTCTTCTTTATCTTAAAAAATTTTCTGATTTCTAAAGTAACATATTCCCATTATAGGACACTTATAACATGAAAATAGAAAAGGAGAAAATAATCTCAACATGCATAATACTTTAGCATTCTCTTATACTTTTTCTATATATCTTCAAATAATTAAGGTTTTAAATAATCTCATATCCTGCTGTTCCTACTTAATAAAACAGCATTTTCCTGTGTCAGAAAATACTCTGTTATCATTTTAATTGCCACACAATATTCCTTCTTGAGGATATATTATAATTTACAAGATGTATTTTACTATAAAATAACCCCATGACCATCTTCTCATGTAAGGCAGTACAGATCAGTTTTTGGAGTATGACCTCTGGCGCCAGACTGGCTGGTTGAATCCTCATTCTACTCTTTATCAGCTGAATAACATTGGGCTGGTCACTTACCATCTCTGTTCCTCAATCACTTCATCCGTAAAAGGGAATAACAATACTATCTCCCAGAGCTGATGTGAAGGTTCCATGAGTTACTACGGCAAATAGTAACTGGTGAATAATAAATATCACTAAGCTATTATTACTCATCTACATTTCTTATTATTTTCTTGGTGCTACTTCATGGCAGTATAGTCTGAGTCAAAGAGTACATTTTAAACAGGATGAATGCATACCGCCAAGCCGCACCCAGAAATGTAATCATTCATACCCCTCAGCAGTGAAAGACAATATCCCTCCCCTATACCCACAGAAGCATTTGAGCACTCTCATTCTTTAAATCTAAGTAGGTATTTAAATTGGTAAAATGGTATCTCATGGCTTATTAATCTGCATTTCTATTGGTATAAATGAGGCAAAATATTAATCATGTATTTTTTAGCTATTTTATTTCCATTTTTTTATGCTTTTTTGTCCAGTTCTTAAATTTTTAGTGTTTTTTTTCAACTTGTTGCACAGTTTTCCTTTCCAATTCCTCTTCTGATGTCTTAACATATGGACAATTTTCTATTTATGCAGTCAAACCTATCATTCTTTTGTGACTTTTCCATAACTGTTACATTTAGAACATTCCTTTGCCCTCAGTAGTCAGATAGATACCTACCTGTATTTTCTTCATTTTTATGGCTTAATAGGGTTTTTTTGCATTTAATTTTTTACCCTTTAACAATTAACTTTGTTGTTTGGTATGAAGATAGGGTCTAACTTATTTTTCCCAAATGGCTCCTAATTACTACTCTATCATTAGTTAAAAATCCTGTCTTTCCTTTAGAGTTGGTTGATACTGTAGTTATATTGTACAGGGCCTCCCTGAGCAATCTATGGAAAATCTAACATAGAAAAATCTAACATCTGCTTGAGAGCGAATACACACAAGCGTGTGACCGAGTGCACACACGCAAGCACGTGCGTGCGCACATACACACACCTCTCTCTGTCTTTGCTCTCCCACTTTGTTTTGTTCTTTTATTCCTAGCACTTATCACCAACTGACATACTATCATCTTATGTTTGTTTGCTTGTTTGTTATTTGCTGAATTAATGAATGCATCAAATTCATAAAATATGTACAGTTTGGAGTCTTACGTGATTATCTGATCCATTGTTAAAAGATTAAGATAATCTTCTACCTGTGACCTGCTTCTTAAATCATAACATCCTGCAAAGTATGTTTTAACGACTGATGTTAAGTCTAGGGCAATCATCCTTGCTTGGTGTTTAAAAAAAACAACAACTGATGCCTGGGTTCCGCCTAGATGTCTGGCATAGAGTCTGGGCATATCGATTTGTAAAACTCCTCCGACGATTCTAATATGTAGCCAAGATAGGCAGACACAGATCCAGGGGACTTACTTCTATACTTAAAAGTAAATTTAAAATATCCTAAACATATAATTAATAAGAATACCTAATAATTAAGATATAAATATACGTGCATGTATACGTACAAATACGTGTATGTGTGCACATGTAGGTATGTATGTGCATGCACACACACACACACACACACACCCCCCAAGAAAACTCACAAACGTTCCGTAAATCACCCGATGGCATGAAGTTTTCTCTAAAGGAAAAAGGCTCTCTTCCAAAGATTGTGTGACCCTGGGTGAGGGTCAGATCCAAGCTGACCACTCCCTCTGCCCCGAAGGCTACACAGGCAGAGATGCCTCCAGAGCATCTGAAGGGTCATCTCCTGAGCTCCTCGTTCTGCCCAACTGCCCTGTGTATAGACCCCATTCTGAGCAAAGTGACGGTTCTCTAGAAAAAATAATGCACAGAAACTCAGAGTTGCTAGGCCACTTCAGAGCTCCTTCTCTCAAGGAACCTGAGACTAGACCAGGTGAAACGATCAAACAGTGTTTGTTCATTCGTCTTTTGAGATGACAAAACAATCAAATGCCAAGCGGAGAAAATGATCTTGGACATCACGCACACGTACAAGCGTGTATATGCGTGCACACACTTCCACTCTAAGAAGAATTTATGTAAAATAGGTTTCTCTTGGGGAGGCCAGGAGAATCATTCCCATCCCGCAGTCCTGGTCACACAATGTCTGCTGTTGCTACCCTTACGCTTCCCCAGCCTCCACCCCTGGTCCTGCCGTTGGGGTCACCCTCCACACTTCCAGCTGCACACTCCCTGAGGTCCTAGCAGTTTGGCCCAGTGGCTGCCTGCGCATGGAAGCTCTCTAGCTAGCCCAGAACCTGCACAAACCCAGTTTCCTCCAAATTTACCCCCTCCTGGCCCATCCAAGGCCCTCAGATTTGGAAAGTGGGCCCCAGAGCCCAGCACTGCACCGCACCAAATGGGTGTTATGTAATACAGCGAGCTCAGGTGCCTGTACCTGAAGGGGCTGCCCAGTCATCTGTTGGTCTGCTAACCGCAGTACAGCTGCCGGGCTTCTAACTCCTGGAGGCACCTGGGATGCAGACGAAGGTTTTGAAATCAGGAAAATCTGGGTGTGAATCTGGGATCTGTTACTTAGTAGCTGGATGCCCTTGGGTAAACTACTGAACCTCTCTGGGCTCGGTTCCCCTCCTCTGAAGAAGCATACTGCATTTGGCCTGTAGGAGGCTAAAGCGAAAATGATGCATCTAAAAGTGTCAGACACAAGTAACTGCTTAATAAATGAAAACTATCACTTCTTTTAGCTGTTCTCACCTTTCTAGAAAAAAACTGGGACTCGTTTAACCACTAAAACTACACTATTAGGGAAAGTTGATGACGCTGAATCACCAGTTATTCGTGTGGATACACACATATGTATGCATATGTGCTAATTATTTAAAATAATATATATTATATATAATAGCTGTATGTATATGCATGCATTTTTAACGGATCTTTCAGAACCCCTGCCCCTGAGGCTGGGTCGCCCCTTGTCCGCAGCCGGCAGCAGAGGGCAGTGGGAGGGGCCGCAGGTGGCAGAGGCAGGTCTGTCCTTACCTTCAGAAGGCGTCCGGAGGCTGGGGAGGGGGCGGCTGTTCCCCTGGACACCCGATGGCGAGGCAGTTGAGAAAGAGCAAAAGCTGCCTTCCTACCACCGTGAAACCAGAAAGGAGAGGAGCCGCAAGCGTAACGCAAGAGATAAGGCGACCAGAGAAAGCTGAAAAAGAACAGAAAGTCTGAAGAAAGAAAAAGCGTCTGGCAAAACTCGGCTGGCCGAGGCCGCGGGTGCGGCGCTGCTTCCGGCCCCGCGGCCTGGGCTGTGTCCTGGGTCTGGGACGCTCCTTGACTGGGTTTGCTCTCGGTCCGGGTCCTCCCACTCCCGCTCCTCCGCAGGGACGCTCTGGGTCCGCGGGGACGCTCTGGGTCCGCAGTGCTTCCGGTCTGGGGGTGCCGCGGGCCGCGCCGCTCCCAGCCTAAGGATGCTCCTCCGCGGGGGCGTTCCTGGTCTTGGGTGTTTCTGATTCCGGGCGCTTCGGGGCGGGCTCCCGCCGGTCCGGGGATGCTCCTCAGTGGGGGCGCTCCGGGTCGGCGTGCGCGCTCCTCGTGGCGCTCAGGGTACTGGCTTCTCTGGCTGGGCGCGCCGCCCGTGGGTTCCGGGAGCGGCTCGCTCGCGGGGGTAAAGGCGCGCAGCTGGAAAATCCGGCACCTTGCCGGGGGCCGAGGAGGCTGCGGCCGGGGGCGGCGCGCCTGGGTCCCGGGAGCTGGCGGGCCGTGGACGGTGGCCGGGCGAGCCGCGGGGCCAGGAGGGGGCGGGCCTGGGCGGCTCTTACGCACCCTCCGGGCGGCGGAGCACCCGGCACCAGAGCCAGGTGAGGAGGTTGTCAGCCCCGGCCTGGCGGAGGGGCAGCGCCTGCGCTTAGGGGAAGGGGCTGGGGCCGGCTGGGGCCACGACGGAGGCCGAGGAGTCGTCCCAACGCCACCGGGCGGCTCCCCGAGGCCAACCAAAGGTGCGGAGGACTTGTGGTTCCAGCCCTGGGGTCCTGGCTCCGTCCTAATGCCTTCTGCTTAACCTGAGGGGTGGGTGGTTCGCCATTGGGAAGTAGAAGAGGGGCGCAGAGGTGTTAAATTGAGATTTTAAATTGGTTAGAAGAAAAGGAGGCCAGTGGAGAAAGCGTGTTAATAAGTTTTTATGGTGTGGTGGAACTCAGGATACATTTTTAGACTGGTCTGTGATTGGACCTTTCAAACAAAAATGAAAAATGAAACCCACAGCAGGCAGCGAAAAGGTTTAATGAGAATGAATTTCATTCTTTTTATCCAATCAAAGTCATTCACCACATAATAAAAGAGAAAAATCGTATCTCAGTAAATGCAATTAAAAAGCATTTTGCACTCGTCAATACCCTTTCTTGATTAATAACACCTGAGAAACTGAGAATAGAAAGGACCATTCTTTTTTTTAACATCTTTATTAGAGTATAATTGCTTTACAATTGTGTGTTAGTTTCGGCTGTATAACAAACTGAATCAGCTATACATATATCCCATATCTCTTCCCTCTCACGTCTCCCTCCCACCCTCCCTATCCCACCCCTCTAGGTGGTCACAAAGCACCGAGCTGATCTCCCTGTGCTATGCGGCTGCTTCCCACTAGCTATCTATTTTATGTTTGGTAGTGTATATATGTCCATGCCACTCTATCACTTCGTCCCAGCTTACCCTTCCCCCTCCCCTCAAGTCCATTCTCTACGTCTGTGTCTTTATTCCTGTCCTGCCCCTAGGTTCTTCATGACCTTTTTTTTTTTTTTAGATTCCATATATATGTGTTAATACACGATATTTGTTTTTCTCTTTCTGACTTACTTCACTCTGTATGACAGACTCTAGGTCCATCCACCTCACTACAAATAACTCAATTTCCTTTCTTTTTATGGCTGAGTAATATTCCACTGTACCCATGTGCCACATCTTCTTTATCCATTCATCTGTCGATGGACACTTAGGTTGCTTCCATGTCCTGGCTATTGTAAATAGAGCTGCAATGAACATTGTGGTACATGACTTTTTTTTTTTTTGCGGTACTTGGGCCTCTCACTGTTGTGGCCTCTTCCGTTGCGGAGCACAGGCTCCAGACGCACAGGCCCAGCAGCCATGGCTCACGGGCCCAGCCGCTCCACGGCATGTGGGATCCTCCCGGACCGGGGCACGAACCCGCGTCCCCTGCATCGGCAGGCGGACTCTCAACCACTGCGCTACCAGGGAAGCCCCGATGACTCTTTTTGAATTATGGTTTTCTCAGGGTATATGCCCAGTAGTGGGTTTGCTGGGTCATATGGTAGTTCTATTTTTAGTTTTTTAAGGAACCTCCATATTGTTCTCCATAGTGGCTGTATCAATTTACATTCCCACCAACAGTGCAAAAGGGTTCCCTTTTCTCCACACCCTCTCCAGCATTTATTGTTTGTAGATTTTTTGATGATGGCCATCTGACTGGTGTGAGGTGATACCTCACTGTAGTTTTGATTTGCATTTCTCTAATGATTAGTGATGTTGAGCATCCTTTCATGTGTTTGTTGGCAATCTGTATATCTTCTCTGGAGAAATGTCTATTTAGGTCTTCTGCCCATTTTGGATTGGGTTGTTTGTTTTTTTGATATTGAGCTGCATGAGTTGCTTGTATATTTTGGAGATTAATCCTTTGTCAGTTGCTTCATTTGCAAATATTTTCTCCTATTCTGAGGGTTGTCTTTTTGTCTTGTTTATGGTTTCCTTTGCTGTGCAAAAGCTTTTAAGTTTCAATAGGTCCCATTTGTTTATTTTTGTTTCTATTTCCATTTTTCTAGGAGGTGGGTCAAAAAGGATCTTGCTGTGATTTATGTCATAGAGTGTTCTGCCTATGTTTTCTTCTAAGAATTTGATAGTGTCTGGCCTTACATTTAGGTCTCTAATCCATTTTGAGCTTATTTTTGTGTATGGTGTTGGAGAGTGTTCTAATTTCATTCTTTTACATGTAGCTGTGCAGTTTTCCCAGCACCACTTATTGAAGAGGCTGTCTTTTCTCCATTGTATATTCTTGCCTCCTTTATCAAAGATAAGGTGACCATATGTGTGTGGGTTTATCTCTGGGCTTTCTATCCTGTTCCATTGATCTATATTTCTGTTTTTGTGCCAGTACCATACTGTCTTGATTACTGTAGCTTTGTAGTATAGTCTGAAGTCAGGGATCCTGATTCCTCCAGCTCCGTTTTTCTTTCTCAAGATTGCTTTGGCTGTTTGGGGTCTTTTGTGTTTAGAAGGGACCATTCTTAATCTGATGAAGAGCACCTATAAGAAAGCTACAAGTAACTTCTTAATAAATAGTGAAACACTTGGCGTTTTCCTAGGATGGGGAACAAGATGAGGATGTTTGTAACTGAAATCGTCTCGAAATAAAAATACAAGGCATAAATATTGGAAAGGAAGAAATAAAACTACTGGTTTTGACAGAGGGCATCATTTTATGTAGATCACCCTTTGAAATCTACAAATAAAGCCTGTTGGAATCAATAACTGAGTTTAGCAAGACCATGGAATACAAGGTAAATATACAAAAATCAGTTGTAATTCCATATACTAGTAATAGAAATATGAAAAAATGAACTTTGTTTAAAAAAAATGAACCACTTACAATAGCATAAAAAATCAAATACCAAAGGAGAAATTGTTTGAAAGATGTACAAGGTATCTACTATAAAATCTACAAGATATTACTGGGAGAGATGAAAGACCTCAGTGAATGGAGGGCTATACCTTGTTCATGAATTGGGAAACTCATTGTTAAGATATCTGTTCTCCACAAACTGGAGAGTTTATAGAGTCTATACAGTTTTAGACTCTGTAGGTTATAAAGTCTATCCAAATCACAGGAGGAATTTTCAAAGAAATTGAGAAACAGTTTCCAAAATTTATATGAAATTGCAAATGATCTACAATAGTCAGAGCAATCTTGAAAAACAAAGAACAAAGTTAGAGGAATTACACTGACTTGGTTTATAATAAGGCAATAGTAATCTTGGCAGTGTGATATTTGCACGAGCATATAAGTAGAAAATAAAAGAGAGGAGAAGAATAGACCCATATATATATAGTCTATAAATATTTGACCAAGGCACCATGTCAGTTCAATAGGGAATGAAAAGCCTTTCACAAATGTCGCTGAAATAACTGGTATCTCTATGGGGAAAGAAGAAAAGAGCCTTGACCTTTACCTCATTCTATATACAAACATTAATTCACAATGGACCATAGACTTAAACATAAAAGCTGGAACCATCATCAGTTTATAAAAATACATAGGCGAATATCTCCATGACCTTGGAACAAGCAAAAAAAAATTTTAGGACACAGAAAGCACTGACCTTGTAAGAAAATTTGATAAATTGGATGTCATCAAAATTGTAAATGTCTCCCAATCAGTAATACCATTGAAAAATGAATAAGTAAACGCCTAGGAAATTCTCACCTTACATCTCTCTGAAAAGGAACTTGTATCCAGAATATAGAAATTATTTCCACACATCAACAATGAAGGGAAACAACACCAATTTAAAAATGTACAAAAGATTTTACCTTCCCTAAATGATACATGAATGCTATGTTGTGTGGAAGTAATGCTGGCTGACTGTATTGATATGAATTCCAAGATCAGACAAAACCAATCCACGGAGATAGAAATCAGAACATCGTTTGCCTTTGAGGAAGGAGAGGGATTGACTGAGAGATGGCAGGAGGAATCTTTCTGGGATGAAGGAAATATTTCTGTCTTGTTTGGGGTGATAACTACACAGGTAGGTATGACTGTCACAAGTCATCAAACTTAGGAGCTGCATTTTATCGTACTCAGGTTTGACTGAATTAAAAATAATTCCTTGTGATTTTTATAATTCACGGGAATTTTCACCATGATCATATGGTAGACACTCAACAAGTTTGACTGAATTCATTTTATTCACAGGATCTTGTGTGGAAGGTGAAGCATCTATTACTCTCACTGTACAGATGAAGCACAGACTTAGAAAACAAACTTATTTGTTTGCAGGGGATAAATTGGGAGTTTGGGATTGACATATACATAGCACTATATTTAAAATAGACAACCAACAGGGACCTACAGTATAGCACAGGGAACTCTGCTAAATATTCTGTAATAACCTAAATGGGAAAAGAATTTGAAAAAGAATAGATTCATGTATATATATATAACTAAATCGCTTTGCTGTACACCTGAAACTAACACAACGTTGTTAATCAACTGTTCTCCAATATAAAATAAAAATTTTAAAAAGATTTAAAAATAAAAAAATAAAATAGGTCAACAATTGTTTAAAAAGAAAGAAGAAGAAGAAACTAAGAGAGGTTAGTGGCACTGCTGGTATGAGAAGCCAGGTCTTCTGGCAGTTCCCCAACCTCTCTGTGAGTGTAGGGCTTGGAACCCTGGGCTATCGGAGCTGAGAAAGCCCTCACAGCTCTTCTTCTCCATCCTCCCACTTTTCAGTTGCAGAAACTGAGGCCCAGGAGCAGCTCAGTTGAGGATAGGACCTCCATCCACTTGCAAAATCTGAGCTCTGACAGGACTCCCAGTCTGAGGGTCCCTCAGCCTTAGCTCTGGTGGGCTCTGATGGTGTGCGAACTCCAAGGAACTGATGGGAGTGGCCCTGACTGTGCAAATTGACTTCAGTTTTACTAAAACACTTCTGCCAAAATGCCCTACTTATTTCATGGAAATGTTACAACAAATTTAATTTGTTTCTCAAATTAAAAAAAATTAAATTTAAAAAAGTTTCTCAAATTAAAAAAAATTGTTTTAATTGGAAGATATAAAGTATAATGATATGGCCACTGCAGAATTACTTATAACGATGACTATTTAAATTGGACACAACTTAAATATCCAACAATAAGTAATTAGGCATGTCACCTGTAGCACAACCAGGAGCTGGAACACTATGAATATTTTAAAACGTTAAAATTTGAATGACTTGTCAAATGCTTTTATTATGATTTTAAGTAGATAAAAATGTAAAAACTACATGCTGTATAATCTCAGCTATATAAATGGTATATTTAAGTATAAATTAAAATTTCTTAAAATGCAAATTTACCAAAATGTTTAAAAGTCATAATCTTAGGATGATGGATTTATGAACAATTTCTGTTATTTTTTCTTTCACACTTTCTGTTCTTTTATAACTTGTACAGGAAGAAAAGATATTTCTAAAGAGAATAAAAATATATGAAAGAAATTTTAGAATTAAAAAAACTTAAATATAATGATAATTGGGTAAGGTACTCCAACCAAATGGACAGTATTGATATGATACAACTTAAGCGTCTGATCAAATAAAATCGAACACATTCTGGCATTGGGAACAAGATTCAGTACCAGCGTTCTGCTTGAGGGGATCTGAGTGTCCAAGATCACATTAAAATTTAACTCTAAAACTTTCAGTTTGATGTTCAAAATGTAGAATATCAACAAAGAATAAGGAGAGAGAGAAAGAGAGGGAGAGGGGAAGAGTAGTGAGAAGATGCTGGGCCACGATGGAGAAGGACCAACCACGGGAGACGAGGGAGGGGATGTGAGGTGGAGACAGCGAGCCTGAGGATGAAAATCTCGGGTATTTTCCATCCAGCCAGAACCAGGGAAATGGAAGTAAAGTCAGTGCATGAAACCTGAAGTCTGAATACCCTCGATACTCCCATTTCTGGAGCCTCCTCCCCCAGTGTCTGGTACAGAGGCGTGACCCAGCTGGGAGCGATTTGGATCCCCCAAACGCAGTGCATTAGCCGTCAAAGCAAGCACTGCTGCCCCCCGGGCGCTCGAGGATGCCGAGCGGGGAGTCTTTCTTGGAAGTTGGCTTGGCACCGGCATGTGGTACCTTATGTGCTTCCAGAACTTGGAATTCAGAGACTGTTTGTTGGCCACGAGGTCCTCCCTCCACTTGATGGTCCCCTGCACTTTGACGAGATGCTTGAGGGAGTCCTGAAGCTCCCCAAACTGCAGTCCGCTGGGCGGGCACAGAGCCTCCATTTCAATCAGGATGGCCTTGGAGTCGTTCCGGATGAGGATGTTGTGCAAGGCGATCTCCCACTCGTAGGCACACTCCTTGCTGTGCGTGACCTCAGGGGTCAGGATGAAGATGTGCCGCCTGCTCTTCTGAATGCTGGTTTCCACTGTGGTAGCTACATCTAGTGATAAAAGACACAGTGGGAGGGGTGAGGACACACACAGCCCTTTCACGATGAGAATATCCACCCCAAGCCTTCTTCTCTCCCAGGCAGAGCAGTCCAGAGTCCTTCAGTTCAGTGGGAACGTAGAGATATGTAGCAGGAGGCTTCGAATTCAGGTTCACTAGCTATCGATACATCTTATCTTCTTAGAATATTAGCTTACATGTTGTAAAGGGACTTAGAATTTTCACTCTCTTCTTACAGAACGTTCCATGCAAATGCAGCAGAACACACGTTCTTCTCAACACACATGGTACATTCTCAAGGTTAGATTATGTGTTGGGACACCAGACAAGTCTCAATAAGTTTAAGATTGAAATCCTATCAAGCATCTTTTCCAATCACAATAGTATGAAATTAGAAATCAGCTACCGGAAGAAAGTGGGAAAAATCACAAGTATATGGTGAAGCACATAGGTTGTGAACACCCACCGGGTCAATGAGCAGAGCAGTGGTTACCAGAGGGGGAGGCGCAGGGAGGGCAAAATGAGTAAAGGGGACCAAGTGTATGGTGATGGATGGAAACTAAATTTTTGGTGGTGAGCACGCTGTAAGTTGTACAGAAGTAGAAATACGTTGTACATATGAAACTCACATTCAACGAATGTTACCGCAAGAAAAATAAATCTTAAATAAATAAAATAAAAAGGGACAGTGGGGGAAAAAAAAATAGAGTGCAAACTCAGGAACCCTTCCTTCTCTGAACTGACTAAAGTCTCTAGGGAGTCCTGGATCCACTTCATTCCCCTAATAGTCTCTGTTTTAGAAGCTGATTTGATCCAGACTAGGGAAATCTTAAGGAAGATCAGATCCCCTTATCAAATCAGTGTTTATGGATCGTCAACTCCACGGTGATTTCACTTAACTTCTGGGTGGACTTAGAACATGTAAAACACCCAGCTCTCACGGCAAGGAGGGAACAGCATGATTAAGGAAGCACAACCATGAACAAAGCAACTCAAGACATTCTTAGGCAGTGGAGGCTGAAGACTGCCGGTCCACATGGTCTGAAACAGGAAATGAATGTCGAATAGTGCCCGACAGAGACCTTGTGTCAGTCAGGATCCTAACAAAAAGCTCGGCACCCTCAAAAGTACTGACTAAAGAGAATCTAATGAAAGGACAGTTTATAAAAGATGTGGGCAGAGCCAAAGGAAATCAACAAGCGATGGTGCAGAGCCCCACAGCAGGTGATGTCAGGGAGCCACAACTGCCCTCCAGGTGTGACGGGAGGGGAGCGGTGATGGAGCCCAAAGCAGGTACGTGTCTGAGGATGGCCAGCTGACAGGAGCCAGTGCTTCAGCAGAGAGGGGCACAGCTACCCAGGGGACCCCACCCAGAGGGAACAGGGATGCACCCTGCCCTCCGAGCACCTGCCAGTGCCTCCCATTGGCCAAGCCCAGCGTGGAGCAGAGAGCAAGGGGGTGACGCCTTCTGTAAGGATCAGCTACCAGACCACTGGATGGAGGAGGGGGCAGAATGAATTTGAAGCAGCAAATGGAGAGTAATTGTCATGGGAAGAAATACACTGCATGGGCCTGTCATGAACTTTTTCTAAGGGAAGAGTGAAGTTTGGTGTTGTTTTGTTGGATTTTGTTTTACTTTGGTTGAGGTAAGGTCAGAGGACATACTTGAGAGAGGCGGAGGTGGGAAACTTTTCCAAACGAAAAACAGCACGATAAAGGCCACACAAGCTTGAGCACCCGTGAGTTGGCACTCACGTTTGGCTGGGGAGAGGTGTCACTAGAAATGAGGTCGGCGGACCTAAGAAAGAAGAGATGGAGAGCATGTCACACCTGGTGTGACATCACAAACAACTGGAGTCCCTGCAGCCTCATAAGCAGACGCGTAACAGGCAATGAGCATCTGAATAACATGACATTGCTCTCGACTTGCAGGGGTAGCCAGTGGGGAGAGCTGAAGCAAGAAGAGAGCCTCGGGAGAGATGTGGGTTACGTTTTCCTGAATTGCGCTCTATACATGTCTCCCAAGCTGGTACTAGGCCATTAACATTATCCAAATAATGCAGGATAAACCAGATTCACCTGTCGTGTATACATTTAATTCCATAGACACTTGAAGCCCTCTTTGCAGTAGGAATGCCGTTTAAACTCACAGTCTATTAAACATTGACTTTAGAGGACTTACACTCATGATGTCCCTGCCTTATTCATATTCCACACACTTCCTGGTCCCTGAGGAATGTGAGAAGGGCGAGAAAGAGGGTTCCTAGATACTTGACATAAATATGGAGGGAAAGGAGAACGACTACTGAATGCCAGAATTGTGACCCTACTGTCAAAATCACATGAAATCAACTAGGAATATTAAGGAACAGAAGACACAATTCTATCTGTTCTTGTGAGGATATAAATTTGCAGATGTGTCACCAATATAAGGAAATCATAAAGCCTTTCTGAGTCCTTTCAAATATTTTAGCCAGTGCCTCTGGATAGTAGAACAAAATTCCTTGGATTTCAAGTCCTCCTTCAAATCTTCTAGAGGGACTTCAGAGATGTCAGTTATCCTAGTGGTGGACATGGGGAATGAAGTAGGGGCTGGACCCTGCTAAATCCACAAGCAAGGATGCCTTATCCTGTCTTCATATCACTGACACGACTGTGAAGACCACAGGATCAGGGTGGTGATGGGGGCAGGAGAAGCAAAGAGTAAGTACCTCCTTCTCCTGGAGAAATATTGAAAAGCTCTAGTCTTATGACCTGGAATAATAATTGCAGCTCCTGATGATGGCAGGGATAAGACCACCTATTACTTATCCTTCTGATGAATGTGAATTTCTGTCCCTGATGGTTGTTGACAGTTTTACCTTCTCCAGGGAGCAGATCTCTCCCATAAATGTACAAGTCGTAGCCACATTTATTTTCAAGAACGTCAGGCAGAATCTGGTGAACAAAGTACTCCACAGAGCTGGCCCCCTCTGGACTGTTTTTACAGTTCCGTGGATAGATCACGTAAGCATCATAGATCTTCCCATCTGAAGATGAGAACAAAGAACACAATGTTATTACTTGGTCCTCAAAAATTCTCATTGGACTCTTAGTAGACATTCTTCAGGGAGTTTTATGGCTGTTGGTGAATGTATCTCATCGCCCCAAATAATCTAGAATCCAGAGACCATGACAACAATCTACTGCCACAAAATGTCATCAGGAAACCAATATTAGTCCCAAAGTTCTCCTTTTTACGGTCTCAGACTGAATGATAAAAAACAGGCAAGAGCCTGACTAGTTTAGTTCAAACCATATTGTCAAGTTTGATTAATAATCTGTTAATAAGTATTAATACTCATGGCTAAGGGGCTTTCTGCTGTGCTGAGCAGATCTCAAGTTTAGCTTTTGTTTTCCCCATGGGGACGTGAAAATGCTAAAGGGTAATTAACGGTGGCAAAAGAGTAGAAGTCTTTAAGGATCTGACTTTCCCACAAATCAAATAATTAGCTCTAGTTGAGTGACCCATATGGAAAATCTAAATTTTATCTGCCTCCAAATGAAAGAACGGTGTTCATATTTAAATAAGCAGGCGGCACTGTCTTCTTTCATGGGTATACATCTGTAGGTAGGTAAGACTCTTTATGGAAGAGCGTTTCTGGTAAAATACATTGCATTCTGATGGACCTTTCTAACCTGTTCACATCTGGAAAACAGGGACAATTTTGTTAATGTTTTGACTTCCATAAAGTTTTCCCGTTTTCCAAAATGCCCTTTCTGGGCTTGGAGCAGATTCTGCTACAGGGGATTTAGTAAGAACAGCAATTCTACGGGGGAGAAAACTGGTGCTGTTGGGATGAACCTCAGAACCACGAGGAGTGACAAGGCAGGATGGAGAGTGTCCTCTGAGTGGACTCAAAAAGGTTTATTGATAATATGCTAGCAAGCAAAAGGGAATCTGTGTTAAGTAGCATAACTATTAAGAGATTATTCGATAAACAACCAACAGCCCTTATAGAACCTTTTCTTTTGAAGAAAACTTGAAACTTGCCACTTACCGTTCCTAGTTTTGTGAGGTCTAGCTATGTCTCTCCAGAGCAGAATAATCTCAATCCAGAATGCTTTTAGAATTACCACCGAGACATTGATTAGCAAGAATAATATGCTAAATCCTGCAAGCACATAGTAGGTGCTTTGTTGATCCACTATTCAAAAGATAGGGGGAGGAGAAAAATGATCATTATTATTCCTAAAACAGGAGAAAATAAATACGTGGATGCTGGCTTCCACTGGGATGAGAGATTTATACAAGGGATGCCTACATGGCATTTTCATGGCTGTTTTAAGAATCAGTAAATTAATGTTTAGTGAGCCCCTACTCTGTGCAAGGCACCAGGCTAGGCATTGTAGGGGATTTTCAAAGCATAAGAGAAAGACAGACACATGTAAACTTAGCTAAGATTGGAAGTGAAAGCATTAGTTTTAGCTAGCAGAGGTTTTAGGAAGGTGTGCTCACTCCATGCTGGATTGGGCAGTGAAGGCTTCTTGCAGAATAAGGTCTCTGGAGGATGAGTAAGATTTAGATAGCTGCAAAAAAAAAAAAATGTATTCCTGGCAAGAGAGGATGCTGTGAGCCCAAGGGCAGAGACGGGGTGTGTCTTCTGAGGAAGGGGGATGATGCAGTTTGGGGAATTACTGGAACATATGATTGGAATGGTGGGTCTAGGGCTAGGTTCTGATCAGATTTGAGGCTCCAGCTACAGCATTTTGTCTCTATTCTGGTCATGAGAGCCACTGAAGAGTGCTGAGTGGTTCGCTAACAGTGAAAGTGGTTTACAAGCGAGATTAATCTGATGGTAGTGGAAGTTTTGTTTCTATAACTCACAGGTCCTCGGAGTCGAATGGGATGAGAAGTTTCTGCATTAGGGGCCAGATTCATGCAATAATGAGAAAGGAATGGACAGACCTGGCATTGGCGGCGTTAAGGACAAAGAATCAACAGGTCTTGGGGACTTACTGCATCTGGGCTTGGTGGCATAGGAAAGCAGGGAAGAAACAAGAGCTCTCTAAGTCTCTAATGTGTATTTGATGAAGTCAAATGACTGGGTTTTAGGTCCTGAATATGCCCTATATTTCCCTTCTGATGAACATTATTAGCCATCACTGAACTTTTATCCTTACTCATTGCTTCATAACGTATATATGCAAGATGGTCCCCGTATTTATTGAATCAGATATATACAAACTGAATGTAAGAACGGTGCTCGTCAATAGTATTTTTGGCTGTTTTAAGTTTACTTCCCTCCTTAGAATCGTTAACTATCCCATCTTACAAATAGTCCCACTTAAAGATAAATGTGAAAAGACTCTCAAATGAGATTTGGCTAGATAGCTCCCTTTTCATTTTCATCTGATCTCAAAACACAGGCTCCCAGTTTTGCCATAGAAAATCCCTAGTCTGTATTTGCAAATCCCTTCATTAGTTCACCAGCTCCCTGTGTATCCACACTATGAAATCAAGAATGACCAAGGTGGGGACTTTCCTGGCAGTCCAGAGGTTAGGACTCCGAGCTTCCATTGCAGGGGGGTGCGGGTTCGATTTCTGGTCGGGGAACTAAGATCCCACGTGCTGCATGACATGGTCAAAAAATTTTTTTTAATTAAAAAAAGAATGACCAAGGTGAACCGATCCAAAACTGAAAATTGTGAGTGAGCCTAGTGTCTGCACTGTCATCAGTTTAAATGATAAATACTCCCTAAGTGAATTATTTCAACAGGATTCCTTTCCAGGTCACTCTTTCTACAAATCCTATCTGGATGCATGCCGGGAATCCCTATTTCTTGTGAAGTAGTTATGCATGTGACTAGCTAACTAGAAGAAAGAAGTTAATCCAAGACCTTAAGGCAAGTTGAAGTTCAGTATCTTCCTAAATGTTAGTTATTTTATAAATGTATAAGTGATCCTTGTACGTGTTGACTAAACACTGAATACTTTCTGTAAGAGCTTATAAACAGGAAACACTGCTTGCCTTTGAATCCTGGCTCTGTAACTGCAGCCTGGCCAATTATTCAACCTCTCTTTGCCTCAGTTTCCTCACCTATAAAACTAGATGATGGTAATAGTCTCTTCATCGTGGATTTTTGATAAAATAAATGAAAAATTATATGGGAAATCATGACAGGTCCTGGTACCTAGGGAACAATGAATAAATGTGTACTATTATTATTAATAGCAGTAGTATCAAATGTTTAATGATATTTAATAATATGGGGACACAGGTTTTTTAGTTTTTGTTTTTAAAATTCAGGACAATGTGTAATTTCTTTTATTGTATGATTAGAAATAAGGGAATTCATTGTGACCTTTGAGAGCAGTTGTAACAGTTTTTGTTTAATCGACATAGTTGTTGAGACAGAGTATAATTGTGTTGCTTTGAAGAAACACAGGTGAAAGGTAGCATATACAGATGAATTAGAAGGAACAAAATCACCAAGTACATGTAACGTGAAAACAATTCCAATACACAGGCACCCGGAGAACGTTCATATAATGACAATGTGAGAAAAGCATGGGGATAAGGACAGCATGGCAGTGCTAGGGGTGGAGGTGGCTTCCTCTTTCTTGCGGGATCTTCCGTGCCCACCAGAACCACAAATGTCACCCTAAAATGACATCTCAACAGGGTCCACATGTCCTGGGGTGACACAGTTATAACTGGCAGAATCCTGATGACCCATGGAACATGATAGCATTTAAAATCATCTACAGTAGTCATGATTCCGTTTGTTTTATAACAGCTTGCAAATCGGTGGTTAAAGTTGAATTCAAAAGACCCTATCTGACTGGTGGTCTGTTTTCTCATCTCTCCCAACCATGTTGTGCCTTTGTGGGTTTATCCAAATTAATCTGGACTATACCCCACTTAGGGGTATAAACTGGGAGTTTACCTCTCCCTATGACTATGTGACAAACACATTACATAATTTCTACATAGTGGTACATGGAGTGACAAGTTAAAGTACCAAAATTTTCTCCCCACCCTTCATTACACCGGATTAAATGCTACATCTAACCAGTGGGGTGTCTTTATCTGGACATGCAAACAAGTGAGGAAATTGACAGGTGGTCAGGAAGGAAATGTTTGTCAAACTACTTTTCTGCCATCATTGTGTGCGCAGTGATACACGGAGGGAGTGGAAGCAAGATGCCTTTGCACCCGAGAGGAGGGGCACGTCCTCACGGACTCGTTTAACGCTGTCTGGACGTGCCGAGGATGGGAAGCACAGTGAATGTGGCGTGGCTTCGTTTTTGTCTTGAATTCTCTACACACAATATGTCCCCCTGTTGCCTACACCCAAGACAGATCTTTTCTCCCCCTGCCTCCAATCTATGAGATGGACCACTCTGACTTGATGGACTCCCCAGAGCCACACTCCAATACACCGTTCCCTAAGAATATGATTCAGCTTCCGGTTGTTAACAGCAAACTCAGGTGACCCAAGTCTCAGAGACATGCCTTACTTGGATTTTTCCTCCTTAGTCTTACGGTGTGCGTGATCAGGCCACGGAAATTCATGGCCAGACAGTCGTACTTCAGTGAGAAATCCTCTTCCTTTACATCCGCTATTCTTAACACGGCGTTTAGGCAAGTCAGCTCGCTGCGAGAACTAGTAAGACAACCTGTTACTTTCAGTGCTTATTTTGCAATTGCAAACTTTGTGGGAAGGGAAGGGGATGCTTTAACTGAGACTGCAAAATACCTTTGAGTTTGCTCTTGCAACACTTGCATTCTTGCTTCACCGAAGTTCTCAACGTTGCTTCCGTTAACCTGCCACAGGATGTCAGCCATGGTCTGAGAGCCTTTCCCAAAGCAAGCAGAGCACCTTAGGTTTGCTGGTTTTCCTAGATGAGAAGGAAAGCGATTCACCAATAAAAGTCCGTTCTGCAGGGAGGACTTAATTTAATTGCAGGTGAGAAAAAGTCATTGAACGTCTAGTGTGTGTCATGAATTGATTCCCATTTCCTTTCCTCATCTTCAGCACCTTCCTCCTTCTCTGCCCTCGCTTTGCCACCTTCTCCGTCTCCCATCGTTTTCATCACACTCACAGTTCAGGTTGAAGCTCAGGCCCCTCTCCCCTCTCCCCTGCAGTGGAAACTATAGAGGCTTCACCAATGCCACGTTACAATCTAAGATTTCCCCTTACTACGCATTGCCATTTCTTTTCCTTTTGTTTTTTTAATTAGAGTAGAGTTGCTTTACACTGTTGTGTTAGTTTCTGCTGTACAGCAAAGTGAATCAATCAGTCACATGTATATGTGTATATCCCCTCTTCCTTGGATGTCTTCCACTCCTTTCTTCTCCTATGGAATTCCCTTCATCTCTCTGTAAGCTACCTTTGTCGGTAAAACCGTTTCACCTGAATCAGCCACAATCCCACTGCTTAATCGTCCAACAAGAGCCTCTCCACTCCCACTCCTGTTAATTTGAGATTTCCTCCTTTCAGAACTAAAAGCTTAAGGGCTGATTCCTGCCTTGGGTTGGGTACTCAGCCATCCTTTACTGAGTTCTTCGTCTCTGTGTCAAGAATTAAGCATCTGAAGAGGGATGAGGAACTTAGAGTCTCCAGGGAGGTGACAACGGTATAAGCAAACGATCAGAACACACGGTATTCTAGTGTTTTAACAGAAAGGTAGACAAGTGGCATGGGAATACAGAGGGAGCCATCAGGGCAGGGAGCAGGGCTGGTGCTGGTGGCCCTGGATCAGAGCCGGATGCTGGCTGTGATCGTGCTCCCTGGCAGGTAAGGAGGCGGGCAGGGGGATTTCACGGAGGAGGGGGTACTCGAGCTTCGTGTCGACGGATGGGAAGGAGGGCATTGGCGAAAGCAGGGAGGAATGTGGAAAACCCCGCAAAGCAGTAGAGCAGCTCTGAGGCAGTCAGCGTCGTTTTGCTTTACGTGCTAAGAACTCTGATTTTGACCCCATTCTCTCAGGGAACCAGGACAAGCAGAGACGGACAGAGGCATACAATCTGGGTTCTCCTCCATCACCATTTATTCACGCCGCATCCTTGGGTATGTCATTGAGCCTCTCTAAGCCTAGGCATCCACAAGCATAAAGTGGGGACGATATCTACCTCCTTGGACAGTTGGATAGAAGTGAGAGGGAAATGAGGTAGCACACATGAAAGCACCAAAATAAGTAAATAAAATAGAGCCCAGTGCAGTACAAATGTAAGTGCCGTACGTTGCTGTGACCACATATTCCTACTATTAGCAAGGGCCCAAGGTGGGTGTTTCCAAATACGCATCTCATTTAATCTTCACGATCCGCTGTGGTAACAGCCTGACCCCTGCTTGGGGAATTCAGAACAGGGGTCATATGGAAAGATGTTCCAGACGAAACATTGACAGTATTCTTAAAGTTTTCTTACCAATTTCCACTTCCTTTGTTTCATTCTGTGGAGGGGCTATAATTACTGGAAGCAAAGAAAAGCTTTGCTTATCTGAAATCAAAGAGAATATAAATATGTAAATCTATATAAATATTTAAACATTTAAATATAAATATGTAATTAATTAAATATAAATATGAGGCAAGCATTGGGTGGTCATCAATATAAAGCTTGTATTTCCATATTTCTGTCCTTTTTCACATGATGTTTCTCAGATTTTTCTCGTTGTGATCCATGGCAACAAATACACAACATACACACGCGCACACACGCAAAACAAAAACGTTCCAGCAATACGTCCTCTTACTACCTGTGATGTTTTATGATATTTTCTATTCTCTTTTTATCATCAAAACAAATGCCATCCGGAGCATTAAATTAATTGCATGACGCAGCAATGGTCAGAAAACGACGATTCTATAGGAAAAAGCATAACGAACGCTACAGGGACGAGTTCAAACGACTCCTGAAGTGATAAACACGTAAGTCCACACTTCCGCTCACAGCGTTCCACCCGTGTGGCCCACCCTATCAGGAAGTTCAAATGCCTGTGGCACTGACGCGTAGACACGGTGAATGCACGGCTGCGTTCCCGCACCCCTTGATTCTCATTTATTTCGGGATGGTGTGATTAAGGACCCCTGCGGGTTTTGATGTTGAACACTGAGAGGTACTAACACAAATGTGGTCCAGCGATGCCTATTTTACAGCGGTGGGGCACTGGAAAACTACAAACCAAAACTCCTCTCCACGACTGCTCTGCCCTGAGGAATCTGCCAGACATACAGGTCCTGCTTCATCTCCACCCATAGATCAAGCTCTGCTAAGGAGACCCCAACTCTTTGTAGATTTAACAGGCTTGACTGTGAAGTCTCACCCCTCATGGACTTTTATAGAATTTAAAGTAATTTTGAAAAAAAAAGGTAGAATTAAATGACCTCCTTAAGGTCCTGGATGATGATGAAAGCATTGCAAATCGAGATTGCAAATCAGCCAACAATATCTATGTATCTCTTTATAAAGCTTCTCACTCAACTTCTAACCGGCTAGTCATGACAGAGGTGAAATCGATTTTCCTCTATTTACAGAACCTCTGACAACAAACTGCGAGACAAAGAGTTAATCTTGCTCTCCAAATAGTGGTACTGCCATTCAAAAAAACGTTAGGTTAGCATTCAGATCACATTATCTTTGAAAAATGAAGCCACAGAGGACAGAACAGATGTGGCTTTGGATCAGCAGCGTAATTTCCCTCCAAAATGTCTTACATCTTGATAGTGCATTTAGAAAATCTCTTTGCGTCACATTAGAAAATACACATAAGATGAGTCAGGAGGAAGTTTGGGGAGGAGCATGGAGTACCGGCAAATCAACAAGAAGGACACAATTTCTGTCACGTTAGCTTTTTCCAAGTATTGCATTTTGTTGAATTCAGTAGCTTACCAATAACTGTGAATGACCTGGTTGCAGTCACAGTATAATTGACTCCATTTTCATTGTGCATAAATTTACATGTATAATCACCAGTGTCCTTGCTGTTTGCACGGTCAATCAGCAAAAATGACTTGTGTGCTCGGTACCTGGGTCCTTGAAGAACTTCACAATTCTGAAATGAAAAGTTCCAGTCCACTTTCAGTAATTCTTTACTTCCACCTATTCTGATGGTGTGATTTTCATCTATTTCCTGCACGTTTCCTTTTACCTTAAACCACTCCACAGGCGCTGTCCAATTGTAGAGGTCAATTGTAGGACAATATATTTTGGAATTTCTTTCTGATCCAGATGTTGTTGAATATATCAGAAAGTCTGGAATATCACAACCTGGTTGTTTTTTATAAATGGTGACATTCACATATCCAGTCTTATTGGAGGTAGGACTATGAAAATAAATCAAACAATTTTTTAAAAAGTCACTTAGCGTTATGAAATAACTTAACCCAGCTCTAACTTTTACTTAATATTGCTTTTCTTCCTAAAACAATTGACAGATAGTGGTTCTTCTTCTAAAATAATCATTAAAATCTAGAGTTTTAAATGCTTTTTGTTACATTTTAGGTACAACGCAACCCCTACAGTAGCCTTTAAAATGATTCCCTCACCATTTCTGTATACGCTGTACGTGCTGTAACACTGAGACCTGATATAATAAAGATAATTAGTATTTATTAAGAGTTTACTGTGTATCTCATTTTATTCTCATAGCCACGCTTTGAAGTGGGTTCTACTATCACGTGTATTTTACAGATGAGGAAACAAGGATGGAGAAGTAACTTACCAGCAATGCGCAGCTAACTAGTGACACACCGTGACTTTGAAACTAACGCTGTCTGACCTCAGAACCTAGGCACCTAACTGTACCCATCTTGCCTTTTGACTTAGTTCATCTGACACCTTGCACGTACCAAACAGGCGCAAAATCACAAGAGTTGGCAATTTACATGTAGAGTGAGGGACTTGTGGGCCCCCAGTCTCAGGTAAACTTCTTGGGTTTGCCCCTCACGTGGGAGGCACGGATGACCCCCCTTTTACACCCATCATAAGCCTCCTGACACCCCACATCTAGGCTGCTGGTTTGTTCTGATTTGGAGCCCAACGTGAGCAACTGCTCTCAGTTTTCCTGGTCACTAGAAAAGCTAGGTCTTTTTCTAATTGGGCTACAACTTAAACCCTGTCATTATACATCCAGAGAGTTCACCATCACCTAAAGCCCAACCTCATGGTGTTCCTCAGGTGCTCTTTTATTCCAATCACTTTATAAATTCAACTGCTGCAGAGAGGTCTAGAAAGAGAAGGGAAGTGAGGCAGCTCAGACTATCAACTCTGAAAGACAAAGGAACAGGACTGGATAATACCTTCTGATAATGCAAGTATAAAATCCGGAATCATTGACTTTGGCTGGGAGAAACTTAAGACGTTCCCCTGAGGCAACTACACGACTTCTTCTCTGGGTGGTAATATGTTTGTTGGTTTTTGAGTAATACCAGACCACAGGGTACCGAGATTTTTCTTGTCTGGGACATCTCACAATTAAAGCCTCATTTTCCAGGCCCCAAGATGATTTGCCTGCAAATAAAAAATATGTATAAATATCATCCTGAAGTGATCATATAAAAAGGATTACAATTTCTGTATTCTAAATATCCCCTTCTAGGATTAAATTTAGAAACTGGTCACACTTTGAGAAAGAATAAGTAAATGATCTAAGATCTTTTAGGAAATATTCTAATGGATACACAGATTAGTGACTTAATTTGGAGCTAGATCCTTCACATTGCTCCAAAGGAAAGCATCCATGTCATCTACCAAAGTGTGTTGTCAGTCAACAAACGCTGTCAATACCTTCTACGTGCAGGCACCGTATTAAATTTTGACGCATTTGAATATGTAAAATTAAAATTATGCTATATTTGTTATGGGCATATATATATATATATATATATATATATATATATATATATCCTGATAGATTGGTGATGAAGAATGACTGCAGAGCATAAATGAATTTTCTAGGTTACCATTCAGCTAGGGCAATTGGAAGCAGGCAATTTAAAACTAGGCAAATGTTCTTGGAATTACTTAATTAAAAAAATTTTAAATGTCAGTTCAAAAGCAATACTTACTAAATGTAGCTGATGTGGAAGGTATGAGAATTGCTGGAATTACCAAGACCCAAAGTCTCATTCTCAGTTTCTCAATCTAGAGCAAGTGTTGGTAACCGATTCTCAAGACGATTCAAGGCAGATCTGTGACACACGATGGGGAGGCTCCCCTCTAGGTGGTTGATGGTATTCCCTAAGATTTATAGTTGGAAAGAGTTGTCAGTATCTCTGACAAAAAGACACCAAAAAATAAGTCAGACAAAATCACAAGCAAAATATTTACAGCCATGATTTTTACTTGCTCAATACCGCCCAGGAAAATTATTCATGAACAGATCTTTAATATGTATAAATATGTATAGGAGCAGACTTCAGACACGTATCATTGCATTTATTCCTACTGGACTTTTGGACCACGCAGGGCTTACGACAGCCATGCTATATCACCGTCTCGTGAGAATGTACCAAAGCTAAATTAAGAGGAAAAAAATGGGTTTCTATTTTTGAAAAAAAAGAAAATTATAAAATTCAACAGACCTTAGAAAATACAATATTATAAATGCAGATATGAAACCCAGACATCCACACAGGATGGCAGCTGTGTGTACACACACATGACTCCCGCCTGCCCTCAAGCACACAGGCAAACAAACGGTCATCCCAAAGCAACTAAGGAATAGAGGAAAGTTTAGATGGGTAAAACAGTCATCAAATAGTTGCCCTGGACACTATACCAAACCCTCAGAAATGTGTCCCTGCCCCTGCCTATCCCCAAGATTCGCCAAAAGCTTTCTAAGAAGAGTTGAAGGTCTGTGAAAAATAATGACATACTTTTTCTTTCAGCAAAAGGATAACTTAACCATATCATTTTTTCCTTAAAAAGTTAGGAGAGAGATGGAACCAATACAGAAACTGACAAATATAGAATGAATACAACAACCTTAATATATTTTCAGAAAGCACATTTCCTCTAAACATGAATTGTTGATACTTTCCTTATTACGTGTCTGGAAAAGTTTTCACTACAGATTTTAGATAAGTAATTGATGCTTACCCAAACTGAAGGGCAGGAGGAATGAATTTCAAGTGAATGACTGAGCTGTGAATAGTTTCCAGATCTTGTAGCTCCTTCCCTGCAGACTACTCACTTGCACGCTCTCTTTTATTTTAAAGGGGAGATACTCAAAGACATCCTTCAACTCACCACTCCACCCACCCTGAAATTTGATTTCTAGCCAAAATTCATGACTTGTTCAAAAGTGCTGGTGCACCATGTACCAAGAATTCTGACCTTGGTACATAAATATTTAGATGTAGGGACAACATTGAATAATCCTTTAGAAAAAGTAATCAAATCATTTCCCTGTTTTAGCATCAGTGACTCAAGCTAATGCTTGTTGTTGATCGCACTGATATTATTACACTGAGTTCCAAATGATCTGGAAACCTTGGGGCCCTCGAGACCGCTCTTCCAGATATTCCTCTGACACTTCATTTAGCAGACACTAGTGAGGAAGGCGCGGCCAGTTACGGCAGCTTTGGTGCAGAGAGTTTCAAAAGCAACATGGGGGCAAGCAATGAGAAGTAAACAGGACTGTACGGGATTCTGCAAATGTTCTGTTTAGGGTCCAGAATTGACACAGTCTCATCCAGAAACAGACTCCAGATACTCAGATTTAAATCCCTACAGGGCTCTTGGATGGGAAAAAGAAGTTTTTCTAAGGAGTTCAGAGAAATAGAGGGAAGTTTTGAGTACGAAGGCTGCCTTAAGGGGAATGACAAGGAAAATCATAACCCTCAACTCCTGGGCTCCATGTAAAACAAATGCTAACCGCAAGATTTGCTTTTAGCTAGGAATAGCGGGTATGAGTCAATCATGGGTAAATTCGACTTACTTTTAAAACTCACCACATCCCGGAAGGATTCAGGGACTAATCCCAGACCCGTACAATAATATAACAATGAAAGCTAAGCCTTCTCTGGAACTCACTCTATGCCAGATACAGTTCTAAATGACTTACATGTATTAACTCCTTCATTCCCATAACCACCCAATGAAGCAGGCACTACCATTATTATGGCCGTTTTACAGACAAGGACACTGAGACACGGAGAGGGTAAGCAAACCGTCCAAGTCATGTTACGCTAAGAAGAGGAACCAGAATTTGAACCCAAGCAGGTTGGCTCCAAAGGCTAGATTCCTGACCACTAAATCATCCTGCCACCAGGTGAAGAAGGTCAAGAGAGGAGGTACAGCCAAAGAATAATTCTAGTAGGTTTTTGGAACCAGTTGACCGTACCATCCCCCTCTCCCCACTCCCCTGTGGTTGGCAATGTTCTTGAACAGGCATCCCTACCTGCAGCGACACCAGTCGTGTGCTCTCAGAGGAAGAGATGCAAAGTCTGGTCACTGCTGGGAGATTCACCACCATGTTTGGCGTCACTTCAAGGAATTAGATCTGTTCATTGTTATTCTTGACTTACTTGTCAAGAACATGAGTTTTGGCACTGAGACCACAGAGTCAGGAGCAGGCAAGACTGGAACAGTGCCCAGGACACTGTAAGCTCTAGATAACATTTTTTTTTTTTTCGGTACGCGGCCCTCTCACTGCTGTGGCCTCTCCCGTTGCGGAGCACAGGCTCTGGACGCGCAGGCTCAGCGGCCATGGCTCACAGGCCCAGCCGCTCCGCGGCATGTGGGATCTTCCCGGACCAGGGCACGAACCCGTGTCCCCTGCATCAGCAGGTGGACTCCCAACCACTGCGCCACCAGGGAAGCCCGAGATAACATTTTTTAATTAACTTTTTTGGAGTACAGTTGCTTTACAATGTTCTGTTAATTTCTACTATACAGCAAAGTGAACCAGCTACACGTATACATATATCCCCTCTGTTTTGGATTTCCTTTCCATTTAGGTCACCACAGAGCACTGAGTAGAGTTCCCTGTGCTATACAGCAAGTTCTCATTAGTTATCTATTTAATACATAGTATTAATAGTGTATATATGTCAATCTCCATCTCCCAATTCATCGCACCATGCCCTTTCCCCTTTGGTATCCATATGTTTGTTCTCTATGTCTGTGTCTCTATTTCTGCTTTGCAAATAAGGTCATCTGTACCATTTTTCTAGATTCCACATATATGCGTTAATATACAATATTTTTCTCTTTCTAAATAAAATGATACCCACTTGAACATTCTTACACTTGAATACGAACTTATATTTTGTACCCTAAAACATCTTAAAATTTTGAAATTAAATTTAGACATTTATTCATCTAGATGAGGCCACAGTTACCTTGATTTCTTAGTTTTAAATAAGGTTTCAGTTAGAGTTTTAATATCATAATCATGACATCTTGCAGAAGCATTTAATAAAGTCTAGCTATTATGATAAATAAAAGCTACTGTTTTAATTCAGTCCGTTATTCAGCAATGAAGTCCTTTCATTCAAAGTAAAATACTGCATGGTACTTAGCATTAGCATCTTTCAAAGTTTACAGATTAAAATAAAAAACCAAGGACGAGACTGGTGAAATCATTTGACCAAGCTCACCCAGTTGTGGCTGGGTTTGAAACCAGACTTGCTGAACCTCAGCGACAAGGCTTTTTTTTTTTCTAATATCAACTAAAAACAGAGAGAGAGATTAGAGTGGTAAAGCTTTCCTTCTTATGATTGTGACTGGGAGATTAAACAAAATAAGCAGCTCTAATTTCCTTTAAGCCTCTTTTCTGTAAAGAACCAGACAATTCTGGCTTCTAACCACTATGACACCATCCAGCGTAAAAGTGTAATAGTTTATAATAACTCAGCAAGACAAGGGCTTCTAATAAATAACTAAATCCAAGCTCTTGGGCAGGCATGAATTCTGCCAAGTTAAGCAGAAGTCTTCCAGTGCCTGCTGGTTTCATTGGCAGATATCGTCTTTTTAAGACTCCTCAGAATTACTCTTCATTTTCAAAATTAATCTAACCTAATTTGGCCATACATTTTTTTCTGGTTTGGGGGTTACAGTTTTGAAATCTTGCATGTCCCCACATATAATCTAATTCTCTGACATTTCCACTAACAAACAAAAAACAAAACCTTTATTTGCCAGCGCAACATCTAGCTGTTGCATTTGCAACGTGGCACCCAAGTATTTCATAACTTAGAAGATATCCTGTGAGGCTTATTCATTTGTTTTGGCCAGTGTCACAGCTAAATGGAGATACGATGTCAACACACTGCAGAGCTTGGCCATCTGTAGCCTGGTCTTACTGTAAACATGTGAAAACGAGGAAATACTTGTCCTATTAAACTTTTGTGAATTTAAGTGAGTCAGGTTCTCACTCAATAATTCTGACGATAAGCAAATGGATTTTTTTCCCCCTCATTTCATTAGAGAGCATTTTAGACCCCACTTTCCTTCTGTCTTTCCTGATGAAAATGGGCATAAAGCCGGTGACAGATGGGGGCAGATCCTGTGTAGTGTTAGGTGGTCTGCCTGCATCTCCAGAAAAGGCTCTGGGCCCAGTCTACCCACTGTGTCTCCTTTGGTTACACTTTCATCTCTTTGCTGCTTCTTTGCCACACTCCAAACTCTTGGGGCACTCAGCATTTATCTCCTCCCTCCATGCTTCTTTTGGCCTCAGTCAATTCTCCCCTTCAAAAACTAGAAGCAACTTGTATATATTCAAGGACAAACTGGAATTAACAGAGACTTTATATCTTCAGAACTAAACTGGAGATATAACCCTCCAACCTTCCTCCGCTCCCTCGCCCCTAAGAAAAACTTCTCCCACAATCTTCCTTGTCTCAGTGGTGACGACTCCATCTTCCCCCTTGAGAGTTGCTCAAGCCAAAACTCTCCATATATGAATGGCTCTCCTCTTCCTCATGTATCAGGACATCCTAATAGTTTCATCTTCAAAGTACATCCTACCTACAATGACATCCCCCATCTCCCCGGCCCCACCTCCACGGTCACGTCCCCATCCGAGCCACCATTATCTCTCACCTGGATTTTAAAAATAGTTTCTAACAGTTCTCTCTGCTTCCACAAGTGCCCCTCTTCAGACTATTCCTCATACAGAGGCTCCAGAGATCCTGTTAAAACCTAAGTCAAATCATATGCGCCTCCACTTCCCCCAGAGGAAACGCCAACACCCTTACAGCAGCTATGGTGCCCACATTATATGAGGCCACCTGGGTCCTCCTTTCCAGTCCTGGCTCCTGGGTCCTCCTTGAATGTACAGCCAGTACTCTGCACTCACTCTTCCTTCTGTCTGGTCGCCTCCTTCCAATTACCTACAAGGCTAACTTTCTCACCTCCTCAAGTCGTTGCTCCTATAGCACCTTCTCAATAAGACTTAGCCTGACTATTCAATTTTCTTTTCTTTTTTTGCTGCTGAATAATTTTTTTTATTGATGTTAAATTCACATAACAAAAATTAATCATTTTAAAGTGACAATTCAGTGACATTTGGTACATTGACAGTGTTGTGCAACCAACACCTGTATCTAGTTCTAAAACGATACCATCACTCCAAATACCACGCGGAACAAAGGAAGACAGAAATACCTGCCCATGTGGAATTTTCAGCCTAGTGGAGAAGGAGGACGATATTTATATAAATAAGTAAAAAGTATTTATAAAAGGTTTTACATGGTGATACATTCAGGGAGAAAAAGAAAGCAGAGGAGGGAAGTAAGGAGGATTGGAGAGGTGTGCAGTTTTAGGTAGGGTGACCTGGAAGGCCAACTAGGAAGGTGGCATTTGGTAAACAGTCGAAGTACAGCCCAGACAGAAGCACGCCTGCTGCGTCTGAGGAGCAGCAGGGAGCCCTGTGACTGGCAGGGAAGTAAGAGCAGCTCGGAGAGGTCCAGTGACCAAATCGTGCACGGCCTCATGACTCAGCTTAAGCACTCTGGTCCTTGCTCAGAGAGGTGGGAACCACAGGAGGGAACAAGCCAGGGAATGGCAGGACCTGACGTGGGTTTTAGCAAGAAGGCTCTGGGTGCTGAGAATAGCCTTCGGGAGGGCAAGGGATGAGGAAGAAAGCAAGTTAGGAGGCTTTGTGATGGCCCAGATGAGAGACATGGTGGCTTGGACCAGGCTGTGGAAGTGTAGGTTGTGAGACAAGGTTGGATTTGGGCTGTATTTTGAGGTTTGCTGACAGAATTTCTTGATGAACAAGGTATAGGGTAGGAGAGAAAGATAGTGGCCAAAGACGACTTCAAGACTTTTGCCCAAGCAACTGGGCATAGGGGGTTGCTATTTACTGAGATGGGGGACTGGATGTGGAACAGGTTTGGGAATGAGAGTCAAGCAGTTTTGGACATACTCAGCCTGGCATATCTCTTAGACATACAACTGGAGATGTCAAGACACCAGCGGGCTGTTTGCTTCTGAAGTTCAGGAGACACATTTGGGCTAGAGATATATCATCCAGATATATATAAATTTGGAATATGTCAGTGTATAGATAAAATTAAACCCACCAGACTAGATGAGATCTTCAAGAGTGAAAGTATATAGATAGATCATGAGGTTACAAAAGAGCAACTGCTTATTTTCACTGGAAAGCTTCCCTGGGGAGAGATATTCATCTTTCCCAAACAGATAAATTTGCATCTCTGCGTGTAAATCACTGCGGAAGTGCTGAGAATTTAGCGTAAGTTAGAATAAGTTTCTATTAGAATCCTTTCTTTCTTTGTTTCTGTTTCTCATTTTGTTTTGTTTGTTTGCTTGATTTGCAAATAACCTTATAGAATCCGAACCCACTTTGGAAACACTGCATTGCTTCTTTTTCTAAATTTCAATTCTGTTAATAACTAGCTAGGATTGCAATGGCATCCTGCCCTTGTCAATGCCACCAATTACCTCCACGTAATTGCTAAAACCACTGTGCGTGCTTAGTCTTCATCTTGCCTTGAGCTCTGAGCAGCCTCTGTCCCAGTGGAACAGTTTCTCCCCGTCCTTCTTCAGGACACCGCTGGCTGCTTTTCACATCTCCTCTTTTCCCCACCACTGCATGGCTCAGTCCTTGAGTCTCTTTTCTTCTCTGTCTACACTCATTCCTCATGTGATGTCATCCACTTTCCTGGTTGTAGACTTCATCTGTATGTGGATTCTACTCTCAACGTGAAACCTGCCGTCCAGACTAACCCCCTGAACTTCAGACTCAGATATGTACCTGCTGACTTGACCCTCCACTTATCTGTATCCTATTAACCCTCCACTTATCTGTATCCTATTAATTTGGAGATGTCTCCAAATTAACCTGTCAAGACTTATTCCTGTTCTTCACACCAAAATCTGCCCTTCCAACAGCCCTTATCATCTTGGTTGATGGCAACTCCATCTTTACAACTGCTCAGATCAAAATCCATGGTGGTTTCCTGATGCCTCTGTCTCCAACACATCTCACCCAAACCATCAGCAAGTCCCACTGCATCTGCTTTCCAAGTATATTCAGAGCTCAACCACGTGACACTGCTCATGACACTCACTGGTGGTCCAGGCTACCACCATCTCTTGCCTGGATTATTGCAGTAGCCTCTGAATTAGTCTCTTTGGTCCTTCCCTTGCCCCCTTAGAATCTATTTTCAAAGCAGAAACCAGCATGATCCTTTTAACCACTCCTCTCCTCCAACCTCTCCTTTTATTAAGTGAAAACCAAAGTCTCTGTAATGGATTAAAAGGTCCTCCATGGTCTGCCACCCTTCACACTTCTCTGATTCAGGTCTTCCATGTGTCCCACCCTCATTCCACACTTTTCTCCTTCCTCTTCCCCCAACACCCCAAGCTTGCCCCACCTCAGAGCTCGTATTGGTATCCCTTGGATACCCCTTGGATATCAATGTTACCCAAATCTCTGGAGATCCTCTCCTTTGCGCTTTTCTATCCCTGCATTCACAGAAAACTGGGAAGTGTGGAGGGGCGAGCAGAGAACTATGGACCCTCATAATCATAGGACAAACATTTTGAAGGACACATATGAAGAGTTCTCCTGATGGAAAAGCAGGAATCTGAAAACCAAAGACGTCCCAGATCTGTTTGAGCTATTAGTCCACATCTTCAGACACAGAGGGAGAAACGTCCTCATCTATACAACCTGTTCAAGAGCAGAGACAACCCAATGTCCTGCTGGGGATTCTGTAATTCAAATCAGCAGACACGGCGTGCTGCCAGCAGGGCACAGAGATGAAGGTTCCCAGAGCAGGAAAGGTAAAAAATAATGACGATGGCTGATATTATTAAGCGTTTGCTGACAGCTAGGTGCGGTGCTGTTACTTTACATCCACTTAATCTTTAGAACCCACCCTCTTAACTTGGTATTAGTACTAAGATGCTGGTTTTATAGGTAAAGAATACAAGAATTAAAGAGGTCAGATGAGTGGCCTAGAGTCATCGGTAAGTCATCGGCAGGGATTAAGTGCAGTTCTGTGTAAGTCAGAGCTTTCTCTCACATACTGTACATAGAATAGCAGAAAGGGGATAAGAAGGTCCATATTGAGATTTGGGGGCAATGACACATGAGTATTTTTGGCCTCAAGAATGGCTGCAAAAAAAGAAAAAAGAAGGGGTCTTCCCTGGCGGTCCAGTGGTTAAGAAGCCATGCTTCCACTGCAGGGGTCGCAGGTTCGACCCCTGGTCGGGAAACTAAGATCCCTCATGCCACATGGGGTGGCCAAAAAAAAGAAAAAAAGAGAGAGAACTGTTGCAGCCAGAGGGAGCACACCTCCCACTTCTCTGTCCCTGACGCTCAGGGTTACGGCTTTGGGGGTCAGCTCTGCCACATCTGACTCTACACGCTTTGTTGGGAGACTTCAGAGAGGAAAGAAATGGAGCTGTCAACTGGAGGTGCCAATGCCAAGCGTGAACTTAAATCAGGTATATTCCTCCCTACCCACCACTCCCCCAGAAAGATGGGCCCTCGGCAGCCCTGCTCCCCATACCTGGCACTCTCCTTTCTCATCCTGCATCTCCTTCTCCCTGAGGGGCTGACTTCTCTTCCCCATACCACATACCCTTTGCCCCGCAGCTCCTTGCTCGCTAAGCACTTTTCCCTTCTCCACGGTCTGAGCAGACTCCACTTCTGGACTTTAGTGGGTTCCAGCAAGGATAATTCTGGCATATGAGTACTTTGTATGTACTGTATACTGCAAGGCCCCCTCCCAAGCCCATCCTCCCCATTTATTTTCCATTACACGAGGCAAAGTTCCACATCATACAAACAAGACTTCACAGGACTTCATGAGTCTGTAACTTGGGTTTCCCATGGGGTAACACTATCTTTTTCATAAACAGAAAATTGAGAGCAATGATTAAGTTTAACCCACAGTTTTGTTTTAAAATTCCATTCCCTTTGAGATAAATGCATTTTTGAAAAACACCCCAAGGAAAGACACTTACCATCAGTCCGATGCGCTCTTTCTTCCTCAACTTCCTACCAACAGAGTTTGTTAACTCTAAAAACGAATTTCTCTAATAGCTCTGTGCTAAATACGACAGCCACCTCTCTCTTAAAACCTCCCATTTTCCTTATCAGTGAAGACACAGGAACCAGCTTACTGATAAGCTAACACTGATTCAGGGTACTGTTAACAAAGACCAACTTCAGTTGGCATCACATTCTCTACTCGAAAGGTCTCTGATGAAGCTGCACTTCCAGCTGTAACGTTATCTCCATAGATGGTCACATTTCCTCTAGTTCTATCTTACCTCCCTTGTGGGTGACTTCCTCAGCAAAACCTCCACTCTCTCTTGGCGGCAGGTCCCTCAGTGCCCTTACAGTGCAAGTTGGCAGCTACAACCTCCCAAAAGCTGCAGCTCTAAGAACAACGGTGCACTTTTCTCTGGGAAGTTTTACTGTTGATGCTTCAACGTCAATGTTTTGAAAACATCTGATACGACTGGGTGAGTTAAGCGTACACCAGGCTCTGTGTGCAGACACTCTTGCACACGCTGACACTTCCATTCCTCAGAGGCTCACCGGAGGCTCAGAGAGGCAGATTGATTACCTTACTCAAGGCAAGAGCCAGTACAGGGTAAAGCCAGAACCCAAAGCCTCCATATGGACTCTTTCCATGTGTCTCCAGATGGCCTGTCTTGGATGGCTGTGACACAGATTTGTGGACTCATGTTGCACCTGTTAGAATTCTGCATAAACCAACTTTAATCATCGATGTGATTTTCTTTTTCAGACTGTTGGTGACTTCCAAATGATCAGGATGTACCAGCTGCCAAAGAACTCTCTAATAGAGTAGAAGGAGCAGGACCTTTAGATACAGCTGCTTTTCCTCTCACTGACAGTGCAGCTTGGGTCCAGCTCTCCATCCTCTCTAAAGCTCTGGTGCAAAGGGTATGGTTATCAATATTAAATGGGGTGGCCAGAAAAAAAGAGAGAGAACTCTGCTGTGGAATCTGCCTTTCAAAGAGTTTGTCAGCACTGGCACTTACGTACTTGACTGTTACCAAGATGACTAACAGCATCTTCAATGTTTCCATTGACTGTTCAAGAAATTTCGTGAAGTCCAGGGAGGCCAGCATCTATCAAGGCCTATGAGGTTTTGTAATAGAGAAGGGAACATTTGATGTAAGATAGAGGGGCCTCAGGAGCCATGGGTTGCTTCAGGAAGTTCCTCTTTATCCTTCTGTCTTCAAGGGCTCTGCAAAATGTAGAATCCAGAGATTCTTGCTGATGCATCCAACTGGCAGGGAGAAGCTGGGTGAGCCTGGGAGGGGACACAGCCTGCTCCCTTGAGGATCTCTCTCCAGGCCCGAAGATCTGACACTGCACCCCACGTATAATTTGCTCTCAGGCCACACCCACTAAAAATGACTGTACCTCTTGGAGGTGACTCTCCTAAACAAAAGTGACCCAGAACCAATGGAAGGCAACGCTTCTCTATGGGGGCACAGAACATCTGTGACAACTCACCATTCAACGACACGAAAGGAAAGATCAAAATTGGCCAGACTTGTTTGTCTGAAATGAGAACAGACTGGTGCAGCTGGAAGGGCAGAAATGTGTTTGTTGTGTGTGTGTGCGTGCACACACGTGTACAAGAGCTTATTTGTGTTTGCATGTGGGTTTCATCCACGTGGAGAGGACATCTTAGCTCTGTACCCAAACCAAAAGCTTTTAAATGTCAAAAATCGCACTGACCTGCCAAAACGGAAAAGTTAGCGGGCCTGCCTTGCGCCTTGGAGAAGTAGGAATAATTAGTTCAGACACACTTCCAATTCCACAACCATGTAACCACCCAGAGCCTTCCCTACGAGGTCTCCTAATTCCGGGGGCTCCTGATCTCGAGGTGTCTCTGCCTCAGGCTTCTGTGCCCGGGAGTCCCGTCTCTGTTCCGCTCAGCATCAGCCCGGGACTCGCCCTTTCTCCAACTTGCACAAGAAATCCACGTACACCAACAGGTCTGAAATGTGGGGCACCAAGCTGACGACGTGTACATCACCTGCAGTATCTCACAGCTTCCCCTCCTTCCTCCCCTCTTGCACCTGGTCATCACCACCCCTTCCCTCCCAGAGGTGCTCAGAAGCCTCTCACTTCTCCTCAGTGTCTGTCCCCAGATGTGCACACCCCAAATCCCCCATGGTGCTAGGCAGCTATGAAAGCGGCTCCCTTCTAGAAAGACGCTGAGGCTATAGATGGCAAATTCATTTTCCTGTCACATCTGCCTTTGCTCTCCTCCCCTCCCCATGAGAGCTTTTCCCCTGCTAGCACCTTCTCTCCTCTTACCTGGTTACTACAACTCACCAAGTATGTTCACCAGTAAGACTTACTGCCTCACTCCCCCAAGAAGGAAAGAGTTTCTTGAAAATCAGAAAAAACTTATAAATACAGGTGTCCAAATAGCTTATAAAGGAATCTCAGCATCTATGAAAAAGAGAAGATTGTAGGATTAATGTTTTACCCCAGAAAACTAGAATCAGATCTAATACATAACCAGAAACATTCCCTCCTTGTAAGACGAGCTCTGTATGTCTCTGCCTCACCCTTCAACGTGGGTCACCGTCCTCTTCATCATATTTAACAGGAAATAAAAACTCGACCTTATTTCACAGTCACACTATAGAAAGTTCTTTCAGATCGTTTATGATCACATAAAGAGGTAACAAGCTTTCTATTTTCAGGAGTTTCTATATTCTTGACTTTCTGAAGCAATTGTCTTCAATAATTGACTTCTACTCATCCTAATGAGTCTGTATAAGTCAAAGAGTTTGGCTTGCAGTACTCTCTCTCTGTCTCTTTTTGAGAAATTAAAACTTAAAACCAAGCACAAAAGCTAGTATTTTGTCCCTTCCTTCTTACTCCTATCCCATAGTTCCAAAAAAAAAGTCTGTTTAAGTGAGAGTTCACAGAGGTGCTTGCTTTGGGAATTGAAGAATAAGAGTTATGCTGAAGCCATATGTCAATTGGAAGAAAAAATAATTTTGATCTGAAAAATTAGGTTTTTTTACATTCTTTCTTTCTCTCCTTCTCCCTTTCCTTCCCCCCCGTCTCTGTCTCTCTCTCTCACATACACACATACACACACACACACACACACACACGTCTCCTCCTCCAAAACAACAACAACAAAGAACGGAAAATGTTTAGTCAATGGCTTTTATAAAATATGTTTAGCTCCCTCCATGTTTCAACAAGGTTCATGTGTTCCCAGCCAGACTTGAGTAGTTTAAACGAAAGGATGAGCAACTGAGTCTCTAGAAATTGTGAGGTCCCAATAAAAAGCACCTTTAGCAAGTGTGGCAGCCAGGCTCCAGGATGGCCCCCAATAATCCCTGCTTCCTGTTGTTCACACCTTCGCAGGGTCCTCTCCACTCTGTACCAGGGAGGTCGACGTGACCAGTAAATCACGGAGTAAGGAGTCACATGCCACCTCCAAGATGAGGTTATAAAAGGCATGTGGCTGCCGTCTAGGGCTCTCTCTCTAAAATCACTCTGTCCCCGACAAGCCATGTGTGGAGCAGCCCCATGACTGCTCCACGTGGAGAGGTACCAGAGCTTTCTGACAACGACCCACATGAGCGAGCTTGGAGGGAGGTCTTCCAGTTGCATTCAAGTCTTCAGAGATGACAACTTCTAGCCAACAGGTTGAGCACAACTTTATGAAAGACCCTGAAGTAGAACCACCCAGGTAAGTCCCTCTCAGATCCCTGACCATCAAAAAAATGCGTGAGATAAGGAGCATTTATAGGTTAGGCTACCAAATTTTAGTCATTTGTTACACAGCAGTAAGTTACTAATAGCTGATAATAATGTGTCTATCACCATTTTCCTTGCGAATCTATTGACAGGAGGCAGAAGTCAGGGGTCCTTGTTGGCACGAAATGGCTTTCATTCAAAACTACAACTTCTAGTCCTACTTAGGAGGCCTTTTGCTATCTGTGTTGTCAGGAAGCTGCTCCACTGTATCTCTTGGGTTTCCCTTATCAGAGGCAACTTCCTATGTTAGAGATTGTTCCACTGTTCTTAAAAACACTCCTTCCCTAGTCTAATCAGATAAAGTTTCTTCTCTGCTACATGCTCACTCTATATATTCAACAGATCATTGCCTGTGTATCAGAAGGAAGCAAACAGTGATTTTATCACAGGAAGCAACATTTCATCATGCTGCCTTTGAAATACTGGTCAGCAGGGGCATCTGAGAGGACTCATGGGAACAGGTCTCTGTGGGCAGTGAGATGACCCACTTGTGGGTATTAGGAGCACAGCAAACAGGCAGCAGATGTCACAGGAGGAAAGCCAAGGGTTCGGAAGAGCAGAGGTCAGGGGCTGTGGCTCGGGCAGGGAGTTCATGACTTTGGGCAGACTGTCTTTGCCTTGATCAGAAATGTTCTCATCTTGATGTGATGTCTCCTCTAGCAGCCTTTGCTCCCTGGAATCTCACACAAATGCTTTAGCTTCTAACACAGTGAGAGTGTGAGAGGACATCTGATGTGTAGGTTACGGTCTCAATACTCCCCCGTGTGCTGGCCTTTCTTCTCTGGGGTCTCGGTTACAGGCCCTGCCTTCTAACTTTGTAAGAACCTAAGAGGAAAGGCCCAACTGTAGGTCCTGTTCTCATTCATTCCTCCTGTTTAAATAAATGTCGACATTTTCTTTCATGGCCCTATGTCTTCTAAAACCTAGAAATCTAGAAGCTTCCATCCGGGGTCGGTAAAAATTTAAATGTGTTAATCATTTGCTGAAATTCTCCAATCCTGTAAATACTTGTTCTCAGATTATCTTCTGAGATCAAGTCCCGATATTCTGAAGCATTCCAAGAAAATTTAGATTTAGGAAGGAAAGAGGATTAGGATTAGGATTAAGATTATGGAGGAAAAAAAGGTAATTTCACAGAAACCAGAGTCATGCATTTTCAGGAATTCACTTTCATCATCCGCTTAAAATTGTTTTCTCAATGTCCTATGAAATTTGTCTCGTGAAATCAACTTCCCTAATTGATAACACGTTGAAAAAAACAATTTGCCCATAGACTTGTGCATTACACAGCACATAATATGTAACAGGCACTACACTTTTGTCTGAAGCACAAAGCAATAGAATACTGGGGTGCCAGACTAATTTAAAAATCATGTACTTCTGACTATTATAATATTCAGTAAAGAAATTTTGGGTATTTCTGAATATTATCCATAATACTTAGGATAATCATTTTAAACATGCTCACATATTTCCTGTCAGCCCTATTTCTAAGAATGTGTATGTGAATACAATTGTGCGAGGTATATATAATCATGAATAAATATTATATATATATATATATATACACATATACACATACAACAAAAAGATGTAGAAGAGACACAAAAAAAGTAAAAGGAGAATCCTATGATGTCTCTAGAGAAGACTCAATTAATAAAAATCGTAATTATTTTGAACTTTGACAAAATAATTCTAAAATTAAAAAGAAATAAAAATAGCAAAACTAACTTTTTATGCAATGCTCATGCGTGCTAGGCACTGGTTCCATCCACCGTAATCATCGTCATCATCATAAACTAATAAGGTAACGACTATTATTACCCACACTCTCAAGGTAAGGAAACTGTGCCACAGAGAAGTGAGTATATTTGCTGGGCCACCTGCTAGTCAGCTGGGGACGTGGGATTTGAACCTGAATGCTATGAAAGTGAAGCTTGCTCTCTACCTGATGGCTGCATGGCTTCTCGACTTCCCAGGAATGTTTGAGACCAGCCACTGAAATGTTAAAAAGCAGTAAAAAGTTAAGGGAATGGCTGATTCATCCTTCCACATGTTTTCTCTTGGGCCTACTGTTGTCCAATTAAGTTTCAGTAATTAAAATAATATGGAACAAAAAAGAAAAACAAATTAAAAGCAAAACAAAATAATATGGAACAGCCACAGGAGGAGACAGTTTAATAGAACAGAATAGAAAATCTAGAAACAGATCTAAATATTCCTAAGAACTTATCATAAGATGATAAAAAAACACAGTATATCAAATCTGGGGAAAAGAATAGATACTAAATAAATTGTGTTAAGACCATTTTAGATTTATTCAAGCATTGTAAATGTTTTAATATAAGCATTATAAAATATATTACAAGCAATAGAAAAATCAAGTTCAACTGATGAAAAAACTAAATTCCAGGTGGATTAGAGATTACACAGTAAAAAATTTAAAGCTGTAAACAAATAGAATATAATATTTATTTGATTATGAAGTGGGAGTAATATTGGTTATCTAAGCACAATAATACATATAGAAACCATAACAGCAGAGATCAAATCAATTTCATTACATCTGAATATATTATAAACAGACAGCAAGCAAAAGGCTGGGAAAATATTTGAACGTTTGAAAATTTATATATAGCTTATATATCTAGCATATATACACACTCGAATATATATATTCTATACAAGTATATTTTATAAATCACTAACAGGAAAGAAAACAACTTAATTTTTAAGACAGGCCATGTTATGAACAGGCAGTTCAAAAAAGAGGGTATATAGGAGTTTTCAATAAGCTTCAATAGAATATAATGTATCAAAAAGTAATTGAGAAATTCAAATTTAAATCCATAAATACCATTTTCACTCACCAAATTTGTAAAAACATTACAAAATTACAATATCCAATACTGACAAAAAGTGTGGGGAGATTACGGATGCATAAACTGGTGCAAGTTTTCCAGAGGATAATTTGGAAGTTTGTATCAAAATACTTTAACTTGGTAGTCTGTCTTCTATTAATATATTTGAAAAAATCATGGATGTTCAAAAATATTTAGCCTCTCATTGGCAGTGTTGTGGACAATGGGAAAAAAACTAAATATACAAATTGAACAATTGATTAAATAATCTATGGTACCTCTAAATAATAAAATACTTTGTCGTCATCAGAAATGATGTAGGCTCATCATATTTAAGAAACAGGAAATGTTTGTGACATAGTTTAAGTGTTTGAAGAACAGGTTTTCTGATTTTCACTTCCAGCCAAAGTGGTGTAACAGGGACTAGATTTATACTCCTTTCTAAAACAATTAAAAACTGCATAAGATATATGAACCAACAGCTCTCAAGATACTGACGTCAGGCAATAAATGATAATGAACTCTGAGAGATGGGAGAGAGCCTGAGATTGCCCCAGTTTACTGCCTAGAGTGTTTCTAGGCTACGGCACTGGGAGGGAGAGAGAGATGGAGCCCAGCAGTGGCTCTGAGTTGAGGGTCAGAACTGACAGTCTGGAAAGCCAAGGTAACTAGAGTTCAGAAAGCAGAGTACCAACAAGGAGAGCCCTGCATAGAGAGATCTGCAGAAGGTCCCTTCAGTTTCTCAACTGAGTGCCAATCAGCTCGTGCTTATGAGGAAATTATCTGAAGCCAAGGAAAGAAACACACCAAAAGATTACAGGGAATAATCATCACAGTTCATATAGGGCCAGGAATAGTACTTATTCCCACTATTCAGAATAGAAAATGATATAATTCATGAGTTGTCATATAGGTTGTTTAGAAAGATTTTGTCTCAGTAGTAGTATAAATTAACCTTAGACTAAATGCTGCTCTGGTTACACCTAAAAAAATTTAAAAGACCCCCAAAATCCAACTGTTTCAGTGCAACTTAACACTGATTCAGAGGACAGATAAAGAACAGTTATAGGGATACAAAAAATATTCAGTATCTAGCAAGTCAAAATGAACATTGCCTGACATCCAAAGATTATCAAGTATACAAAAGAGCTGAAAAATACTACTCTTAATGAAAAGACAAACAATTAAAACTGACCCAGAATTGGCATACAGGGTAGAATTAGTAAAAAACATTAAATCAGCTATTATATCTGAATTTCATATGTTTCAAAAAACTACATGAAAGACTGAAAGTGTTAAGCAGAGACATGGTAGATACAAAAAAAGACCCAAAGAGAACTCCTACAGTTAAAAACTAAAATATTTCAGATGAAAAAAATGCAAGGTATGTTAATAGAGGTTACACAACATGAAACACAGAAATTTAAAAAATCAGAAAAAAATAGAGCATCAGGGAGGTGTGGGAAATTTTCAAGGTATCTCATACAAATGTAATTTGAGTCTCTGAAGGAGAGGAGTTAGAAATGGGACAGAAAAACGTTATTTGAAAAAACAATGGCCCCTCAATGTTGCAAATTTGATGAAAATTATAAAACCCCCAAGTCCAGGAAGCTCAGTGAAACTCGACAATGAAGAGCATGAAGAAAAGTACCCCAAAAGGCACACCATAATCAAGTGATAAAGAGAAACTTTAAAAAGTCATGGGAGGAAAATCATGTTCCTACAGAGCAACAAAGACAGAGATTATATCAGATTTCTCATCAGAAACAAGCAGGAAGATAGTGGAACAAGATCTTTAAAGTACCAAAAAAAAAACAAACAAAAAAGTCACCTTAGAATTCTTTACCCCGTTAAAATACTGTTCAAAAATGAATATGAAATGAAGACTTTTTCAGACATATAACAATTGAAAAAATTCATCAACAACAGAAAAGTGCTTTTAAAGGAAAGCCCTTCAAACAGAAAGAAAGATACCAGGCAGAAATTTGAAACTGCATGAAAGAATGCAGAGCACGAGAAAAGTGAACTATGTAGGTCAATACAGAGATTTTTATTTATCATTTAAATCACTTAAAAGATATTGATTGTTTAAATCAAAAATGATTTCAGAGCTTCCCTGGTGGCGCAGTGGTTGGGAGTCCGCCTGCCGAGGCAGGGGACACGGGTTCGTGCCCCGGTCCGGGAGGATCCCGCATGACGCGGAGCGGCTGGGCCCGTGAGCCATGGCCGCTGAGCCTGCGCGTCCGGAGCCTGTGCTCCGCCACGGGAGAGGCCACAACAGTGAGAGGCCCGTGTACCGCAAAAAAATAATAATAATTAAAAAAAAGAGAGAGAAAGGTTCAGTGTGCTCTTAAATCTTCATGCAAGGGTCATGGTCTCGCACCTGCTGTCAGATTCCTGGAGCAAGAATTGTAGAGAATGGCCCTCCATCTGCATCTAGAGTACGCAGACAGGCATCTGACCTAATTCAAGTCACCCTTCCTCACCAGCCTCAGAGAGACCCCTCTGGCTGAAAGCATCAGGCCAACCTCTGCAGAGTCCTGAACAGAAAGCAGTTAGCGAATAAACAGAAAGACGGTTCCATTTCTCATTTATTAACATATTGTCTCATTTTCAACAAGAGGTGTCAGGTCCAGAGATTTATTAGTAAGTCAATCTCTCAACTGATTCAAACTCAGCTGACAGCTTATAGAGAAGAAGGGTAAGAATGTATATTTATTTCACGTCCCTTTTTCAATCACTGCACCCTGGGAAGTAGTCTTTCTAGAAACTGGGGAATTGGATGAATAACTTCCTCTTCCCTTTTCTAGGGTCAGAGAGCTTGTTATATAAGGACAGGTGTTCAGCTGATATACTGTGACATCAGTACATTGGCAACCATGACATGTACCTTCCAGGGGAAGCTGAGCAGATCCACAACCATTGGGGGCATTTCCTACAGAACCAAAGATGTCATCTCTTCAGCTGTACCCGAATCTTCAACATTCCCGGGGGCGGAGCTAGCATTCCCTCTGTGATCAGAGCAGCTGATGAAATCAATGCACTCAAGGTTCCCACATGCACTAGTTTAACACAAAGATAACTCCACAACTTCTTACCAAAAAAGTGGTGGGGAAAGAGGCTGTTACACCTGGCAGGGAGTACTGTGGTTCAAATCATAGTGTGTGGACAAAAAAAAAATGTTGCCCGCCACTGCAGTAAACAACGAATGCTGCCCTCCATCAGGCCATCAGCGACTGAGACGTCTGATGTTCGACTACTTGGATTTTTTTTCTTTTTCAGCAAAAACTCATATGTATTCTGGCTCCTCCTTTACCTGTTTGGAACAGTTCCTCAGAGCTATCTGAGAGGTTGTCTCCCAGGCTATAGTCCTCAGTAAGGTCCCTGAATAAAAGAGAACTCTCAACTTTTAGGTTGTGTGATTTTTTTCCTGTCAGCAGTGGCTACCATTTATTGAGAAATTTGTATGTGCCAGGCCCTGAGCTAAGCTCTTTACATATGTTACATATACACATTTATACCCCATTTGCATGCTAAAAACAACTCTGAGATTAAGGTATGAGCACCCTGGTGGTATAGGAAACTGAGGCACACAGACCTAGCAGTCACATAGTCAGGAAGCAGGAAAGCCGTGATCAAGGTTCAATCAAGTGGACCCCAACACCTGCTCCTACCGTGATTCTGTCTACCAAGCCTTTGTTTTCACTGACCACTTCTCTTCCATCTTTGAGGTGGGAGGCTTTGGCTAAGGGTAAGGACATAGGGTGTGGTCTAATCAGTAACATTAGCAGTAACAAATGCTATTGCAGCATCTTGTTTGCCTTCTGTTTGTTAACTGATGCCCAGTAGCCCTGAATAGATCATTGATCTAGACATGATATGAGAATAGACCACACGTAAGTTTCCTGCCTTCTAGAACTTTCTGTGCCAAGAGGGATGTATTGACAGCATTTGCAGAGACAGATAAGTTATCTCAAAATAAATGCATATGCTCAGAGAAGTATAAATATCATGTGATCCCCCAGAACTGACTATTCAAGAAATGCTTTTGAAAGCAAAAAAGTCAACACATTTCTAGAAATAACAGAGGACCTCAGAGTTCTCTAGGTCAGCATTCTCTGAGTTTTCTTGAACAATAACACTTAAAAATAATAATGCATTGACCCAATACTGTAAGAGATTATGAGATATTTTATATACTTAGAATAAAGTACAAAGCAAAGATGACATTACAGATGAATTAACTATTTAGGAAATGTTGAAAAATTTGTAGTTTCTCCTTTATGACAGTATTTTAAAACTAGATGAATTGTCATATGTGTTGTTGAAAGAACAAAAGGCCACAACTACATGTTGAAAATACATGATTAGAAATGCCGCAGAATCCACGGACCTTAGGAAAACAGTGTGTTGGGAAATAAACAGATGGACATCTGAGCATTCATGCATGATGGGATCCCCCATATTAAAGCCTAGCATGTTCTGATATGGCTCATCCTTCTTTAAAGGGAGATATTTAAAACGAGGAGCACTATAAATTGAAATTTAAACTTTCTCTTTCTTTTAATTTTATTTTAACTATATTTCAGAAAATGCATATCCATGGCATTGTTTGTTTATGGAAGGACTCAGAAGAATACCTGAGGAATAAAATAGTGATCCAAGGAATTAGGGTTGATGGGAGGGAGTTGTGTAGAGAGAAGAGATAGGGACGGAGAAAGGAGAAATAGGGAAGGGTCCTCATCATTCTATCCCACAGCTCTATGAAACCCAACCTTCGTTATCATTAAATACAAGAGTCAGTTTAGGTTCTAAATTCTTATGGTAACAGCTTAGAGGATCCCAGGTAACCAACCAGAAAGTGAGATACCAGTTGGGAGCCTTCTGCAAGAATCCCACCAAGAGGTGGTAAGGGCTTGAATTTGGAAAACAGCTGTTAGAATGAAGTAGGAAGGAAGAACAGATTGTATTCCTATGTTTAAGAGTAGAATCAATTAGATTTATTAAGTTATTTTGCATTGGGAAGGAAAGATGGAAAGGAGTTTGGGGGATAGCTTTCAAACAAGGTGGGATGTTTGACAACCATTCACAGAGATACCAAATACTGGAGGAGGAGGAGTTAGTAGGAAAGCAATGGTGGGTTCAATTTTGGATAAGCTAACTTTGAGGGGCTGTCTTGACATTAAGCTATTAGAAATACGTCGGTAAAATTATGGGCTAGACCTATTAATTGGGGATTTGTCAGTGTGCAAATTGTACTCAAGTCATGGGGATAATCCAGGTCCCTTCAGGAGGAAAGAACAGAGCAAGAACTGCAAGGGACAAGGAAGGAGTTCTGGGACGCATGACTCCCGATGGGCAGGAGGGGGACTGGCACCCACACAGGAAAGTAAAAGAGGTTAAAGATGGAGAAGTTCCCATCAGCAACCAGTGCAGTCACTAATGACATCATTTAAAGTGACTTCAGAGCTGGTGAGGGTAGCCCAGGCAGGACACAGTGAGTCGGAAAGAAATGCTAGGAGAAGTGAGAACGCTAAGTGCAACATGTGGTTGTTTGGAAATGGCAACGAATGCAAATACCCCTGCCTTCTCCTCTCAGAGACACGAAGAGGGGCGATGAAGAAACCCCACGGGAGACTTGGTGTCCTCAGAGGAGAATCAGGTCTCGGGTAAGTCCAGGAGCTACAAAGAATGTTCTCTGAAGAATTTAGGGGTGAAGGATGTCTACTAACAATGGAATGGTAACTGTTGGAATTCCTTATATATTTTGGATATTAACTCCTTATCAGATATATGGTTTTCAAATAGTTTCTCCCGTTCCATAGGTTGCCTTTTCACTCTGTTGATTGTTTCTTTTGCTGTGCAAAAGGTTTTAACTTGACGTAGTCCCACTTGTCTACCATATGAGCCATCAATCACACTTTGGGGTGTGTATTCAAAAGCATTGGAATCAGGATCCTAAAGAGACACCTGCACTCCCATGTTCATTGCAGCATATTATCCATAAGTCAAGAAATGGAACCACCCAAATAGCCACCAACACATAACTGAGGAAGAAAGTGTGGTTTATACATTCGACGGAATATGATTCCGCTGCAAAAAACAAGGAAATCCTGGCATATGTGACAACACAGGCAGACCTGGACGAAATTATGGTAAGTGAAATAAACCAGTCACAGAAGAAAAAACACTGCATGATTCCACTTTCTAAAACAGTCAAACTCATAGAAACAGAAAGTACAATGGTGGTGGCTAAGGTCTGGGGAGAGGGGGAGAAGGGGCTGGCTGTTCAATGGGTCTAAAGTTTCAATTATGCAAGATGAATAAGTTCTAGAGACCTGCTGTGAAGCACTGTGTCTATAGTTCACAATACTGTACTGTGTTCAGAAAAATATAGTAAGGTAGATCTCTTGTTAATAGTTCTTACCTAGAGAGAGAGAGAGAGAGAGAGAGAGAGAGAGAGAGAGAGAGATAAATCTAGATGCGATCACCCAGATGGAAAGAAGGCAGAACGAGCCCTGGGTCCCTCCTGTGCTGAGAGGCTGGGTAGAATAAGAACTAGCAATGGAGAGAGAGAAAGAGAGACCAGTTAGATGGGAAGAAAATCAGGGGTGTTTGGAGTCTAAAAACTAGGTGAGATATATTTCAAAGAGGAAGGAATGATTCATCACGCCAACGCTGCAGGCGGTTCCAATCAGCACCGGGAAACAAATCACTGGCTTAACAACACAGATGCCACGGCAAAATTGAGAAGCTGGTGTTTGTAGAATAGTAGGTATGAAAACCTATTCAGAATATTTTAAGAAAGAGTGGGAGCAAAGGAATTACAGACAGTGAGTATATAGAACTACTCCAGGGAATTTTGCTGTAAAGGAGAAGAAAGAAATGGAGCACAAACTGGAAGGGAAACGGAGGCAAAGACAAATGTTACACGCCACGCAGGGGTGGTCAGGACCACATGTGTGGCCACGGGAGTGTGCTTTTGGGAATCAGTCCCCAAAGCAGTCGCATTGTTAGTTCCAGCCAGGATACCCAAAAGGATAATAAGGAAAATGTGAGTCAAGCTGTCAAACCAGCAACGTCGGGAAGCATAAGAAAGTTGACGGGTGAGAGAGGGCAGGGTGAGCGGGTGGGGAGGAGAAAACTGGAGGTTTTCCCCTGGACCAACCCATGTGCAGCTAGCAGGCCGGGCACAGCACAGCCCTGGATGGAGACAGGAAGTTGGATGGGCAGCAGTACTTGGGGGGGGGAGGGGTGAGGGGCCTCTACCAGGCTGAGCGAGATCTGAAGGGGGTCTGGGGAGGCCTGACCACGGGTGAGGGACCAGTGCTCACCTGGACTTCTCGCAGTGCTGCCATCAAGAAGATGCCCCAGGGGCTTCCCTGGTGGCGCAGTGGTTGAGAGTCCGCCTGCCGATGCAGGGGACACGGGTTCGTGCCCCGGTTCCGGGAAGATCCCACATGCCGCGGAGCGGCTGGGCCAGTGAGCCATGGCCGCTGCGCCTGCGCATCCGGAGCCTGTGCTCCGCAACGGGAGAGGCCACAACAGTGAGAGGCCCGCGTACCGCAAACAAACAAACAAAAAAACCGTCTAACTTTAAGGGCTTCCCTGGTGGCACAGTGGTCGAGAGTCCGCCTGCTGATGCAGGGGACGCGGGTTCGTGCCCCGGTCCGGGAGGATCCCACATGTCGCGGAGTGGCTGGGCCCGTGAGCCATGGCCGCTGCGCCTGCGCATCCGGAGCCTGTGCTCCGCAGCGGGAGAGGCCACAACAGTGAGAGGCCCGCGTACCGGAAAAAAAAAAAAAAAAAAACCCTCATAGCACTGTGGATCTCAGAGCAACGCGGCTCTGCAATCCAGCCTCCCTCCCCTCCCCAGGAAGGTCTCCCTTGGGGGCAATAATACTCAAACTTCGGTGCAGGTCAGGATCCACCCCTCTGCTGTAGATGGGAAGGGTGAAGAAGACCCCACAGGTGCTTGATTCTGCTCGACACCCACATTTAGAAATCACTCCTCTGCTCTGGGTTGTGCTCTTATGAAGGGCAATTAAATGTCTTTGTGTCCCGATAAAGGTTTTATTGAGTGTCTCGGCCCTGGACTAGCTTTTAGGGAACTGTGGAAGGGGTGACAGTAGCAGACATCAGCCGAGGCTAGGACAGTGAAGCAGCTCAGGGCTCAGGAAGTGGACCCCCTCGGGGTGGCAGGAGGGGAGCCAGGGCTGGGGAGCCTCACTGAGCCCAGTCTGGGGGCGGCAAGGTGTCTGGGAAAGGCCATGAGTATCCAGGCATGAGGCCAAGGTCTAGTGCGTGGCTGTGGCCTCAGGACTGGCCGGGCAGCCAGCGGGGTCTGAGCTAGGATCCAGCTGGGCAGTGGCAGAGGCCAGAGCTGAGAGACAAGGCAGTAGCTGGCAGTTCCCTGCAGCTCTGGTACGTTGCCCCTGCATTCGCTTGGCTTTGCTGCATGCGTGATAAAGCAACAGGCTCTTTCAAATAGGACTCCCTTGACACTTTCTGGGGGAGACTCCCAGGTCCAGAGGCTCCAATGCGATAAGGAGTCCCCTTAGTTCCCTGAGCCCAGGCAGGGTGCTCGGTTCTTGCTACTCCAGCCACAAACAAATCCCTCCAAAGGAAACACCACCGTCCACTGGAACATGACATTTTCTGTCCTTCCATCGCCGTTACCATCCTCAGCTCTCCTGGGCTGAAGGCTCATTACAGCCCAAAGGCTTCACTGAAAACCTTAGCTTCACTGTCCCCTTTGATCACCTAGTAAGAAAAGTCACCCCAACTTTGTAGGTCAAAACCCTGCATCTTAATGAAATAAAATGATGGTGTGGGTGGGGAAAGGGGGACACGGGCTGAAACTCAGGTCTCCGGCCTCAGCACCACTCTTTCTTATTATCGTGATCAAATACACAACGTAAAACTGACCACTTTAACCCATCGCTTAGTGTAGGTTCCGTGGCTTTAAATACATTCACATTGTGGTACAGCCATCACCACCAACCATCTCCAGGAGTATTTTCATCTTGCAAAGCTGAAACTCTGTCCCCCTTAACTAATAACTCCCCAGATCCCTCCCCCGGCACCCACACTTTACTTTCTGTCTCTATGGATCTGATTCCTCTAGGTTCCTCGTGTACGTGAAATCAAACAGTTTTGTCCCTTTGCGACGGGCTTATTTCACTGAGCATAATGTCCTCAAGGGGAGACAGAACCATAGGAGAGGGTGGTTTCCATCCCACAAGCTCGAGGTTAGGGGCCAGCATTTTCCACTGTGAAATTTTTTGCTGCTACGGAAGCCCACGCTCTTGATTTCACTAATGGTATTCCGGCTGAATTGTGTCCCTCCCCCAAAAAATTCCTAGGTTGGAGTCCTCACCCCCGACCCTGAGTATACCTTGGAATGTAGCTGTCTTGACAGAGAAGGCCTTTATGGTTTCATAAGCTTCAATGAAATCACATGGTAGGGCCCTAACCCACTATGACTGGGGTCCCTGCTAGAAGAGAGATGCCAGGGATGGGTGCACAGAGGAAAGACCCTGGAGGACCCAGGGGACACAGGGAGAAGGTTGCCATATGCATGCCACAGAGTGAGCCCTCAGGAGAAACCAATCCTGCCAGCACCTTGATCTTGGACTTGCAGCCTCCAGGACTGTGAAAAGAAAAACTCCTGTTGTTTGAACACCCTGATCTGTGCTATTTTGTTATGGAGCCTGAGCTGACTAATACAGATGTGGCTACGTGTTACCAGATTTGAAAGACCCCTGTCCCAGAGTGGCCTAAATCCACCCCCAGTCTGATTTTTGTGGGCATGGAGCATAGAGGTTACTTGACTCTGCATTTCTGTCTCATTCAGAGACGGATGTGGTTTGTAAGCCTGCCCAGGGGTCTGCCATGGATGACCTTTCAAAGCTCTGAGTTTCCACTAAGACAGCCCTGCAGTTGGCCCCTAAAGCATGGTTTCACTGGCCCAACCTGCCTTATTTTCACCAGGCAGCGCCCATTCCCAGGGCCGGCAGCCCCGCAGAAACGTCACGGATTCGCCGGCCGTGTGAATCATTCCTCCGCAGCCTTTCTGCTCTAGGAGAGGAAAACGCTCACAGAGAAAATAGCATGGCCCAAGAAAAGAGCCCCTCCCTCCTGCAGGGAAAGTCACCAGCTGCCTAAACACAGGGACAAGAATCTTTGGTCTCAGATTCAGAGTGATTCTCTGCTATTTCTCAATACACTGGGTTTGAAATTGCCCCTTTCTGGTGTCATAATGTATGTGTAATTTTTGCTTTTCAGCCGAACAGGTAACAAAGAATTTTCCTTGTTTTTTTCTTTGCCTATTCTAAGGCATATAAATTCCAAAACACAGCCTCCAGATGGGCCAGGGAAGCTGATGGCCTTGAGAGGAGCTCAGAAAGGTGAAATGGGGGTGGAAGTATGGGTTGAAAGAGCTGGAGAGAAAGCCAGACACCTTATCCAGAGATGAGGCAATTTCTAGAAAAGTCTCAGCGAGGGCCACTCAGGACACATGATCAGGAAGATTACACCCCCAAAGGGGCCTTGGAAATGTGTAACCCAACACAGGGAACGTAAGAGAGCGAGAACACCCATTACTAGAAATGAGATTCATAAATTTTCATGTAAGACTTGCTCAAGGGAACCTCAGCCACATCGCTGAGGCCCCCGGTTCCCAGAGAGATGTTCCAGCCGGAAGCTGGAGAATCAACACACAGATTCCAGGCAGGGAAAAGGTCTTCAGCCTTCAAAGAGCGAAAGAGAAATGCGGTGGTGGAGGAGGGTCGTGATGAGGCCGATGCGAATGGATTGGTATGAAACTGGAGGACAGAAATTAAAGATGAACTAAAAACCAAAGGGGAAACATCTTGCTGCAGAGAGCAACTGAAGCCTCAATGAAGAGCGGGCACAGGATGGAGGCTGAGCCAGAGCAGGTCTGGGCCCCCAGCCATCCCAGGCCAAGGTCACCTGTACAGGGGAAGCCCCCCGATTGACAGGCATTGTCTGTGTACGTGATGGATTGCACTTCGCTGGGTGGACCGGATTCAGGAGAGAAAACTGACAAAAAAGAGAAAATGGGAAGTTTCTGTGACCTCAGGGCACCATATCTCCCTCTATTCATTTGAGAGTGACAAGGGGAAGGTCACTGGCGTCAACAACAAAGGGACTTGCATTTGGTGGTGGACCCAGGGTGCGGTTACCTTCTGGCCCTGCATCTTCCCTAATCTTGTTTTCTCCACTGGTTACTAAATAACGCTGGCAGTGCTAACCTCAGCACAATCACAGAAAGTATCCATTAAGCAGGAATTTATGGAGCCCCTGCTCTGGCCAGGCACTGTGTGATATCGTAGAAATGGACTGGTGAGATAAACATTAATTTCTCTTTATCAGCAGGATGAATAGAGTTTCTCTCCTCATAAAATTAACAAATCCACAGTTACCCTACTGCAGTGGGAGGCCTGCCACAGTCCTGACCCACCCTTCTATTCACCCAAGGCTCCTTTCCCTTACGTTCCCATAGCATCTTTTAGACCTTCTGTTTGGCTTGAAAATTCATCATGGAAAAGCTCGCTATGAGCCACTGGTCCCATCCCCTAGCCACTGAGAAAAGGGACACCATCTGACGTAATATCTCTTTCCCAACTCAAAATTTCCCGGACTCTTCACCCATATTCTCCATCCTCCTTGAGAAGGGGGCCTCTTTTCAATTTGATCTCTCAACCCCCAGCCCAGATGCAGTCTTACCTCTCAAAGGTTCTCCCTGTGTCATTCTTATATCTGTCTCTACCGGCTTCCTCCACCCAGTGTCTACGATGTTCTGGGCTCCCCACCATAACTAAAGCCTTCCCTTATATTATTCACATTCCTATGAAACTGCTGTCCCCTCTCTCCTTCCTTTCCCTGCCCACGTTCTTAGAGAAGAAGGCTCTGCTCCAGCCTTCACCACCCCCGCTGCACACCTACTCCTCGGACCCTCAGAGTCTGATTCTGCAGTACTGCCTGCACTGCTAGTTCAAAAGTACCCGAAAATCTCCTGGTTTACATTCTATTCTCCACTGGGACCACTTGACACTGTGACAACTTCCTCTTCGAAACGCCACCCATGGCCTCCGTGACACATCACTCCCCTCTGGGTCCCCCTCTTGTCACCCTGATGGTGCATTTTGAATGTTTCAGTGATTCCTCTCGCCAGCCCCACAGTTTAATGCAGTCATTGTCTAAAGATCTGTCCTTACTGCTTTCTCCAGGGACACTCATGGATTCCCACTTCAAATGTTGCAGCAAAAATAGAAATGAGACTTTTTTCTTTTCTGATAAATAAGGAAAATAAGGAAACAATGAACAGGCTGGGGAAACACCATAAACAGGCCTGAAAGGGTTAAGCAATCTTGGTTATTCTTTAGCTGTTACTACTAAAAAACACTTGTAGCTAGATGTGTCCTTCACAGAGCTAATTACTCTCTGACTCCGTATGAATTACACACTGCACCTGGCATTCTTCTCCCCCCACTCTCCCTTGTAGCACTCTTCATTGCAGAAAGAAGGTCACGGGCCGATAACTTCAGGGACACCAGACCCAGTTGCTAAACCTCCTGCCACCAGCTTTGGCCATGAATTTACAGAAGAAAAGAAAAAAATGTAAGACCTTCATTATTCTGAGGCTTATCACCTACCCCAGACTACGAGCTCCAGCTATAAAAACCTTTCCCTACTCCGCAGGGGAGGAGGGCACAGTCCTTGAGGTGCCTGCCTACTGTGTTCTCTCTTTGCCCGGCAAAGAATAAAGCTACTCTCTCTTTCCTCCAGACTCTGTCTCCATGCTTCTCTTTGACATCGGTGCACAGAGAGCCAATAGTCTGGCATCACAACTATGAGCAGATGCTGACGGTCAAGATCCATGTCGAGGTCTCGCCCCTCCTCACGTCACCCTACCTGCAAATCTCTTCATGCCACCTACACAATATGCATCGTGTTCAGCCACCCCTTTCAACACTCACCACATGGCCCAGTTCAGACCTTCATCATCTCACCAGGACTATGGCAATAGCTTCCTAACTATCCTCCACGTGTGCCCTAGTCTTAGTGAACTCAATTTAGTGCCTTCCTCAAAACCCAGCGATGGGTCACACAGTCCTTACAATAATGTCCAAATTCATTGCTTAAGTGTCTTCTCTCTGGATGTGTGTCCCTGTTCCAGATGAGCTGTGGGTTTTGAAGAAATTATTTACCTTCTTTGAGCTTTACCTCATAGTGTTGCTGCAGGAAAAGTTGCTCAGGTTGTACACTGCACAAGTGTGCCCAGTGGATGGAGCATGTGGAAACTGAAATCCAGCCTATGCTCTAATCACCAGATGGGTTCCCTGGTCTGGGCTGAGTCTGAGTCTGGTCAGAAGAGGAAGCTCCTTTCCCTAATTTGCCCAAAGGTAGAGTAAGGATTGGGACTTCCCCCTTCAACACTTACCTATTCCTCTCCCTACTTGACAGTCAGACCCAAATCTTCTATTTTTTCCAAATTTGCCATGCACTCAAACAACCTAGAGTGCATGTTTCCATCATCTCTGCAGCAGGGTCCACCTGGTGAAAACCTCATTCTCCAATGCCCCTTGGCCTGGGAAGATTCTCCCAGCTCAGAACTTCCTCTTTAGCTCCACCGTGTAAATGGTTGCACGTTTCTTGAGCACTTGTGTCACTCTTGTTTGCATGGCGATTTTGATTAGGAATCTATCTCCTCCATTGTTGGGTGATCTGACAGCAAGATGCAGAGTGGAGCCCACTCCTGATGCTGGTTTGAGCTCAGTATTCCTGGCAAACCTGGATTTGTAGCACTAGCAGTTTGCAATTTGGAAAGCAAAGGCATAGAGTAGACCTTGAGGAGGATACATGTAAATCTTGAAGAAGCCAGATTAAATAATTGTTTGAAACTAACATTTTAAATTATAGAAATAATATACAATGACCATATGTAAATTAGAAAAATATAGATAAGTAAAAAGAAGTCAAAATTACTTCTAATCCCTATACCTAGAGATAGCCATTGTCACCATTTTGTTCTGTAACCTTACAAACGTCATTATACATATATTTACATATATATATGATTTAACCCAAAAATGAGATTATTATATTACCTACTTTTTCACTTAGTTTCATGAGCATTTTCTGATGATATAAAATATTTTTCTATAGAATTATTGTTTTTACTGTCTGCCTAGTATTTCACTGGATGGCTGTACTGTAATTTATTTAAACACACCCTAATTAGGTTAATTTTTATTTTTCTCTATTTTATGTAATACTGAAGTCAATATCTTTGTAACTAAATATTTGGTACAAAATGAATTTTCTCTTAAGAATAAAGGCCTAGAAGCAGAACTGCTGGGTCAAAGGTTAGCTATCTGTAACTAAACTAGCCCTGAGAATCACCATAGCAACGTACCCATCCCATTTGAGATCAGTGACTTGCCAATTTCACCACCCTCACCAAAACGGATCTGATTCTGTCAGATCACAGAATTTTAAAGCTGGAAATCATCTAAGAGATCCGCCCAAATGTCTCACACCTGCTGCCACTGGAATCAACTGGGGCTGGGGACAGGGCATTATGTAGTTTTCTAAGCTCTCCAGGTGATTCTTCTATGCAGCCAGGTTTGAGAACCACTAATATTGTCCATATTCCACATTCTAGGTTTGGGGAAACTAAGGACGAGGAAAGGTACGTAACAAATTGACCCAGGAAAGGAAGACAAATGAAAATGTCTCCAAAATATGGAGACAGGAAATGATGCATTTAGGTGGAAAATTAAGAAGTAGTCATTTATAGGTAATTATTGTTACGAGAACTGGTAAGTCCCTAGGTGTTTATATTTGAAATTTCATTCTAAGTCTGTAGACTATTTAAGAACACAGAATGAAAGGAATGCTGATCTTTCTTCTACTCCATGGAAGAACCACTCTTATCATATCAATTCATAACCATTTGTTCATCTTAAAACTTGCACTTTTTTTGAAAATTATAATTTCGATCTGAATGCTTCTCATTTTTATCCAGCATTTATACTTAACCTTTTTACAAAAGATTTTAGATTTACCTAACTTCCAAATTTTATAGTTTAATTTTTGTAAGCAATAGAAGAAAAATCCTTCATCAATGATGACACAAGAAAGGTAGTACATGAAGGGACAATGGATAATTCTACCCAAATAAATTCTCAGGAGTTTGAGAAAAAAAACTTGCACTTTTTAAAGTGCATCCTTATAACAAGGGGGGGAAAGAACATGGATGCCTATAGGTGAACTTGACATGAGTGGTGTATAAAAGACGCAAAAATACATTTTTAAACAAATATCAATCCTGAAGATACAGCAAAATACTGTGTTTGTTCAGCACATAGGGAAGAATAATTGTGTGTGTGTGTGTGTGTGTGTGTGTGTGTGTGTGTGGCGGGGAGGAGTGAAGGAGATGGGGAGGGGGTGGAAAGGCTGAGGAATTGTGCCTAAGACACAACGTCTTCTAGAGACCAGCTGAATCAGCGATTACGACAAAGGGCTGCTTTCAGTTACCACTTTACAAGAAAGAGTGATTGTAACACCTTTTTTCTGAGAAAGGAAATGTTCTCAGAAAGGCAAGAAGTTTTTTTTTTTTTTTTGCTTTGTTATTTGCTACTTTCAGGAGATACACTGCTGTGGTTTTGAAAGTCTGAATTGCCTGTCACTAAACCCATCTTACCACTCCCACTGGTGAAATGAAGAGCTATTTCTTCAGTATTAGTCAACCAATGAGCAACTCTGTAAATACGCACCCCCTGCATTGCCAAGAGTGGCCCCAGACTTGGCCTCAGATTCCCAAAGGGCTTAGAATACAGAAAAGAGAGGTAAATTCACTTTCATGGAGTATCTCACGCCCCAGTCAAGCTTCTGCTTTCACTGAACCTCCCCACAGGAGACAATCAAAGCCCAGTGACATTCTTAGAAGCCATTCTGCTGGTTGGTACCATCAGACCAAAGGAAAGAGCAGTCAATAGAGGCTGGAGAAACCAGGGCAGCTTCATTCAGGAGATGATCTCATCTTGTTATGGGTCAGTGATGCTAAACCTTCTGGCTTATTCTGCCCTACTTCCATATGGCATATCAGAATCCTTCAGTGACCACACCTGGAGGGAACTCCCCAGGTGATTCTGAGGGTTTCTCAACCTCAGCACGATTGCCGTTTGGGCTGGTGTTTCCTGGTAATCTTCATCGGGAGCACTGTCCCGTACATTGTAGGGTGTTCAGCAACAACCCTGACCTCTACTCACCTGATGCCACTTGCTGCCCAAATCCCCCCAGTTATAACAAAGAAAAATGTCTCCGGACATTGCCAGATGTCCTCTGGGGCACAATCCCCCCTCCCCTGGTTGAGAACCGTGTTCTAGCGGAGAGCTCTGCTCTGGGGGAGAGTGTACACAGAGGAGCATCAGAGATGGGGACGGAGCAAAGGCACAGACTGGAGAAAGGAGAGTCTTGTCTGCAGCATAATGAGGAGGCCGGGCTGGCTGGTAACAATAACAACAGCAGCTACAGTTAGAGAGCCGACAATGTTACAGGTTCTCATTTTTATCCCTAAACGTGTCCACATGTTATTACATCTTGCAGATCGGAAAGCAAAGGCTAAGAAGTATTCTTAAAGTCACCCAGATACGGTGACCCTGGGTTGGGATCTGAACTCAAGTCATCCATGCTCTTTCTGTTGCTATAACAACTAGAACTAATGATAAACTGTGGCATTTTGAACAAAATAAGGTGCAATTGGGTCATATTAGAAAGAGCATGGGAGTTGGCTTTTCTAAATGCAAGTGACACTCTTCTCACTCATTTTGTCGCTTTTTCACAGGTAATGGATATTAGCTTTGAGCAAGAATTGTACATTTTAGGAAAAGAATGTTCAGGGATAATTAAGAAGGCAAAGACAAATATTAAAGAAGAATAGAGTAGGAACTGGGAGATTGGGATTGACACATATACACTACTGATACTATGTATAAAATAGACAACTTATGGAAATATACTGTAGAGCACAGGGAACTCTACTTAATGCACTGTGGTGTCCTAAATGGGAAGGAAATCCAAAAGGGAGGGGATATATATGTATGGCTGATTCATTTTGCTGTGCAGTAGAAGCTAACACAACATTGTAAAGCAACTGTACTTCAATAAAAATTAATGTATAAAGAAAGAAGAAGAATAGAGTAATAGCAAAGCAACCAGTTATGGTCCAGTTAGAAGCTTAAAGGTATACATATGAAATTTTGTTAATGGTCTCTACATAAAAGAAAGAAAATAGAGATTCAGGGCATGTTTCTTTTTTCTTATGTAATGAGTGGCTCTACCAGAGGGACACCCAGCCAGAAATTAAGCTTGAATATATATGTAGGGACTGATCCTCTTAAACGAGAGATGTTTCCACTATGTCATAATATAAGTGAGGATAAGAAATCTCTTGGGATCCCCTGCGAGGCCATCCTCATTTAGAAAGTCACATCACCTTTGAATCACTGGCAAGGTCTTCCCTTACAGGGGTAGATGCAGGGAAAAGAGGAAAAGAGCAGTGGCTTTCTTGGGGGGGAAAGAATGACCCCACATAGGAGAATGAATTATGGCCAAAGAGACCAGCACAGATGGGGGTTCTGGTCCACAGTGTAGAATGCCCTAGAAGGACACCTGCCTCAGCTCACTGTACTTGCCAGGACAGTGAACGAAGCCTCACCTGTGATATTCCAGATGTGCCCTTCAAGAGCAGCACTTCACTAGATGGACCCCCACCCCCGTCATCCCGACCACCCTGTACTTACAACAGAGCTCAGAATGCAGGTTTCTGTAGCCCAGACCTCCACCATCGCATGCCCCTGAGGTAACAGCACCCTTATCAGTCCCTGAGCTGTGAGGGACAGGAAGTGACAGGTTAGAGGTGAAGGTACCTTTCACATGTGCCCTCTGGCAACAGATATGCTTACGGCACTTTTTTTTTTTTTAATTGGGGTATAGTTGCTTTACAATGTTGTGTTAGTTTCTGCTGTGCAGTGAAGTGAATCAGCTGTATGTATACATATATCCCCTCCTTTTTGGATTTCCTTCCCATTTAGGCCACCACAGAGCATTGAGTAGAGTTCCCTGTGCTATACAGTAGGTTCTCATTAGTTATCTGTTTTATGCACTTTGAACCATGTCCAAGTTATGCTTGGCTGGACATAGTACTTAGCAAATTGTGAGTAAAATGATTTGAGAATGTGCAAACTTGGAATCAAAGTAGTAACAGGAAGATTATCATCTTCCTTCTAATGCCAATGGGATTACAACAATGTGTGCGAGACATTATTTAACACTCTACAGTAAGTCCCCTACATACAAACAAGTTCCGTTCTGGTAGTGCGTTCATAAGTTTAATTTGTTCATTAGGTCCAACAAAGTTAGCCTAGGTACCCAACCAACACAATTGGTTATATAGTACTGTGCTGTAATCGGTTTATAATACTTTTCACACTAATAATACATGAAAAACAAAGACAAAAGATAAACATATTTCATCTTACAGTACAAGTACTTTGAAAAGTATAGTAGAACACTTCTTAGCAGTACCAGCTACATCACCGCTGCTTTTATGCTTGCCTCCGGACATCCTGGGCTTGAAATAAAGATACTGTACTACTGTACGCTATACGGTATGTACAGTAAAGTACACAAAAGCACAATTACTTGTAGAGGATGCACGCACATGACAATGTACGCCAGACACGTGAACTAATTTACATGATTGGACATGCTAACACATGTTCGCATCTTTGAAAGTTTGCATCTTGAAGGTTCATAGGTAGGGGACTTACTCTATTGTAAATGGTAAAGAATAAATTTCCTGGCCATGATGCAATAAGACTAGAAATAATTAACAATGTTACATGCAAACAAAGAACCACTAGAAAAAAAGAAAGTCACTAAAATTGGTGAAAATGGAAATTGAGACTTAAAAAATCCAAACTTATTGTGGTAATCATTTCGTGATTTATGTAAGTCAAATCATTATGTTGCACACCGTAAACTTACAGTGTTGTATGTCAATTATATCTCAATAAAACTGGAAAGAAAAAAAACTTAAAAATCAAAACTTAAATATTAGCCAGAAGAATGTCACATATCAAATTTCTGGGATACAGCTAAAGCTGTACTGAGGGGACAATTCTTTATATCTTAAAAATAAAGTACTTGAATTAAGTTATTACGTATTTATCTTGGGAAGTTACAAAAATCAACAGTCACAAATAAAGTTTAAAAAAAGGGTAGAAAGACTTAAAGATAAAAATAAAAAGAAATTGACTAGGAGAAAATGTTTGCATTGATAAATCCAAGTGGTGTGGAGGGTAGAAGGTGAAATAGACATCTCTGCCTGGTCAAAAGGCAGGAGGGAAAAGTGAATGCAAAAGGAAACAAAGTTAGAGATGAAACAAAGAACAACAGTGTATACATTTAGGACATGAGTGCTTTTAGGAGGATTACTTATATCTCTTTATGGTAATTAATTTAAATTTTTTGATGTCTCCACAATTTCTAGATAATTGTAAAGTAGCAAAATTGATTAAAGAAAACTTTTTAAACCAAATTAATCAATAAATGTGACAGAAATAACAAATACAATGTAAGGATCGCCACCAAAGTGATACTGTACTCAGATAGTTTCATGGGCAAAGTCTTCAAACCTATAGGGAAGAAAGAGTTACCAGTCTATGTTAACACTTCCAGAGCCAATAAAAGACGGAAATCTTCATATTCATTTTATAAAGCCAGCAAAATTTCTACAGGACCGAGTTTTAAAAAGTAAAGATCAATCTCATTTGTAAATATAAATGAAAATTCCAAATAAAATTTGATAAATGTAATGTATTAACAAATAAGAGAACAATGGGTATTCAGGAATGCAAAAATGGTTTAATACAAGGATATGTATTAATATGTTTAATCACATCAAAAAGTGAGAAAGGAGAAAAAGCATATAATTATCTTAATATATGCCAAAGGCTCATGATAAAATCCAAGCACATTCCAATATAAACTTTTAGTAAATTAGTCCTGAAAGATTATTAAACTTAAAACAATTTGAATCTGAAATAATTTAAAAATCTTAACAACAACAGCCAACATCATAGCTAAAGTTAAAACATACAGACATATCTATTTTCATTTCTATTAATAAAATTCTAGACATTCTAACAACTAGACAAGAAAAAGAAATGAGTACCATAAATAATGGAAAGAAAAAGACAAGTCTATTACTATTTTTGGTTATGATCATCTATGTAGGAAAAATAATTGAATCTGCCCCCAAATATTAAAACTAGTGGCAATTGGCCAGTTATAAAATAAAAATACAAAAATCAGCAGTACCCCATTAGTCAAGAATTAACGGTTAGGGCTTCCCTGGTGGCGCAGTGGTTGAGAGTCCGCCTGCCGATGCAGGGGACACGGGTTCGTGCCCCGGTCCGGGAGGATCCCACATTCCGCGGAAAGGCTGGGCCCGTGAGCCATGGCCGCTGGGCCTGCGCGTCCGGAGCCTGTGCTCTGCAGCGGGAGAGGCCACAACAGTGAGAGGCCCGCGTACCGCAAAAAAAAAAAAAAAAAAGAATTAACGGTTAGAAGAAAACCAGGGAAAAAAGATACTAGTAACAGTCCCAATAACAACAAAAACAAGATGATTCCTGAGAAGGAACTCTATAAGAAGCTTGGGCAAAGACCTATATGGAAAAATTATTAAATTATATGAAGGGACCTTAAAGAAATATTGAGTTGAGAGATATTACAAATTTTTAAAGAGGCATAATGTAAATTAATGCATAAATCCAAAGCAGTTCACATCAAAATACCTTTAGAAATGTGTTGAAACTTGGGAAATGAATGAATAAACAAAGGAAGTGCTGAAAGAAAGTATAGTAATAAGTATAATAGTAAGGGATAGCTCTCATTTCTAGGTGTGAAAACATAGTATAAAAATATGAACAGTGTTTATGTCTGTATGATAAGATTGTGAATGTTCTTCCTTGTGCTTTTTTGCATTTTCCAAAATTTACTCGAGCATTTATAATCAGAAAAGTCTTTTAAAATGTAATCCACATACGAAATCCTAACCCTCTCTCAGTCTGTGCCCTGCTCCAGGCTCCCACTCACCCCTTCCATCACCCCCTCTGCTCACCCACGTTTCAGCCCCACCCTCCTTCCAGCTTCATGCTCTGGCTCCAGCTGGATTGGGGATCACATTTTCCCGAAAGTTTTCTCTGACCTGCTGTGCCCCATCCTCACTGCTCTTCCTACATCACATTAAAATCATGTGCAGGTAAGAACATTGATGAAAGAAGAACAGACTTAGATTGAAGATGGTGTTTCACTGCAAGAGGGAGATATATTTTATCTTATGCTGAGAACACTTCAATTTATTTCTTAATCAGATTATTTTTAAGATCTGTGTCACATTCATGTTTTAATCTTGTAGGGGAAGAAAAATAATTTTCCCTCTACCCTTCTACATTCTGTAACTGAGGTCTCCTTGCAATAAAAGACAGATTCACAAGAGAAAAACAAACAAAAGTTTAACAACAGGTACACCTTCTGCTATATGCGCGAAACCCAGGAAAACTTAGTAAAACTCCCTGAAATGGCCCAAGCCACCACCTTAAATATCATCTCCAGTTAAAGACAAAAGAAAGATGTTGGGGGCGGGGACCAGTTATGGGAAATTATCAGAAAAAGTACAATAAACAAGGGTAAGGTTGTTATGCAGATTTCAGAAGGGTGCCTTTTCCCTGGATGAAAAGGCACCCTTCTGAAAGGGTGAGAGTTTCCTGTGATTCAGTCATCCTCTTCCTGGTATTGAGGGGAGACTTACAAATGGAGACTTCCTTTATAAGTGTAAATATCTCTTAGAAAAGGGTAATTTCTACTCTGTTCCAAGCTTCTCCTGTATCTGCCATTTCTTAAAAATAATCAGCTCAAAATACTCCTTAAGCCAAACAGGCAGATTTTGAAGTGGCATAGTTTGCTCCTCTCCAACCCTCAGACTTAAAACCAGCTTATTGCTCTCAATCAAAATATCTTTGAAAACACAAATCGGTAGCATTACGAGGGATGTTTATAGTTCTGTTCTTCAGTCAGATTTCAGTAGTCTGTTTGAAAATAGGCATAGAGAAACTTAAAATACAGAGTTTTTTAAGTCTTTATAAGTAGCTCTCTGTTGAGATCTCTAAGGCAGAACAGGTTTCCATTGGGGCCTTCACTAACTTTTCATGTTTTATTGTTCAAAACACTCTCTGGCCACTGCCTGTTATGTTTGTCCTAACATCAATGATCCACATCTCTTTCTGACCTTTCTGATCTTCAACGGTTTCCTTTGGAACTGCCCCCTCAACAGGTACCTTACGATTCTTCTTTCTCCTCTGCAATATTTGCTTGTTGGGTTTTGTTTGTTTGTTTGTTTTCCTTTTTTTAAGGAAGGCATCTTATTAGGGAGCCCAGCGAAGGGAGTAAAAAATAAATAAACTCTTTTGTTCAGGAACAAATAGGAGTAAACAAACTTGTCTTTTCATGTGTGAATTCACACATGGTAGTAGTGGTGAGGTGGTAAGTAAACCAGGGCTTCCTGGCCAGAAGAAACAACTGCATATTATCAGCAGAATTTGTTTTGTATTTCTGCAATTTATCCTGTACGTGTTAGGCAGCAACAACAGAGAGAGAGAGAGAGAGAGAGAGAGAGAGAGAGAGAGAGAGAGAGAGAGAGAGAGAGAGAGAAAAGAAGGAGAAGAAGAAGGAGAAGGAGAAGGAGAAGAAGAAGAAGAAGAAGAAGAAGAAGAAGAAGAAGAAGAAGAAGAAGAAGAAGAAGGAGGAGGAGGAGGAGGAGGAGGAGGAGAAGGAGAAGGAGAAGGAGAAAAGGAGAAGGAGAAGGAGGAGAAGGAGAAGGAGGAGAACGAGAACGAGAACGAGAATGAGAACGAGAAGAAGAAGAAGGAGAAGGAGAAGGAGGAGGAGGAGGAGAAGGAGAAGGAGAAGGCGAAGGAGAAGGAGGAGGAGAAGAAGATGCCAGCTGCCCAGAAGAGACCCATTAATAACTAACCTGTCTGCTCCAAGCTGCATATTAGTAGCAGGGATCAGCCCCCATGCACTCATTTATTCCTAAGACTTGTGGTGGGCGGACATAGTGAAGAAGGGTAGGGAAGCCTGCCATTGTTGGTTCAGCTTTCATTTCATTTGACTGGCTATCAAAAGCATTTATGTGGCTAGGTTATACCAAATATATACATTAAAAATTGCTTCTGAGCCATTGAGCCATTTTATAATTTAAACCAAAACACTCTCATCCAAGGAGCTCCAAACCTAATATGGTTCTTTTATCTCCTTTGTTAAGGGGGGAAATAAGCAACATTATTCTGAAGAAAAAATTGCATTGTTTATGCATCGATATACAATTGGATTGTATATCAATAAGAAAGAAAATCTGAAGGAAAAGATTTAAGTGTTGATGAGGTTTATATTTGTCAGAATTCTTTCAATTGCAAGAAGCAGAAATCCAATTTAAGTAGAAATGAGGAAGATCGAATTCCTGAACTTGAGTATTCTAAGGGAATTCAGGCACGGCAGGATTCAGGGTCTCCAACAATGTCATGAGTCTGGCTTGCTCTTTCTAGCACACTTTCTCCTTCTCTGATTCTGCTTATCTCTGTAGCTTTTCATTTTTGGCATGATTCTTTCTTAAGTCTAACAATTTCTATGTTTATGGAAAGAAAAATTGCTACTGGCAATCTACGTCCAAGAGAGAAAGAAAACAGAGACACAGAGAGAAGCAATTTTCCCCTTAGTCCAGCTGAAAAGAATCTTGGAGGATTCTGTCTCACCCATCCTGGGTCACAAGGCTATCTTCAAATTCTGTGCAGACAATGCTGTATTAGGATTGACAAAGCCTGGGTCATAGACCACAGGGTCCATATGCATAAAAGAAGGAGTTTCTCAATGGAATCAAAAGAAGGGTGAGAAAATGTATGGGTTAGACCAGAAGTGTGGTCCACCACACACCCAGGTCCTGTCTAGGAACAAGGAACAAACAGGAGGAAAACCATCATTTAGAGACATCATGGCATATTGAATTTTAAAGTCAGCTAACCCTGGGTTCAAATACTATTAGGTATTTGGGAAAGGTATTGAAATTCCAAAGCTTGACTTTTGCATCTGCAAAATGTACCTGGGTGTTGTGAGCCTCTGTTAGGTAAGTGCCCAGCGCATAGTAGATGCTCAACAAAACATTAACCCCTGTAGTCATCAGAAGTACCATTTGAAGTTACCAGGTGTAGTGTCCTGTGACATGTTTACATGTTTTTACAAACACCCGCATTCATTCGACTTTGTCCTTCCTCCTGGTTACAAAGAACATACACTGTACCCCAGTGTGGTGCCCATGTATACCCTCTCCCCACAGCAGTCCACACTGTCAGCTCTTCCTGTAACACTACAGTCCACACTACAGTCCTTTCCTGTAACAAAGCTTCTGTTTCATACCTCCACTCCTCAGCTACCCATCACTCTGTGACACAATCAACAGAGTTTCCCCCTGCATGTGTGTGAATGGGGACATCTTCATTTTAAGAAACTACTCTTCCTGGTACTGCACACACTTAACTGTTTTTTTCATTTAATTCCAGAGACGAGGGTAGTAGTAGGCTGATGGAGATTTTCTGGAGGAACATAGAGTTCTAGAGTCCCTAAAATTTGACCAGGTGGCCAACCAGCTATGTAGAAAGCCAAATCTAATTGAGACACAGGATTAAGTATTAGGCCTCAAGGACCATTCAAGTCAATAAAGAGCTTTTGTCTGTGAAATAGAATCAAAGATACTCGGTGTTCAGTGACTGTTACTGAGAGTCACTGTTGTTCCCAAGAGCTTGAGCCCAGAATGCCATGTGACAATCAAAGGATCCTGCATTAGATTTAGAGGTGAATAAGATGATGATAATCTCACAACTAAGATGACTGTTTTGTTTCAAGGACATAGTATAGGCATGCAAGGGCCACACGGAGACAGATCCATTTCAGGTTTTAAAAATTATGGTACAATATACATGACGTAAATTTTACTATGTTTAAGAGTACAGCTCTGTGCACCAAGTCCATTCATACTGTTGTGCAACCATCACCACCAGAACTGGTTCATCTTCCGCAGCTGAAACTCTGTACCCATGTGAGTCTGGTTTAATAATGGCATGCTTCGTGCATGTAAAAAAAATACAGAGAATGATATAATTAACATATATGCATCTATCTCTCAGCTTCCCCAAATTACAGTTTGTAACATCTGTTTCAGTTCTCCTCCCCCTTCTCCTTTTCTTCTTTTTAAGGAAATGAAACACTTATTGATACAACCAGGCACCCCCATGTGGCCCACCCAGCCCATGTCACTGTCTCCTTCCACCAGGGTCACCACTGCACTCACAATTTCATAACATCTAGGCATATCCATAAGTAATATATAGTACTGTTTTGTACGTTACTGTATTTTTATATGTAACTAGTTTAAATATTGTGTGTATTCTTCTGAAACTTTCCATCAACATTGCTTTGAAATTGACCCATGTTAATATATGTGGCTCAAATTCATTCTCTTTAAACTGTGAATAATAGTCGATCTGGGAGATATACCACAGCTTAGATGTTTTCCTATCCATGGGTATATTTAATTTGCTTCCGAATTTTCTCTCTTACAAACAATGCATCAGTAAGTGCTCTTACACATGTGTCCTTCTGCACATATGTGAATTTCTTCAGGCTACACCTTGGACAGCTACAAGCTCTCCTCCACTGCTGGTGGCACTGCAAACTGGTTAAATCACTGTGGAGAGCGTTTGGCAATAGCCAGCAAAGTGTCCGCTTTGGATAGGACTTTGGGGACCAGTGCTCAGTTCTGATAAATGACTTGTCCAAGGTCACAAATCTGCTAAGTGATGACCCAGAAGACAGATCTGAGGTTCTGTGTTTCTGTAACTTGAAAGTCGGATTCTTGTCATTCACAAGCTTTTCACTTTTTTTTTTTTGGGGAAATTAAGAGACTATTTTTTTTTATGAGATATCACATTTTATTCTTTCAAATAAGAGTAAAAGGAAACTCATTTGTAATATATAGAATCATTAAAACCATAAACAATTTCATTGAAAACTTTTGCTACTGAGTTGAACAATTTTCAAACTTACAATTAACACTTGACAAATATGATATTTCATCATATGTTTATATTTTTGAATATACTGTTTAAGGGAATTCTATTAAAACATATCTTAATATATCTTTGAAACCAAGAGTTATTTAACCAATATCTGTACTTATTTTCTTTTGGATTTGGGTCAAGTTTATGTATGCTATTTTTAAAATTAGCATAGTTTTCTTACTCTAAATACTTTGGTGACCTATGACTTTTTTTTTTAATTGGGGTATAGTTGCTTTACAGCCACTAAGGAAAACCATACGGAGGTTCCTTAAAAATCTAAAAATAGAATTACCGTACGACCCAGCAATCGACTACTGGCTGTATACCCTGAGAAAACCATAGTTCAAAAAGACACATGCACCCCAATGTTCATTGCAGCACTATTTACAATAGCCAGGACACGGAAGCAAGCTAAATGCCCATCGACAGATGAATGGATAAAGAGGATGTGGTGCAAAGGAATATTACTCAGCCATAAAAAAGGAATGAAATTGGGTCTTTTGTGGAGAGGTGGATGGACCTAGAGACTGTCATACAGAGTGAAGTAAGTCAGAGAAAAACAAATATCATATATTAATGCATATATGTGGAATCTAGAAAAATGGTACAGATGAACTTATTTGCAAAGCAGAAATAGAGACACAGACGTAGAGAACAAACATATGGACACTAACGGGGGAAGTGGGGGTGGGATAAGTTGGGAGATTGGGATGGACATGTATACACAAATATGTATAAAACAGACTACTGATGAGAACCTACTGTGTAGCACAGGAAACTCTACTCAATGCTCTGTGGTGACCTACATGGGAAGGAAATCCAAAAAAGAGGGGATATATGTATATATATAGCTGATTCACTGTTTCTCTTAAGAGCTCTCTCCCATTAAATCCTGTTCCAGTCCATGTCAGGATGACCCCAAATGTCTCTCATGGCCCTTTCCTCCAGCCTTTCCACCTCCTTTCTTTCCCTGACACTGATTCACAGGTGTGTAGGGTCAGAGTTGGGTGAACAGAGGCGAGGGGATGCCTCTAGCATCGTGCCTCATGGGAAGAGCACTGAATTAAGGGACCTAACTGTGCTCATGGAGTGTCGACTCCGTCACCTAAAACCTTCCGTCTTCCTCATCTAAAAATCTGTGAAAAAGGAACCCAAGCAGTTTTTTTTTCTCTTGTCCCTGATTTTCAAGACTGAGGAGAGAATGGGCTTAATTCCCCATAATCTAAGAGCAGACAGCTCGGCCGCAGGCCCCCTGAGAGGGAGGGATGCTGCAGAGGAGCTGGCCCAAGTCCTGCTCAGCAGCACACACACCCCACCCCGAGGAACAACCACCCCGCGTCCGGAGAGAAGTCATGGGCCACCTCTGCTACGAGTATTTGGTTCACGCAAAGAGACTATTTCTCCTCTACTCTCCTGGTGGGGGAAGCCCAAGAGAATTGTTCCTAAACCTTAAGAGTGCTAGCAAGAAAGAGGGACGGGATCTCCATTCCTGCTGTGTGTCCGCTTCGCTGGTAGATTGACTGAAGGGCCCCTGTGCTTCTGAGCTAGATAAAAGTTGACTTGAGAAGAGCTGGCTTGGTGGGCGCTGCCAGGTGGAGCAGGCCAGGGATGCCCACTCCCACCTGTGCCCACAGCACCAGGGGTTCTGGCTTCCAAGCAGTTGGAAAGATGGATCCCGCGCGTGCGGGACCATGGCAGGTTGCTGAGCCGGGAGCACAAACACCGAGGTATGTGGTGTGAGGGCCCACACTGCATGCTGGGCCTGGAAGGACAGCCAGGTGTGAGCTCCTTGTAGGTAAGACATGAAGTTCACCATCCATCCACCTCAGTCCCGTGGGCAACGAGCTAGGACAGCCACTGAGATGCCCCAGGGAGGGGGCTGCCACCTTGTACAGTCAAGGATACAGGCTTCTATCTTTTTCATCTCACTGCTCCAACTGAGGTAAGAGAGAGAGAGCAAGAGGAGGAGGGCATGACCTACACCCACCGTCAATCCGACCACTAGAGGCTCAGCTCCTATCGCCTCCTAGCGGCAGAGAGGAGCAGAAAGTCTCTGTCTCAAATGATGACGTAATCTGGACTAGAGCTGCATCCTCTAGACCCCAAATGACACTTCAAAGCACCAAAAGTGACTACGAAGCTATCAAATCCTGCCAAGTGCTCATTAAGGGAGCTGATGGGGAAGGGGGCTCAGCATTGGCGGGTGTGGGACGACCACATTAGTACCACAGTCATGTAGCTCAGTTACCTGGGGTCTTCCACCTGCTGCCAGTCTTAGGGAGTGGTTGGGATGATGGAGTGAGATTTCATGTTGCACTTTTCCATCCTTGATGGGCCATCTCTAGAAGAATCACCAGCGAAACACTTACCCATCCAACCGTACCAGAAGCTAAGGCTGTGAGTTGTGTCTCTAGCGGACGTTTCTTGTGTTTCTGAGGCAAGGAGGAGGAATGTAGAATCAGCTAGCCAGTCTGTCCTCCCCCCGTATTTTATTAGCATAGATTTTTATTGCTTTGTGTCAAATCAACGTTACAGTTCTTTACAGGAACCCTTAGAAATTGAAGAAAAAATGCCAGGTCGCCCCGTCGCCCCCTGCAGGACACTTGGAGCAATCGCGGGTGCCACGTGGGCCGCTGCTTCAGCACCAGCTTTAAGCTGTCTGCAGGGGGTTTCACAGTCCGTTCTTGTCCTTGGGAGCACACAGATAGCCACCTCCCAGGGGAGTCGGTGGCGTTCCCAAGAGGGGCTGCGCCACAGCGACCCGCCAGCCGTGATTGGGGGCGGGGCTGGGGGGCTGGGGGTTGCCCTGGGGCAGAGGAGGGGACAGCAGCCCTGAGGACAAGCCATTCTTCAGATTCTCTGTCATCAGCAAGGCTGAATCTTCCCCCCTCCCGCAGCTACCGCCACCCTCCCCAAACTCGGGACAATTTCCCCGAGTACTAAGGGAAAACCACTTTAAATGATTTATTCTCCATTCTCCGAAACGGACATGTCTGGTGGAGGGTTTAGTCTTAGGTTTAATTTAAACCAACCAGCTTGGCAGACGCCACAGCCCTGTTCAAGGATCCCAGTGGCTTCTGGCCGCAGCTCTTTCCCACGCGGACGCCTGATGGCCGTGGGGAGCCGGACCATGGGGGACAGGGATGCTCAATGAAAAACAGCTGGGTCCCCGCAGCCTCTTCATTTAGCCAGGTAACATCCAGGCCAGCCATGTCCCCTTGTGACCTTTGTTGCATTTAAAATATTACAGATGATACAGATAGCTAGAGATACAGATAAGATATACGATCTCCAATCAGTTAACTTTCTCCCCCATGATTTTTTCTTCTCTCCCTCTGCTCTGCACCCCCTGCACCCTCTGCCCATCTCCCCTCCTTTTAAAAAAATATTTATTTATTTATGGCATACGGGATCTTTAGCTGTGACATATGGCCTTCTCAGTTGCGTTATGCATGCGGGAAGGGATCTAGTTCCCGGACCCCTGCATTGGGAGGGCGGAGTCTTACCCACTGGACCACCAGGAAAGTCCCTCCTCTCCCCTTCTTGTTGCTATCTCACCTGTCCACTAGCTTGCACAGACCATCAGGGCACAGACCAGGCTGTTTTGTTCATCTTTGTATCTACGTAGGAGGCCCATTGGCTGAATGAACACATGGTAGAAGATGACAATAAAACCACAAAAGTCCTGTTTGGGACACGTGTTGGAGCACAGTAGCTCTGACAAACGACCTCCCAGGGCTCTTTCCTGGTCTCTTGAGTGTCTACAGACTGGACTCTCGCCGTTGGTGTGGAAGGTGAAGGCTGGAGCAGGGGTGTGTGTGTGTGTGTGTGTGTGTGTGTGTGTGTGTGTGTGTGTGTGAAAGATGGGGCTTCTAGGAACACAGGCAAAGCACATCTTCCGGGTTCCCTGGCCACACCCTGAGAGGCGGGGCAAGCACAGCCCTGGGAGGGGCTCCCGCCTAGTGTTGGGCTGCTCACCTGTTCCCGGCTTCCTCGGGAGCCCCACTGGGCAAAATTTCCTAAGGGAGACCAGCACTGCAGCAGTGCAACGGAAATCAGGCACAGTCTCAGATTATAGATACAAAGAACATCAGGCCAAAAGGAAATATCCCTGCGTCCCACGTTCCCGTTGCTCATTCATCCGCCGATCTGCCAGCACCATGCTGTGCTGGAGGCCCTTGACTCCCCCGGAGGCAATGGCTGTGTCCCTGGGGGCACACACGGCCGCTGTCAGAGTCAAGGGATGTGGGTGCTTTATTTTTACCCTGAATGAGACGGACAGAGCCTGCCTCTCATTCAGTTAGTCATTTGTGGGGATTTTCCAAGCTGACTGATGTTACTTGAAACCGAAAAGGGGGAAAACTGAGAAGGGAATGGTTTTTCAGGCACAAAGGCTAGGAGTACATATCCTGCGATTGTGCACCCACCCCTCCCCCAATAAAGGATTTGGTTTTGTTGATTTATTCCAACAAGCAGATATTAATACTTACACACAAAACCTGCAGCCTTCTCAAGGGCCCAAGCATTTCTTCTCAAGAATGTCTGTGCCCTATCAACTATGCTGTGGGAAATGAACTCAGAGAGGGTGACATCGAAGCAGGGCAGGGACATCCTGAAAGCCCAAGCCTCCTGTTAGTTTTAGGGGCTCTGCCTCATAGGGGAGCAGCTCACCACTGCACCCTATCTGACCGAACTCCGTCCTCTTCCCCACGGGGCCCTAAAACCAAAGACGCCAAAGACATTGGCCTCTCTCACCTGGGGTGGGGTGGGAAAGGAGAAAACACAGTCGGGTTGTGACTTGCTGTTGTGGCAGTAACTTACGCTACCAGAGTGGGTAGCGGTAGCGGCAGCCTAGATGCCACTCCCCTTCGTTTGGAGCCCCGGGCCTCTCCTCAACCCAATACTATGGCTCCTCAAGGTTTAAGATGCAGCCAATTGGATGGGGCAGCAACAGAACCCAAACCTGCAGGAGTGGCCCCGCCTCCACGTCAAAATCCTGCTTGAGACCACACCCTCCAGGGCCACCAGCAGCACAGCACACTGGATCCCACAGGTGCCCGCTCCAGGGAGACGGGCCTGGGAATTGCACAGCTGCACCCCAGCACCGAGAAGTGTGTGACTGCATCCTTCAAGACCCCAAACATCCCACCCCATGCATCTTGTTGATCATCTCTTTTGAAACATGCAAAAACATATGAAACAAGAAATTTCCCATTGTTATGACCAAAATAGGAACTCAAACATGAGCCTGAAATTCTTCACTGGGACACCTTAGAATAAATACTTAACTCTCTGGCATCTTCAACCAATGCATGGTATGAGTCACAACCACAAACTTTCTGCAGGGGAATTTGGAAGGATGTTTCTGATGTCTTAACCTAGAAATTCTATTTCTAGTCATCATTCAAGGCAAATCATCAGACGAATGCACCTCATTTGCAAAAGTAACCAATTGGAAACAACCTAAACATCCTTAAATCAAGGATTAGTTTAAAAATGATAATACATCTATCCAGGGGAAGGCTATGCAACCATTAAAAATGGTGTGTGGGGACCATAGTTAATAAGCCTGTGTTGTATATTTGAAAGTCGCTAAGAAAGTAGATCTTAAAAGTTCTCATGACAAGAAAAAAAATGGTAACTATGTATGTCGAGGGATGTTAACCAGACTTATTGTGATGAACATTTCACAATATATACAAATATTATATCGTTATGTCATACTCCTGAAACTAGCATAATGCTATATGTCAATTATATTTCAACAAAAAAGGATGTAGCTTTATTTTACTGGCTTGTAATTATGTCCATGATATGTTATTATGCTGATATATTCGTATTTTATTGGGGAACAATTAGATATGTATTGCAAGATCAAATCCATGTAAATAGCCATATATACACCAAAATGCTAATAAATATTGTTTTTAAAATAATTTCATGTTTTTATGAATTTTTCCAATGAGCAAATAATCAGGAAAAGAAGAAGCTGATTATATTTTGAAAACAATAGACAACCAAATGCCTTTTTCCCTAGCTAGAAAAGAAAAATGTGTTTCTTTTTTCATAGGCAAATTTGCTCATGTCTGAGAGTTAGTTGTTTTTTTAAAAATCTTTTTAACTACTTTAACATTCAAGCTTACTTTGGAGAAGATTTCATACGTATCCAAAAATAGAGAAAATAATACGATGGGCCCCCATGAGCCTCATTCATGGCCATCTTGTTTCCTCCATTCTCCAAAGGGCTCCTCCTCTCCCTACACTGAATTATTTTGAGGCAAATCTCAGACATCTTAGTATTTCATCCATAAATGCTTCACTATATCACATCTAAAACACAAGGACTCTTTTGGAAACTTAACAATGCTGCTGTTATCACACCAAAAAATTTAATGGTAATGTTACAGTATCATGAAACACTTCGTGATACTTTTCCTAGGGCATTTCTTACAACTGCATTACCCCTGGGTGATCTCCTCCATCCTTAATTAATTCATTTTTAAAGTGGAGAAAATATAGGATCATTGAGAGTAATAAACGAGAGAGTAATAAACGAGAGAGTATATTAAAGAGGCTAGCATAGCGTCTGGCATATTGTAACTGTCCTAAACTAGTAGCAACGGGTGATTTGCGATGTTTTCCACTTTCTCATTCACTAGGCATTTGCACGAATTAGCCCTTATTTTGTGAATTTCCTGTTCATATCCTTTGGCCTTTTTTCTAGGGGGCATTAAGATGGCAACCTTTACCTTTCATATGCTTGCTCACATTCTTTTTCAGGTTATTCTACACTTTTCTACTTTACTTGTGATTATGTAGTAAAATGTGTCCTTCCTTTCCTTTGGATCCAATATAACATACATCTATACTTTTTCAGTGTTTTGTGGTTTCGTGTTTTTTAATTTGGTTCATATAAATTTTGAGAATCACTCATCAAATGAGCCCTGTAATCTATACTTTCACTAAAAAAGCAAAAATATAATCACTCTCTGAATTCATGAGCTTATATATTTTCCGGTAGAATCAGGTTTTTCTTAAGGTGGAACTACTCTAAATATGTACTCAGTGATATAAGGTAATCTTGGGTTTACCATATTCACAGTAATACCAACTAGCCGTTTTGTCTAGGGCTTAAAGTGCTTTCCACATATTGCATTTAATACGTACCATCCTCTTATCAAGGAATTATTATTCTCATCTGGATTCTAGGGATGGAACACTGGGCTAACGGAACAGAGAGATTAGCTACCTTGAGCCCAGGTTATCTGCCTCCCAAGCCCCTCGAACACCAGACTATGCCTCCTTCCTCACCTGCAAAGTGAGGAAGGTCCTTAGGGGGCCACCTCAAAGAGCTGACGATGAGTCAATAAGTATAAAGCATGCAGAAGAGCGTCTGAAATGCTGTGAGCGCTCCATAAATGTTACCCTTCATCTTCGTCATCATTACTGTAGTAACAAAGATAATAAGTGCAAACGAATAGAGTATAAATAATATTAATTATTACAATATAATAATAATAAAAGCCAATGTTCACTGAGGTATTGCTAGGCACCAGGAAGCATTTTACTTGCTGGTTATCCTACAAGGTAGGTACTTTTATTATCCCCTTTTTACAGAGGAAGAAACTGAGGCACAGTGTTTGTGACTTGCCTGAGAAGCTAAGACGTCACCAGTTTAGCAAATGCACTCAGTTAGTAGGTGGTGGAGCTGTGACTGGAATCCAGGCAGGCTGATGGCGGGGCTACCTTTCTGGGACCACCACCTTAGATCCCTGCCTTGTGGGCATAAAATCAGGACCTCTTGTTCCCCGTCACAACTTGTGGACAGATGGCTACAGTCTCGGAAGCCCAAGGATTAGGAACACAGTGACAGATTTAGAAAATGGCACTCTCTCAACGTTTGCCACAGCCTAAGAAGAAGAAGGAGACTCTTGGCCTTAAGGTGGAGACGCCGACAGGCTGCACGCGAGCGCCAGCGAAGAAGAGGATGCGTTCTCGGCCCAGCGATGCAGCCCCTGGCCCAGGGGGTTCCGCGCCGAGGGATGGAGAGCAGCGTCTCGGCCACCAGCAGAGGGCGCAGTGGCGCCGTGGGGAGGACCCACGTGTCGTCTGATGTCTCCAAGTCGGGGGGGTGAACCTCGCTTTCCCTGGGTCTCAAGAGAGGAAATGCTTTTCTCTTTCACAAGGTTCTTCACCCACGGGGCGACTTTCTTTTCCTCTCCATGTCATCCTATTACACAGGCAGGAAGTTCTGTTCACTTGGCTGTTGGGAAGACTTCTCCTGCCCCGCGGTCACAAAACAACAAATAAAACGAATTGACCCAGAAGTTAGGCAATCAAAGAGGAGCCGAAATCGCTACTTGATAAAGCCTGTCGATTGAAGAAAGCGGACTATCATTCCTGCGTGGTGACCCGCAGGCTGGGAAGCTGGATCTGTGTTTGTCTAATTGCTTTGGAAACACGTAAGTGGGTCATTAAACAATCGAGGGACTGGGCTCCACATTTCGAAAAAATTGAGCAAAACTAAACAGAATAGAATAGAACCAATAATAGAACAGAAAAGTTTTTCATTCTTTTGTGTGCGTGCGTGTGTTTACTGGGTTGCAATGTAAAACATATCTAATTCTGTAGTTCGCAGTTTAAAAAATGTGAAAGCTGCTGGTAGATGATGCAAGTCCTTCAGCCAAATCCTGGGAATCCAGGCTCTGCAGCCCTGGTCTGTCTTGCACGTGGCTTGGTCTGGGTAGCTGGCCATGTTTGATAGATATTTTGAAAAATCATCCAGCCCCTGCCCAAGCTTCAGTCCTTATTAATGTTTTTATTTTCCAGAAAGACGCTAAGGGGAGTGACGGCAGAGATGGTGGTGTTTGGGGGGAGGGCGAGTAAATCCCGCTGATACAGCACTAAAAACAGAGGGAAATGGGGGGAAATGGGGGTCAGAGGGCCCGCGGGAACCACAGCACCATCACCATATGAATCTTCCATCCCCAGGGTTTTCCAGGTAAGTTCAGGGACAACATGAATAAATCAATAAAACAGTAGATCCCAGTGATGCAGATTAAGAAATAATACATCCACTGAGTAAGGGGGAACATTTTTTCTTTTGCACATTATCCTCACATTTTTCTATAACTGTAACCACACTTTGGGTTTTGCCAGTTTTTCAGTTGACACCAGCGCCAAGGTATAAATACTTAAATAGTGACCAGCTGGTTACTTAGACGTAATAGAAATAGGTCTTAATTTTCTCAATGGATAAAAAAGAACTTTGATCACTTTCATGAGTGCTCAACAAATACAACTATTACGTGTATTTCAAAATTGAGAATGAAATTTTCTTCCTGGTCTGCTGACATTTGCAACCGTTATAGCTTATTATTTCACTGTGGACGCAGAGGGGAAGGGGCACAGGCACAGGCTTCCTGCCCACCGAGAGCCCAGGCTCTCACCCCATCCAGCTCTCCGCTGTGGCTGAGCCCAGCTGGGTCTCCAGAATCCCACCCCCAGCCCCTCCTGCAGCAGGAAATGGGAAGCAGGCAGAGAAGATGAGACAGACCAAAACACAGCACGACCCATCCAGCGAAACACTTTAGCGCCGCCTGTTTCGGCCGGTGTGAGCGCACTCTTAACCCCCTTGGCCCCATTTTGGGCCTGAAATCCGAAAAGATGCACTTACGTGTCTTCTGAGGGGGGTGGGAGATGGGGGCTGGGCAGCCTCCTGATAAAGACAAGAAAACCTCCACCCTGTGGTCCAATCATCTGATGGCGTCTCCCGGTGGATTCCCTTTTCTCTTGCTCTCCCTTCTCCTTCGGTAAAAGCTGTTTGGTCCTTGCAGATAAGTGTCAGCTCTGCTCCTAAGAATGGTTAGGCCAGAGCATCAAAGGTGAGCAGTGGCCGCTGTCATTAACAAGAGAGCCTCTGACAAAGACCGCTTAGAATGCAAACCCTTCCCCAGCAGTCAAGAGAGGCAGGAAAAACAAAACAGCTGCTTGTCACATTAAAGCAGCTTGCTTACACCCTGCCAAAGTAGAAAAGAGCTAATTTTTGTGTTTTGTCAGAGTTTGAGTCAATGGTTGACCCAAACCAACAGATTATCTAGGAAAAAATAGACACATTACTGAAAAACCTACCTAAATGGATTGGTTTTGTGCCGGCAAACATGCAGACTATGGGTTCCGCACTTCCCTTTACCACTCACAGGCAGGCATTGTGTTGGCTTTCTCGATTTTGTGGATTTGAGTTAAAAAATAGTAATACCAATAAAAGAGCCTTTGGGGAGAGGTGACTCAGGACAAGACCCAGGGCTACAAGGTCTGCTTTCCCCTCCCTCTCAGAGGAGGAAGAGGACGGGACAAGGGTTCAGTTTCACTACGACAACGTCAGCCTCCCTTAGAAGCTGCCTGGGTTCGGCAAGAGAGAAGGGATGGACGCACTCAGAGTTTCCCTCCTTGAAGGACCCCAGAAGAATTCCTGTTGAGATCTGTGGCTTCCAGCAGTTCAGGCCCAATGTCCTGCCGCTCTGAGAGCCCGGGTCACCACCCGACCCAGCCCGTCACTTATTCCAGATGTTGTGGCTTTGTCGTCTATAGAATAGTCTCTAAAAAGGAAACCAGGGAGGAATTATCCACTTTCTTAACTTTCCAGACACAGCCCTGGATAAATCAACCACACAAATGAGTGTTGGAGGAAAGTTTATAAACATGAAGCGGGATGGAGAGCTGAGGAAAGGTCAGCGGCCTGGGATACAGCAGGAAGCCTTGTGAGTCAGTGTGCGGGGGGGGCATGGGGGATGGCAGGAGGCATGAAGGGACAGGGGCTCCGCTGCCCATTCCCCACATTAGTCAGACAGTGCCTCGTGGAACCACAGAGCGTGCCAAGCACTTACACGTGTGTATCTGCATCTCAGTCTTTTGGGAAAAGACCAGCCCTTCCTGGACCCTTTAAATGATGTGACTCAGCCTTCACCCTGCCCTTTCTCATGGGCAGACTTACGGTGTTCGAGGTGGGAGACCAAAGGAAGTGGGTTTTGTGGCCAGCTCAGTCATTACAGGAAGGTGAACCAAAAGGTAATGAGGGGCGCAGCACCTGTATTTCACCTTCACTCTGACCTATTCACCTCTCACTGTAACCGAGCAGGACCCCATGGGGCCTTCCCAGGACAGACCTCCCCCGCCATCATATCCTCTGCCGTAGCTCCTCTCTGAAGCACCCAGGTAACAGTGTCTGAGGCACATTTCCTCAGTTGTTGTTACAGATGTAAAAAACCTCCCCCTCTCCAACAAATGGAAGATGTGAACTGATGACCGTGTGAACACATAGCCCCAGGCCTCCTGGAGCCTAAGGACTGATAATGTTTCGTTCTGTTTTGTTTTTAAATATTTATTTATTTGGACGTTCAGGGTCTTAGTTGCGGCATGTGGATCTAGTTCCCTGATCAGGGATCGAACCTGGCCCCCCTGCATTGGGAGCACGGAGTCTTAACCACTGGACCACCGGGGAAGTCCCAAGACTGATGGTGTTAACCCCTGCGACACCACCCTGCTACCTTACCATCAGCTAATCAGAGAATTGTGCACAGCTGATCACAGACCCTGCCACACCCCTCCCTCACCTGGCTTTTAAAAGTGCTTCGGGAGACTCAAGACGGAGGAGACATATGTATACGTATAGCTGATTCACTTTGTTATACAGCAGAAACTAACACAACATTGTAAAGCAACTATACTCCAATAAAGGTGTTAAAAAAAAGAACACCAATCCCATCCATGAGGGCTCCTCCCTCAGGACCTAATCACCTCCCCAGGCCTCACCTCCTAAAGCACGACGTTGGGTGTTAGGGTTCCAACATATGAATTTTGCGGACAGGAACATTCTCACCACAGCGGCCACCTTTGAATGCTGTCGTTGTCAACCACAGAATAAGAGGGTTGGACTATATCTAAGCTCCAACAGTTTGGGTCTTTGAAAGTAATGATAAGAGTTTACAGCTCAATTTTAGTGTCAGAAATCTTTGTGACTTGTTCAATCATAAACTGACCTGTGATGAGAGTGTGCTGGCTAACTGAAAGACGGCTTTTGTTTGCTTGGATTAGAAGTACATCCTCTTGGTATGGTAACTGCATCTATCATATGTGGCTCAGAATTCTGGCTGACGTAGGCCAGCTGGGAAAACTAAGTGAGTTATTACTTATTTTGGTCTGACAGGTAGAGTCTTTCAAAGCATGGGGCCCACCAGCGGGGTGATTCACGGGCAATCTCAGTGACACCAGAGTTGGCCCCCACAGGGGACCCCAAAGTTGCTTCCAGTGCCAAGGTGCTCAGACTGCGGGGTCACAGGTATTTATTTGCATTTGAGGAGTGAGGGGCTCAGAGACACAGCCAATATTCCCTGAGGACAAGGGCCTTGCACAACTGGTCAGGCATGAAGAGTGAGGGCCATTACCTTTGCCAGCCCTACCCAAGCCCACACTGCCCTCCTGTATCCTGGCTACCCAGGGCCACACCACATGCCAAACCACCTGACATCTGAACTGTCACTCTACAACCCTCCACGTCCCATCCCCAGGGGCTCAAACGCTAATGCTCCAGGCTCATCAGTGTTCATGAGTGTTCAGCGCCAGTCAGTTGATGAGGGCTTCGGGAGAGGTAATGTCTTTCCTTAAAGAAGTAGCTCTGAGCAAAATGAGCAAGTAAACACAGTCCTTTCCACGAGTGCACAACCGTAAGCCTCAAGCGAATGGCCCAAATGCAATGCATCCTAATTTAAACGTGAGCCACCACATGACAACCAACTCTCCATCACGGGGTGATGAACCCCACATTGGCCTCCCGCTTGCTGTCCATGAGGTCGAAGGGCGTGTGCTTTAGCAGCTGGACGGGAGGAGAAGGTGGCCACCTTTTGGGTGGCATGTGATACCTCACTTTCTTCCAGAACTTGGTCTTTGCACACTGTGACTGCTCTGTGAAGTCCCCACTCCACTGGACGGCCCCATGCTTCTGTTTGATGTACTGAATGGACTCTGGCAAGGTTGTATAGTCCTTGACCTTCTCCAGTTCAATCAGAATGACCTTTATCCCATCCTGGATGAGAACATTGTAGACTGCGATTTGTTCTTCTGACATGTTCCTTAATAGGTCAAGGCTCAGCGCTTCGGGAACTATGATGATGATCAGTCTTCTGCACAGCTTAATATTTTCATCAGTGACATTGACCACAGCTGGAAATAAAGAAAGAAGATGCAGGACATCTCATGATGAAAAGAGCCACAGACCATGCACTACTCAGAACAAGGATCTTATCATGTCTAACTTTGTATCTCCAAACTCAGCTAAAGGTCTGGTATATATTAGAGGATAAATACTTTTTAAAAAGCAACAGAGTTTTAAAGGATAGGACACATGTAGTTAGCTCAAATGTTGTACTAATCTTTATTTGTGTTTTCCTCTTGTGCTTCATAGCTATTTAAATGACCAGGACTTAAGAGACTAACTTGAAACCAAATAACATATCCTAATGATTTCTTGGGAAGGGGAGGGGAAAGTTCTTGAAATATCCAACTATGGATAAAACTTGGTCTTTTTTCAAAACAAAGGCCAAGTTTTATATCCTCCTTATGCTTAGGATATAAGAATAGACTGTAACCACCCCAAGAGCACTTCCTTCTTCTCTTTGGTTTATTTTAATATTTCTAGTGCCTACAACATTACCTGGCACATAGCAGATGCTCAATAAATATTTGTTGAAGAAGTGAATGAATGAATAAATATTGATATGCTTACGAAATGAGAGCTCTTCTGCAGGTTTATAACAAGCACTGGATCACATTTTCATTTCCTCATGGAGGATGATTTCATAACTTGAAAAGATGTGATAAGCTATGGATAGGAGCAGCCTACAAATCCAAAGTTCTTAGAAACCTTTTAAAATGACCCAGAACAGGCCACTAGGTAGTAATCTTGGTTTCCTGGTGATATTTCAAATATCAGCTGTTTACTGTATCTCCGTCTAAGAGAAGGTATAGGATAAGACGGATGTTTTCATCTATTGAGTATCTAATATGTGCTAAGCTCCATACTGGTCCCCACTCAGGTTTTACCTCATTTAATTCTCTCAACTGAGTCAGGGAAGCATTCTCAACCCCATTTGACAGACGGGACAACTGAGGTTCAGTGATGTTAACTGCATTTCCCAAAACTACTCTCCTATTAAAAGGGGGAAATAAATAACTTCTATTTTATTTAGGTAGGGCAGGGCTGGAGAGAGTTGTAGTTTATAAAACCAGCCTTAAACATGAGCTCTTTTACAAATTCAAATTGACAGAAAATACTCAGCGGTCAGTCTCAAGGATGTGACAGCGAATGACCAGTTGTCCCTTTTTCATCTCTTGGCCAACGCTGTGTATGTCATCATCCAGCGGTTCATACAAATGGGTCAACCATATCCTTACCCAAAGTGAAAGTCACATGATTTCAACCAGGAATCCCCGTTATCCTGTTGTAGGGATGAGCCTAATGAGAGAAGAGAGCCTGGTCCTACCTCCTCAGCTCTGGGGCTGTGGGCAGGGGAGTGAAAGGCTCCCTGTGGTTCTGTGGGAAAGGCAAGCATAGCTCCTTCTGTTTGTAAAGTCAAAAAGAGAGAGGTTCCTTTCCATTTTTTTTTTTTTTTTTTTGGCTGCATTGCAGCATGCGGGATATTAGTTCCCCAACCAGGGATCAAACCTGTGCCCTCTGCAGTGGAAGCACGTAGTCCTAACCACTGGACCATCAGGGAATTTCAGTTCCTTTCTATTTTATTCATTTCTTATTTTTATACCTCATTTAAAACATACCTTGTCCAGGAAAGTCATCCCTGCCAAATATAAATAACTTGTATCCACACTGCCTCTCCAGCACCTCGGGGAGAATCTTCAATGCCAGAGTGTCCACATCATGGCTGTGGCTCTCTCTTTGAGGCTTGGGGTACAAGACGTATGCATCATACAGCTTCCCATCTGAAAAGGAAATGGGACAAGCTCGTGAAATTATTCCTACCAAATTATGTGAACAAAGTGAACATCTGAGTTGCTATCATGGTGTCTTTTTCCTTGGGTTCAATGACTTCCAGGGGCCCAGCTGGCTGACTCATTGCCAAACACTGCATCTCATTCTTTCAACACTTTAAATTTTCACTCCAATCTCTTCTTTCAGGCATGGTTGTTTGAGGATAAGTTGAATGTAATTCATCTTTGTTTCTCTAGAGGTAAGGTGTCTTTTTCCCCTGGCTTCATTCAGAATTTTTTATTCTGTAGTTTGAAAATGATATGCCTAGGTATCGTTTTGTTTGTTTGTCTTTGGTATTTATCCTAATTGGAGTGCTCTGAGCTTCCTGGATCTGTGGTTTGGTATCTGACATGAATTTGGAGAAATTCTCAGTAATTAGTGTTTGAAATATTTCTGTTCCTCTCTTTCTTCTCCTACTGGTATTCCCATTATATGTATGTTACACTCTTTGTAGTTGTCTCATAGTCATTGGATATTTTGTTCTGTTTTTTTATTTTTTCCGGTCTTTGCTTTTCAGTTTTGGAGGTTTCTACTGAGGTATCCTCAAGCCCAGAGATTCTTTTCTTAGCAGTGTCTGGTCTAGTAATAAGCCCATCAGAAGCATTCTTCATTTTTGTTTGTTCTCTGTTAGCATTTCTTTTTGGTTATTTCTTACTATTCCCATCTGTTTACATTGCCCATCTGTTCTTGCATGCTGTCTACTTTATCCTTTAGAGTCCTAAGCATAGTAATCATAGTTGTTTTAAATTCACAGTATGATAATTCCAACATCCCCACCATATCTAGTTCTAATGCTTGCTCTGTCTCTTCAAATTGTGGGGGGGTTTTTTGTCCTCTAATAGGCCTTATAGTTTTTCTTGATAGCTGGATGTGATCTACCAGGTAAAAGGAATTGCTCTAAGTAGGTCTTTAGCAACATGTGGTGAGGAATGGAAAGAGGGGAAGTATTCTCTAGTCCTCTGATTAGATCTCAGTCTTTTAGCGAGCCTATGCCTCTGGACTATGAAATTCACAAATGTTTCCTCAGTGTTTTCTCTGCCCTTAGGTTGGGCAGGATGGCTAGAGAGGGCTGGAGTTTGTTATTTCCCTTTGCTCAGGCCAGTCAGGCCCCTGATAAAACCCCAGCAGGTTAGGCTCTCATTAACTAGTGTATCCCGAGGGCAGTCCTTGTTAAGAACAGAATGCTCTGGTGTCTTTTTCCCCTCTCCCTCTCCCCTTTCCCCTCTCCCTGCTGGAAGCACATAAAGGAATTTTTCTCTGATATTTACCATCAGAGCTTGGTCAGGCTCCTGGAAGTAAAACTCAGGAAAGTGTGAGGGCCCCTTTATGATTGGGTCCCTGAAGAGGGTTCCCAGACCCAATTGCAATATGTGTGTGTGGAGGTTTCCCCACACCAACAAGCAATTCTTGGATGCCAGCAGGGTGTCTAAGAATTCAACTCCATTCTGACACTTTCCACCCAGAGATAGAATCAGATTGCACAGGGAAAGGGCTCAGTCCCACAAGATCACATTCCACTTCAGACGCCCAGTTGTTACCTGTGCTTCTGACCAAGGCGCTCCAAACTGGAGGTTCCAACGACTCCCCCCGACCCACCCCAATGTAAGCAGCTCCTTGAAGGAAGCAGCTCTTTGCAGGAGGCCCTTTTGTCCTGTCGCTCTAGCAAAGCTATATTTTAACTTAACCTTTACGCCAGGTGCCTCCATGCTTAACTAACCTCTGGCCAAAGCACACCTTTCGAATCTTTTGATCACACAAGGCCTCGCCTAACCTCTTGATTCTTTTCTTAGAAGTAGAAATGAAGAATAAATAATTAACAGATGACTACATCTCTTCCCCAGCTTCCCCTTCAGTAATCTCACAAGTAGACTGTGTGCACAAGATAGCATCTAAAGAAAGATCATGAGGAGTCAACAAGCCTGCAAGCAGTGGGAGATGGTGAAGAATCTGACCCCCTTTCTCAGTGATTAACTGAGATTATTTCCCCTTTTCCCTTTAACACTTTCATGGCCGCGCAGAATCTTTGGAGTTGGTTCTGGGACACCAGTCCACCTTCTCCCCTGGTTGCCGGCCTCCTGAATAAAGCAACATTTCCTTTTCCACCCAACCCTTATCTCTCGAGTATTGGCTTTCGAGCGAGTTTTGTAACACTAATTCAGGATACCAGGAGCGAGTCCAAGGTGTTACCTGTACTCCGGACCAGTTGGCTATAAACCAGATTCCCACGACCCCCTCCTTGGGTTCGATTAATTTGCTAGAACAGACTCAGAGAAACATGGTACTTACTAGACCACTGACTTATTATATAAGGATTTTAAAGGGTATGAAATCAACAGCCAGATGAGGAGATGTACAGGGCAAGGGATGGAGAAGGGGATAGAGCATCCGTGCCCTCTCTGGGGGGCACCACTCTCCCCAAACGCTACCTGCTCACCAGCCCAGAAGTTCTCCAGAGCCTGTCCTTCCAGGTTTTCTGGAGGCTTCATTACACAGGCTCGATTGATTAAATGAGGAGAAGGGAGCTTCACAAAGCTCATCCCTGATTCATCCTGTGCAACTGTGTCAGATGGTATTTTCCAAAAATAGCCCCAGCAGTATTTCCAGTCCCATATGTTCTCTCTGCACTTTGCCACACCCCACAAAGAGGCAGAATCTATTTCGCCTTCCTTAGAATTGGGTGAGACTCTGCAGCTGCCTTGACAAGTGAACAAGGTAGAATTGATACTAGAAATTCAGGGTCTGAGTCATTAAAAAAATAATGGCTTCTACCTAGCTCTGCTGTTCTTGAAACACTAGCCCTTGGAAGCCGTCGCATGCTGTGAGGAAGCCCAGTGTAGTAGCCACCATTGAGAGATTACTTGGAGAGGAGCCCAGGCCACCAGTCAACAGCCCAAATCAACTGCTTGTCTTCCAGCTGAAGCCCCAGGCATCATGGGGCTGAGACAGGCCACCTCCGCTTTGCCCGTCCACACTCCTGACCCACAGAATCTATAAGCAAAATAAGTGGTGGTTTTATGCCGTAAAGTTTTGAGGTAATTTGATTCCCAGCCACAGTATCTGGACCGGGATTGGGGAAATAACAATGAATAGCAACAAATAACAATGAGGGGGACCACTCCCCGCAACTGTCTACATCATCAAGAAAATTACGAGACACAGACCTACTAGTGAGTTTCCTAAGGAAAGTGGGCCCTGCTCTCTGTGTGTAATGGTGGGGAAACAGGGCACCCGGGTTCTGGTGAAGTTCCTTTCATTTTCTAAGGAGATTCATCCCTACTTTTGATGTTAAAGCATCTGTGTACACCCTCATTGGCTGTTGGCAAAAATACAGTCGTTTGTTTGCACAACTTAATGTTTATGAAAGTTGCCTAAAGATGATTTGATTCCCTACTTCTCTCAATACGATGTTGCTAAATTTTAAACCTGATCAAACTGGTCCCGTGGAAAAATCAGATGGAATCAATTTGACCTTCAGGTAAGTGCGCTAACTGAATTGCATGAGTTTTTGGCATTTTTGCCCTAGCATGAAGACACTGGAGAAAAGGCACATTAAACAAGCTTTTACATTTACCATGGGAATTTTGTTGCAAGCAAAGTTCATTACATCACATGCTTTAAAAACAAGATCTCACTACAAAACAATTTTCCTGAGGAATTGGCCCAGAAAAAGCCATGTGCTCTCATGAGCGAATGAAAAGTTTGTGTAAACAGTGCCATGAACCTTGTCATGGCTTTGCCTTCACTTTTAAAGCAAGAGCATCTTTAAAAACCATCCAAGGTGGGTCATTAACTGTCCCCTGCCCTGCTTATGTTATCATTCTACCCTTTGTTCACTGTACCTGTTTTGTTTTTGCTTTTAATTTATTTTATTTTTGGCTGCGTTGGGTCTTCGTTGCTGCGCGCAGGCTTTTCTCTAGTTGCAGCGAGCGGGGGGCTACTCTTCCCTGTGTTGTGCGGGCTTCTCATTGCGGTGGCTTCTCTTGTTGCCGAGCATGGGCTCTAGGCACATGGGCTTCAGTAGCTGTGGCACGCGGGCTCAGTAGTTGTGGCTCGCGGGCTCAGTTGCTATGCGGCATGTGGGATCTTCCTGGACCAGGGCTCGAACCCGTGTCCCCTGCATTGGCAGGAGGATTCCCAACCACTGAGCCACCAGGGAAGCCCTTGTTTTTGTTTTTAATCATCTGTTCTACAGGTGCATTCCCCACAAACCTATTTGGAATAAGGTGAGGCATAGACACATCTCTCACGTAGATTTGTAAACGAATCCTTATATCTGTGTACACACATGCACACGTGGGATAAGAATTTTTAAACTCCCTCCTGTGAGTTAACAGACAATACACAGAGCTCCTGGACTTAGCCAGGCCTGTCCATGACTCAATAAAACTGTGAGTTATACACATCTCACTATTAATCACAGCTGCGGCTTGACGAATCTGGTTGGAATAAACAACTTATCACGAGAAGGACACATGTTCTCTCTCTCCCTCACTTGTATTTGTTGTCCATTACTCCACATGTTCTCAACTAACCAGAAAATATCCTCAAGGGACACAAAACTGGAAACAGCATCTGGGACTCATCTCAAGGTCTCATCACTAACTCACTGTTGAAGTCACACTCAAAGAGGACGCACAGTGCAGTTCTCAGAGCCTGAGCTGGAGGAAATTTAATCACCAAGGGTGCGTGTACTTTTCTGACTTAAAAGGAAGAAGACCGCTGGCTGACTGTAGGTTCCCATCTCCAAATCCTCAGCCCACCGGTACCAAATCTGGGCAGCAGCCCGGTCTGAGCAGAGGGTGGGGCTCCCTGAGTCAATCAACTGTCCAGCTTCCCCTGCTCAGGGTGAGGCACAATTCCTTTTTTCTCTTCCTGCTACACTTGACCTCACTCGTGGCGGTTTCACCACACACTCAGCCTTCACGCTCCGGGGATCCCGGTAGGTCAGGGAGGGAGTTCCGGGGACAACACTGAACCCACGCAGTCCCCTGTCAGTCAACAAACAAAGCATCTCTGTGTCAGAAGAGACAAGCAGCCGTGCTGCCCTGAGGTGTCTTCTCAAACAGGTGCAGGAGGACCACAGGCAGAGGTGGGCTTACGCAGAGTAGGCTCTACAGGGGCCAGGGCCCAGCTCAGCGCCTGCAACGTTGAAAGAGCTTCAGGCTGCATTGGACATGCAACGCCGATTTCCACAGGTGAATTGTGCCGTCAAAGAAACAAAACCAAAACCAGAGTCTGGTTCTTTCCAGGTTGCTCAAGGGCCGCCAATTCTGAATTCTGAAATTTAACTTAAACTCCAAGTTAGGATACTTACGGTTTATCAAACATGTGGACAGACACGTGGTTTTATATGCCAAGCAGGCACTCAGTATGACTACCACCCTTCTGTGTAATAGGGATTCCTAAAACGCGCTGGGACCCACCCCACCTCCTTGAGTTCCCAGCAACACTGCAAGTCTATGGACTTGAAAGGGACGCGTTTGTGTATCTCCGTGCAGGAAAGCCGCACGGACCTCTCTCAGCCATGTGTGACTTTTTTATCCAGTTAGGACACGTTAAAGCAGATGCATTACTTTTGTGCGAGGCCTTGATTGATCACATCTATTCTGAGATACAAAGAAAATAGCACAGAGTTAAAATCACCGTGATGGGGGCTTCCCTGGTGGCGCAGTGGTGGAGAGTCCGCCTGCCGATGCAGAGGATACGGGTTCGTGCCCCGGTCCGGGAAGATCCCACATGCCGCGGAGCGGCTGGGCCCGTGAGCCACGGCCGCTGAGCCTGTGCGTCCGGAGCCTGTGCTCCGTAACGGGAGAGGCCATAGCAATGAGAGGCCCGCGTACCGCAAAAAAAAAAAAAAAAGCAGCACAGTGCTGGGAAATGCCGTATCCTCAGATTTGGGACCACACGGGCACTTCTCCGGTGACTAATGCCGGCAGGACGCGGCTCCCCACGCCAAAGTGAACCCCCAGACAGAGCAGCAGGGGCAGCTTCCTTGGACCTTCAGACATGGGAGACCCCTGCACCCCAGGACCCTCAGTGCTTTCCTGAGCTTCAACTCTGCTATTCCTACAGGACTCTGTGAGGCAGGCTCTGATCATGGTCCCCTCCCCCCTCTCCCCTCCCCTCCCCTCCCCTCCTCTTCCCTTCCTCCCTCCCTCCCTTCTTTCCACCTATACCTAAGAAAGAGAAGAGAATTAAATACCTAAACCACACAGGGAGTAAGTGGAGAACTCAAATTCAAACCCAGGTCTGTCTCTCTCCAAACCTGAAAGTTGGAGATAAATCTTTTTGGGCCCCCAACCCAGGCCCAGAAGGAGCTGCAAACACAGGCAACTCCTTGCTCTCTGTGACATAAATTCTGCATGCACGTGTGCTGTGTTGAAGATGTACCATGGACAGAGCTCACGCTGCTCCAAGAGAAATTTTTGTCTTCTGCCTACACCAGTGGGCGTGAGAACCTTCCTAAAACAGTTGCACTGGGAGCCAGGAGACGATCTGCCAGGTCACTCCTAGCTTGCAAGCCTTACGCGATTGTACAGTGCTGGTGGCTATGGGCAAATCCTTTCTCTAAAGTACGAGAAGCCCCAGGGAGACGCTCTCCTCTAAAGTTGCCGACAACACGAAAGGCAAGCTAGTAAAGATGGTCAAGTATATTTACAACCGTTATGCGGACGAGCAGATTCCAGGACGATGCATGTTTCAATGGCTACTCACCTTCTATGGGCCCTGCAGAATGCAAGGCACTTCGATACCAAAGTACAACGTCGATCTTAAAAACGTTGTAGATACAAATGGCAGACACCGCCGCGCTGGTCAAAACAAGAAGCCCTCCTATCAAGTAAGCTCGAAAATCTGTAACTACAAATGACAGCAAAAAAAAAAAAGAAAAAAAACCCCAATAAATAATAAAATAATAATAATACAAAGAGTCAATTATACACTTAACTTACACAAGTCCTATTACATACGCCAAATGGGTATTAGATGGCAGAGAGGGGAACACTTAATTATTCCTTTACAGTTAAGTAATAGGTATGGGGAGTAGAATAATTTGGTCTTGACCTTGAATTTGGGGAAGAAAATGTGCTCTTGGGAATCTGGAGAGGGAAATTCTGCAGACCCCCAGCTCCAGACGGTGGATGTGGCATGGCTCTGACCGCAGGAAGACTGCTCACCTATCAAAGCACACGTGGCCAGGTCCTCCTTACTCAACACTAGATTCTCCGTAGGTGGAGCCTGAGAACCTTTACTGGGAAAGTTCCCCAGGTGGTTCTGTTGCATGTTCTTGATTATATTACTGTTATAACCGCCTTCCCAGTTACTCAAACTTGAGCAGCAGGACCCCTGTCATAAATAAAGAACCTTCAGTTGCCTCCCTTGGAAGCCATCTCCGTGGCTTCATAAGGCTGGCCGAGAGCCAGACTCCCACCTCATCCCCTCTGGGCCAGCAGAGGCCAGGCTGGGCCCCCGTCTGCAAGACATGGTCTCAGGAAGGGCGTTTACACCCTGCTCTCTTTTGTGAGCACATTGCCAAGCAATTAAAGCAAAAGCAGTGGGCAAGAGATGACCAAGGAGAAGAACCAGTTTCTCTGTGACTCCAAGTCCCCTCAAAGCATGCTCCTACCTATCTGAAAGGAGGGACAGCACAGCTTTCTGCCTCACCACAGCCCAGAGTGCTGCTGTCAAAGAAGGAGGCTCTGGGAAGGAGAGAACTAGAAAAGAGGAAGTGGGAAAGCAGAAGAGAAATCCTCCCCATTCTTAGAATCCACCGAACATCCACCACTTCCTTCATTGGCCCCCTCCCTGGTCCTCCGGTCCCCACTGGAAAGTGCGTGTGTGTAGGAGGGTGGGCGGGAGGGGGGAGGGGAGCTTACTAAAGAGCTGATCACAACCTGCCCTAGGCCACACCATGTTGCAAACATTTTGCAAAGAAATCTCTATGCGTGCTTGTATGTCTTCAAATACATGGCATAATAAAGCACAATAACTAAAAACACACCCTGTGTCCCCAAAATTAATCCATTGATTAAGTCCCAGCATAGCCAAGTGGATCTGCTCTGCACGCTGATGCCCATTTGGTCCTGACCGTGTGTTTGAACCTCTAGCTTCTATCTGTTGGATGGAATCACCTCCTCCCCACTGCCACCTCCCACTTCTATGCTTTTTACCAGCTCTTGGAGCAACGGTGCCACCTCTCCCCTCGGGAAGACCTGTGTCTGGGGACCTTTACTGTACACATCGGGGATCTTGGCATTACAAATGGTCATGATAAAAAGACCATGGCCACAATATTCATGAGATTCAAAAAGCCTCTGGTAAGTAAACAGGAGTGTTGGCCTGAAATTCTTGGGTTGATCATTCGCTGCATTCAGGAGTGTCGACACCCTCTGCTCTGTAATTGAGCTAAAAGACAATGAAATTCCAACCAGGAAGTTAATGAATAAGTTCAAAGGAAGTTTTGGCTTTGAAACGGAAATAAATGGAAAACTCTGTTGAGACATCAGGTGTCTATTGAAGGCCCTATTTAAGGGGGTATTTACCTCTTGGGTCCACATGGCTACCACCAGCCTTAAACTGAGATGGCAGCTGAGAACAAGTGATTAAAGGAAATTCATAGAAGAGCACACCCAACCCAAACAACTCTCTAGAGAGCCTGCTTCCGATAATCCAAATATGATTCACATCTGAAGGTGTCTTCAACAAAAATCAGGAAGTCCAATGGAGAAGTTGTAACCTACTTCAGGTCCCAAGGAAACCAACAAGAGGCTTGGATTTTTTTTTTTTTTTTTTTGCGGTACGCGGGCCTCTCACTGTTGTGGCCTCTCCCGTTGCAGAGCACAGGCTCCGGACGCGCAGGCTCAGCGGCCATGGCTCACGGGCCCAGCCGCTCTGAGGCATGTGGGATCTTCCCGGACTGGGGCACGAACCCGGGTCCCCTGCATCGGCAGGCGGACTCTCCACCACTGCGCCACCAGGGAAGCCCAAGAGGCTTGGATTTAAGAGAGTTTGTTCCTAAGAATTTAGGGAAAACAAAACAGAGTGCACATGTCCAAATATACATTGCATGTGAGATATGAAATAAGTGTTGATAGGAACAAAGATGAATTAGTAAGTGTAGGTTTCCTAACTAACCTAAAACAAAGGAGATTAAGGACATGTCCCCTCTCCTGTACGATCAGCAGGTGTTAATTGATAACATCATTAGTTGCTCTGAGCCTGGACTTTGCCTCAGAATCCTTCTGAACACAGTGCTTCCACGTGGTTATTACCTATAAGGCAGTATTGACATAGAAATTGACACTGGTCTTCCTCAGTCTAGGTTGGGGCAGACTTCAGTTATAACCACTTCAGGTCTTGTGCAATTTTCAAGGCTTCCCACAATCAGGTTCCCCTCTTTTCTCTGGTGTGGACCCTGAGGCACTCTCTCCAGCAATTTTACTCCTAATGATGTATCACAAAGGAATGCTTCTACATAAGCACCAGGACCAACACACAAGAATTTCCAGAGCATCATGATTTGTTAACAGTCCCAAACTGGAAACAACTCAAATGACCACATAGTTACAGTAGAATGGATACACTGTAACCTAGTTATTCAATGGAACAGGATTCAGCACTGAAAATGAATGAACTTCTGCTACACGCTACATCACCGTCGCCTCAGTGAACCCCGTAAACCTAAGAAGAGAAGCAACACATCAAAGAAAACCTACTATGTAACTCTCTTTATAGAAAGTTCAAAATCTGTCCAGTAAGCAGTTGGAAATGCAGAGGTGCCACATGGGAAGGGAAAATGTCATTGGAGATGTGGAATTTGTTTTCACGCACACAGGGATGACAGTTGAAACCATGAGGAAAAGGGATAGTATCAGAGAGGAGTGTATAGAAAGAGTGGCTCTGAGGATAGAATCACCCAGATGTACCATAGAGGGAGATGGGATGCACATGACTGATTGGGGGAAAGTGATCCCAAACGACTTTCTATGACCTTTCCCGATACATTTAAGAATTGAAAGTTTTTCTCGAGATTATGATTTCATCCTTCACTATTTACTCTCTGGTTCCATCACCTCCAATGGATAATCAACACACTCTGTACAGTGTTAAGTGCACAATCTGTGTACGCACATGGAATTGGAAGCCTTCCTGCTCCGATATCAGAATTCAGCCTCTCCAGATAACTTTACAAAGTTACATGATAAAAATATACATTAGCACTTTATTTTTACATCACATGGTTTATCATAAACAACCTAAAAGCTGAAAATCACAAGTACATGATTATAAAAGTTGAGCAAGCGGGTTTAATAAAGGAATACTTCTGTTTTCTAGAGGTCTGATGCATAAAATCTCAATGCATATTAATAGGGAGCTTTCTAATGACACTGGAGTGAAGCCACAGCCTGACCCCAAGAACATGATCAGACAGGGTATCAGCTTTTATCTAGATTTCATATTGAGTTTCCCTAGTTAATACCACTCTGCTGCCTCACACCAAACATTTAAAGTCACTCCTCTTTCATTTGTGTTTCCTTGCCATCACCTGTAACACTGAGCAGACTGCATCCCACTAGAGTATTACCTGGGAGTTTTAGTATAACGTAAGCTGCAGACACTCCAGCATGGCATGTGAACGGGCGGCCATAATCTTCCATTTTCACTTCTAAGAAGGTTATGTTCACTGTGTAAAACATGTGTCCTTGAGAAACAGTGTAGTTTCTATGAAAGAAGAGCCAGTCATTAATATGTACATGAGTTGTATTTAACCAACATATTTTATAACCTTTTGTCTGGAGAATAAAGTTCGTTCCTGGAGAACACTTGGGGCCATCATTTCACCCTAAATACACCCTGCTGGCTCAATGAGGTGACGGATTGTGTAACACCAAATTTGCATTTTCTTCTGGACGGCGATGCAGAAGTGTAGTCCTTTTAATTAGAGACACCATCCTCAGCCCAAAGGAGCCTTCCCCTATCCCTCTCCACTCATCCTAACCTACCTCCACTGCAAAGCCCAACACAAGTTCTTCTGCCTTTTGGCTTCGTCAGTCTCGTTTCATACCACTCCACTTAAACCACCATAAATTGGGTTTACACCACTCCGTTAGCTAACGATCATGCATCGTCTCTCCCAAGAATCCCCGTGTTGTGGCCATTTTGCTATTTAAGCCTTGAAGGCCTTCCTAAATAGGGATGAGACTCATTGAAAGGAGTAGCGGAGAGAAACCGATCTTGCTTGAAGCCATACTTTGTTGTTTTGCCTCCTCTCTCTATGATCCAAGCAGGATTAATAACATGAGCATCTTCTCTGAACCAGAGGCTTGACCCCACAGTACTGAAAAGGGCTTTGAAAGCTACAACCAAAAGGAGTGAGGGGAGAGACAGTGAAAGCCACCTCAAATAAAGCAGTACCAGCACCAAAATCATTTAGATGGAGAAATTCTTGCTAGGTTTTAGGGAAGCCAGAAAAGCAAAACACCTACTCGATTCCTTCTTGAATTCGTTTAGATTCCTTGTAGTAAACATCGACCAATGTATTATTGACCTTCCAGCAGCGCGGGTTTGTGCTACCCCATGCGTCTGTTATATTGCAGTCCACGATGAGGGTGGAGCCTGTGCAAGCAAATTCGTAAACACACAATGAAAACACTACCAAAGTGACCTGCTTAACAAAGGCACCTTGCTTCTGGGCCTTGAATATATTTCAATGACCAAAAATGTCCCCCTGAGGTCAATGTTCATCTACTGTACATTATTCTCTCCCTGGATGGAGAGAACAAGGACACATGATCTTCCAGGATGCCTATTGTACAGAGACAGGAATAAGCTGTCAAACGTCACCAGCTTGAGACCAATTTCCCCACAATATCAGGGGCACACACACTGCTTCTACTCTCAGTAAACTTAGCAAAGTTTACAAAGTATGTCACACACATATTCTCATTCAGTCTCCTTATCTTTCAGACACTCCTACAAGGCAGAAAAGGGGCAGAGCTATTATCCCCATCTTATAGATGAGAACACTGAGGTTCAGACAGATCAAGTGCTTTGCCCAAGGTCACACCTTAGAGGAAGGAACGAGATGTGACTCTGGTTTCCTAATTCCGAATCCAGTGATATTTCTACTTTAGCATTTGTGGCCCCTATCCTTTCCCTCTTCTCTTTATCCTGCCTCCACACGCATTCAAAAATCATATTAAATAAATTTACATTTCATCTTATTTTGCCCCCAAAGCCTAATAAATTCGATCTATTTACTACATGTAAAAAAATTACTGTACTTCTAACAGTCTACTTTAAGTTTCTTTACTCTAGGTGGTATTTTTTTTTTAATTTGTAAAATATAACACAGTTATGGTAAAAAGTATAGAGTATAAGTGTAAAGTTACTGAATTATTAAAAATCAAATATCCATGTCACCTTCACCTCATCAAGAAAATACTATATGGCCAAAACGCCAGAAGCCGCCCACTTGCTGTCCTTATTTTATATTTTATCACTTCCTACTCATGCCTGAACCCTGGCATCCAATGATCGATGTTTAGTTGGTGATGCTCACCCATGCTGTTGCATGACACCGATGCTGTCACCATAGTCCATACAGACAATGGACCATACTAGTTCTTTTTTTTTTTTTTTACATCTTTATTGGAGTATAATTGCTTTACACTGTTCTGTTAGTTTCTGCTGCATAACAAAGTGAATCAGCTATATGTATACATATAAACCCATATCCCCTCCCTCTTGCATCTCCCTCCCTCCCACCCTCCCTATCCCACCCCTCTAGGTGGTCACAAAGCACCAAGCTGATCTCCCTGTGCTATGCAGCTGCTTCCCAGTAGCTATCTAGTTTACATTTTGTAGCTTATATATGTCCATGCCACTCTCACTTCTTCCCAGCTAACCCTTCCCCCTCCCTGTGTCCTCAAGTCCATTCTCTATGTTGGCATCTTTATTCCTGTCCTGCCCCTAGGTTCATCAGAACCATTTTTGTTTTGGATTCCGTATATATGTGTTAGCACACCGTATTTGTTTTTCTTTATCTGACTTACTTCACTCTGTATGACAGACTCTAGGTCCATCTACCTCACTACAAATAACTCAATTTCGTTTCTTTTTATGCCTGAGTAATATTTCATTGTATATATGTGCCACATCTTCTTTATCCATTCATCTGTCGATGGACACTTAGGTGGCTTCCATGTCCTGGCTATTGTAAATGCAGCGAACATTTGGTGCATGTATCTTTTCGAATTATGGTTTTCTCAGGGTATATGCCCAGTAGTGGGATTGCTGGGTCATATGGTAGTTCTATTTTTAGTTTTCTAAGGAACCTCCATACTGTTCTTCATAGTGGCTGTATCAATTTACATTCCCACCAACAGTGCAGGAGGTTTCCGTTTTCTCCACACCCTCTCCAGCATTTATTGTTTGTAGAATTTTTGTTGATTGCCATTCTGACCGGTGTGAGGTGATACCTCATTGTGGTTTTGATTTGCCTTTCTCTAATGATTAGTGATGTTGAGCATCCTTTCATGTGATTGTTGACAATCTGCATATCTTCTTTGGAGAAATGTCTGTTTAGGTCTTCTGTCCATTTTTGTATTGGGTTGTTTGATTTTTTGATATTGAGCTGCATGAGCTCCTTGTATATTTTGGAGATTAATCCTTTGTCAATTGCTTTGTTTGCAAATATTTTCTCCCATTTTGAGGGTTGTCATTTCATCTTGTTTATGGTTCCCTTTGCTGTGCAAACCTTTTAAATTTCATTAGGCCCCATTTATTATTATTATTTTTTTAATTTCCATTACTCTAGGGGGAAGGTGAAAAAGGATCTTGCTGTGATTTACATCATAGAATGTTCTGCCCATGTTTTCCTCTAAGAGTTTGATAGTGTCTGGCCTTACATTTAGGTCTTTAATCCATTTTGAGTTTATTTTTGTGTATGGTGTTAGGAAGTATTCTAATTTCATTCTTTTACATGTAGCCGTCCAGTTTTCCCAGCACCACTTATTGAAGAGGCTGTCTTTTCTCCATTGTATATTCTTGCCTCCTTTGACAAAGATAAGGTAACCATATGTGTGTGGGTTTATCTCTAGGCATTCTATCTTGTACCATTGATCTATATTTCTATTTTTGTGCCAGTACCATACTGTCTTGATTACTGTAGCTTTGTAGTATAGTCTGAAGTCAGGGAGCCTGATTCTTCCCACTCCGTTTTTCTTTCTCAAGATCGCTTTGGCTATTTGGGTTCTCTTTGTTTTCATACAAACTGTGAAAAAATTTTTTTTCTAGTTCCGTGAAAAATGCCATTGGTAGTTTGAGAGGGATTACACTAAATCTGTAGATTGCTTAGGGTAATACAGTCATTTTCACAATATTAATTCTTCCAATCCAAGAACATGGTATATCTCTCCATCTGTTTGTATTGTCTTTAATTTTTTTCATCAGTGTTGTAGTTTTCTGCATACAGATCTTTTGTCTCCTTAGCTAGGTTTATTCCTGGGTATTTTATGCTTTTTGTTGAAGTGGTGATTGCGAGTGTTTCCTTAATTTCTCTTTAAGATTTTTCATTTTTAGTGTATAGGAATGCAAGAGATTTCTGTGCATTAATTTTTTATCCTGCAACTTTACCAAATTCATTGATTAGCTCTAGTAGTTTTCTGGTAGCATCTTTAGGATTCTCTATGTATAGTATCATGTCATCTGCAAACAGTGACAGTTTTACTTCTTCTTTTCCAATCTGTATTCCTTTTATTTCTTTTTCTTCTCTGATTGCTGTGGCTAAAACTTCCAAAACTCTGTTGAATAATAGTGGTGAGAGTGGACATCCTTGTCTTGTTCCTGATCTTAGAGAAAATGCTTTCAGTTTTTCACCATTGAGAACAATGTTGGCTGTTGGTTTGTCATATATGGCCTTTATTATGTTGAGGTAGGTTCCCTCTATGTCCACTTTCTGGAGAGTTTTTATCATAAATGGGTGTTGAATTTTGTCATAAGCTTTTTCTGCAACTGTTGAGATTATCACATGGTTTTTATCCTTCAATTTGTTAATATGGTGTATCACATTGATTGATTTGCATATATTGCAAATCCTTGCATTCCTGGGATAAACCACACTTGGCCATGGTGTATGATACTTTTAATGTGCTGTTGCATTCTGTTTGCTTGTATTTTATTGAGGATTTTTGCATCTATGTTCATCAGTAATATTGGCCTGTAGTTTTCTTTTTTGTGACATCTTTGTCTGATTTTGTTATCAGGGTGATGGTGGCCTCATAGAATGAGTTTGGGAGTGTTTCTTCCTCTGCAATTTTTTGGAAGAGTTTGAGAAGAATGGGTGTTAGCTCTTCTCTAAATGTTTGATAGAATTCCCTGTGAAGCCATCTGGTCCTGGGTTTTGTTTGTTGGAAGATTTTTAATCACAGTTTCAATTTCAGTGCTTGTGATTGGTCTGTTCATTTTTTCTATTTCTTCCTGGTTCAGTCTTGGAATGTTGTACTTTTCTAAGAATTTGTCCATTTCTTCCAGGTTGTCCCTTTTATTAACATATAGTTGCTTGTAGTAGTCGCTCATGATCCTTTGTATTTCTTCAGTGTCAGATGTTACTATTTTTTCATTTCTAATGCTATTGATTTCAATCTTCTCCCTTTTTTCTTGATGAGTCCGGGTAATGGTTTATCAATTTTGTTTATATTCTCAAAGAACCAGCTTTTAGTTTTATTGATGTTTGTTATTGTTTTCTTCATTTCTTTTCATTTATTTCTGATCTGATCTTTATGATTTCTTTCATTCTGCTAACCTTGGGTATTTTTTGTTCTTCTTTCTCTAATTGCTTTAGATGTAAGGTTAGGTTGTTTATTTGAGATCTTTTCTTGTTTCTTGAGGTAGGATTGTAGTGCTATAAACTTCCCTCTTAGAACTGCTTTTGCTGCATCCCATAGGTTTTCTGTCGTCATGTTTTCACTGTCATTTTTTTCCAGGTATTTTTTGATGTCCCCTTTGATTTCTTCAGTGATCTCTTAGTTATTTAGTAGTGTCTAGTTTAGCCTCCATGTGTTTGTAGTTTTTACAGTTTTTTTTCCTGTAATTGATAACTAGTCTCATAGCATTGTCATCGGAAAAGATATTTAATAGTATTTCAATTTGCTTAAGTTTACCAAGGCTTGATTTGGGACCCAAGATATGATCTATCCTGAAGAATGTGCCATGAGCAACTGAGAAGAAAGTGTATTCTGTTGTTTTTGGATGGAAGGTCCTATAAATACCAATTAAGTCCATCTGGTCTAATGTGCATTAAAGTTGTGTTTCATTATTTATTTTCATTTTGGATGATCTGTCCATTGGGGTGTTAAAGTCTCCTACTATTATTGTGTTACTGTCGATTTCCCCTTTTATGTCTGTTAGCATTTGTCTTCTGTATTGAGGTGCTCCTATGTTGGGTGCATAAATATTTACAATTGTTATATATTTTTCTTGGATTGATCCTTTGATCATTATGTAATGTCCTTCTTTGTCTCTTGTAATAGTCTTTATTTTAAAGCCTATTTTTTCTTATATGAGTATTGCTACTTCATCTTTCTCTTGATTTCCATTTGCATGGAATACCTTTTTCCATCCCCTCACTTTCAGTCTGTATGTGTCCCTAGGTCTGAAGTTGGTCTCTTGTAGACAACATATATACAGGTCTTGTTTTTGTATCCATGCAGATAGTCTGTGTCTTTTGGTTGGAGCATATAAGCCATTTACATTTAAGGTAAGTATTTATATGTATTTTCCTATGACGATTTTCTTAATTGTTTTGGGTTTGTTTTTGTAGGTCTTTTCCTTCTCTGTGTTTCCCTCCTAGAGAAGTTCCTTTACCATTTGTTGTAAAGCTGGTTTGGTGGTGCTGAATTCTCTTAACTTTTGCTTGTCTGTAAAGGTTTTAATTTCTCCACTGAATCTGAATGAGATCCTTGCTGGGTAATCTCGGTTGTAGATTTTCCCCTTTTATCACTTTAAATGTGTCCTGCCACCCCCTTCTGGCTTGCAGAGTCCTGCTGAAAGATCAGCTATTAACCTTATGGGGATTCCCTTGTATGTTATTTGTTGCTTTTCCCTTGCTGCTTTTAATATTTTTTCTTTGTATATAATATTTGATAGTTTGATTAATATGTGTCTTGGCATGTTTCTCCTTGGGTTTATCCTGTATGGGATTCTCTGTGCTTCCTGGACTTGATTGACTATTTCTTTCCCATATTAGGGAAGTTTTCAATAATCTCTTCAAATATTTTCTCAGACCCTTTCTTTTTCTCTTCTTCTGGGACCCTTATAATTCGAATGTTGGTGTATTTAATGTTGGTCCAGAGGTCTCTGAGATTGTCCTCAATTCTTTTTTCTTTATTCAGCTCTGCAGAAGTTATTTCCACTATTCTGTCTTCCAGGTCACTTATCCGTTCTTCTGCCTTAGTTATTCTTCTATTGATTCCTTCTATTTTTAATTTCATTTGTTGTGTTGTTCATCATTACTTGTTTGCTCTTTAGTTCTTCTAATTCCTTATTAAACATTTCTTGTATGTTCTCCATTCTATTTCTGAGATTTTGGATCATCTTTACTATCATTACTCTGAATTCTTTTTCTGGTAGACTGCTTATTTCCTCTTCATATATTGGTCTGGTGGGTTTTTACCTTGCTCCTTCATCTGCTGCATATTTCTCTGTCTTCTCATTTTGCTTAACTTACTGTGTTTGGGGTCTCCTTTTCACAGCCTGCAGGTTCGTGGCTCCTCTTGTTTCTGGTGGGTTAGGTTGGTTCAGTGGCTTGTGTAGGCTTCCTTGTGGGGGGGTTTGGTGTCTGTGTTCTAGTGGGTGGGCTGAATCTTCTCTTTCTGGTGGGCAGAGCCGTGTCCAGTGGTGTGTTTTGGGTGGTCTGTGAATTTAGTATGACTTTCGGCAGCCTGTCTGCTAATGGGTGGGGTTATGTTCCTGTCTTGCTAGTTGTTTGGCATGGGATGTCCAGCACTGGGGCTTGCTGGCCATTGGATGGAGCTTGTTTTTAGTGTTGAGACAGATCTCTGGGAGAGCTCTCACCAATTAATATTACATGGGGCCAGGTGGTCTCTGGTTGTCCAACATCCTGGACACGGCTCTCCCACCTCGGAGGTCCAGGCCCAACACCCAGCTGGAGCACCAAGACCCTGCTAGCCACACAGCACAGAATAAAAGGAAGGTTAAAAAAAAAAGAACAGACAGAACCCCAAAACAAATGATAAAAGCAAAACTAAACAGGCAAAATCACAGAAACATACATACACACACACACACTCACAAAAAGAAAAAAAAAAAAACCCAAACAGACAGAACCCCAAGACAAACAGTAAGAGCAAAACTAAACAGACAAAATCACACAAAGAAACATACACACAGACACTCAGAAAAAGAGAAAAAAAAAAAGGAAGAGAGCAACCAAACCAATAAACAAACCCACAGATGAAAACAAACACTAAAAACTAAACTAAGATAAACATAAAACCAAAAACAAATCAAATGCAGAAAGCAAACCCTGAGTCCACAGTTGCCCCCAATGTCCTCCGCCTCAATTTTGGGAACACTTGTTGTCTATTCAGGTATTCCACACATGCAGGGTTTACCAAGCTGATTGTGGGGATTTAGTCCACTGCTTCTGAGGCTGCACAGTGAGATTTCCTTTCTCTTCTTTGTTCACACAGCTCCTGGGGTTCAGCTTTGGTTTTGGCCCTGCCTCTGCATGTAAGTCACCTTCAGGCATCTGTTCCCCACCCAGACAGGACAGGATTAAAGCAGTGGCTGATTAGGGCTCTCTTGCTCACTCAGGCCGGGGAGAGGGTGGGGTATGGTAGTCACAAATGGGATGCTGGGAGTGCCTGCAGTGGCAGAGGGCAGTGTGATGTTGCAACAGCCTGAGGTGCACCGTGTGTTCTCCTGGGGAAGTTGACCCTGGATCACAGGAGCCTGGCAGTGGTGTGCTGCATAGGTTCCTTTGAGGGTGTGGGTAGTGACCTGTGCTTGCACACGGGACTCTTGATGGCAGTGGTGGCAGAGGTAGCAGTCTGTGCCCACCTCTGACATCCAAGATGATAGCTGTGGCTCGTGCTCATCTCTGGAGCTCCCTTAGGCAGTGCTTTGCAGTGTCTGCAGTCTCACGGAGTAGGAAGCCCTTCTCCTCATGCACTCCGAAACAATGGTCTCTTGCCTCTCCGGCAGGTCCAGACTTTTTCCCGGGCTCCCTCCCGGCTAGCCGTGGTGCACTAACCCCCTGCAGGCTGTGTTCACGCTGCCAACCCCAGTCCTCTCCCTGTGCTCCAACCGAAGCCTGAGCCTCAGGTCCCAGCCCCCGCCTGCCCCGGCTGGTGAGCAGACAAGCCTCTCAGGCTGGTGAGTGCTGGTCGGCACCGATCCTCTGTGCGGGAATCTCTCCACTTTGCCCTCCACACCCCTGTTGCTGTGCTCTCCTCTGTGGCTCCAAAGCTCCCCACCCCATCCCTGCCAGTGAGGGGGCTTCCTAGTGTGTGGAAACTTTTCCTCCCTCACAGCTCCCTCCCAGACGTGCAGGTCCCATCCCTATTCTTTTGTCTCTTCTTTTTCTTTTTTCTTTTGCCCTACCCTTGTATGTGGGGATTTTCTTGCCTTTTTGGAAGTCTGAGGTCTTCTGCCAGCGTTCAGTAGGTGTTCTGTAGGAGTTGTTCCACACATAGATGTATTTTTGATGTGTTTGTGGGGAGGAAGGTGATCTCCACATCTCACGCTGCCACCATCTTGAAGGTCTCCAACATACTAGTTCTTATTCATTTCTCTTACTGTTGCTATAAATGCACTGGCATGGTTTCTATTATTTACCTCCTATGCCTATGGCCTATTTGAACTCTCTTCTCTTCTGCATGTCTCCCAGGTCACATGTGTATATACACCCGTGTACATGATGAGTATACACCCGTGTACATAATGAGTATACAGAATTATCTACCAGTAAAATTGGGAGATCATAGATTATGCCTAGCTCCAACTTGAAATGACATGCCAAGCTGTTTTCTAATAGTTGTACCACCTGACACTTCCACCAGCAGTGTGAGAGTTCCTGTTACTGCACAGACTCCGTGATGCCTGGGCTTGTCAGTCTATTTACTTTAGCCATCTTTATGTATGTGTCCTGATATCACCTCGTGAACTTAAGTTACATCTCCCTAGATTGCACCTGATCGAGCACCTTTTTAACCTTTTTATTGGCTGTGTTGATATCCTCTACTTGAGCTGTCTGTCCAGGTGGTTTGTCTGTCCTCCCACCGGGTGGCCTTCTTCTCATTATTTTGGAGGAGCTTGGGCTAGACCCTGCATACAAGACCTTTGCTCACTTATTTCAAGTATCTTCTTCTACTCTGTGGCTTGTCTGTCCACTCTCTGAATAAATAGAAGTCCTTATTTCTAATGTAGCCTCATTTACCAATTTTTTCCTTCAATACTAGTAATTTGTATGTTCTTCGTTTTTTTAATCTTTCCTTACCCCAAATCATAAAGGTATTTTTCTAGAAATGTGTGGTTTTGACTTTCATATTTAGGTCTACAATTCACCTGAAATTATTTTTATAAAAGGCACGAGAAAGGGGGAAAGTTTTGTCTTATTCTATATTACATCTAATTGTCTAGGACCATTTATTGAGAAGACTGCACTTTCCCTATTCCTCTGTAGTGTCAGCTTTGTCAAAACCAAGTGCTTTGCATGAATGGATCTATTTCTGGGCCTTCAATTCTGTTCTATTGTCAATCCTCATACCAGGACTAGAGTGTCTAAATTACCATAGCTTTTTAGCAAATCTTGAAATCTGGTGTCACTCATCCTCCCATTCAGTTCTTCTTCATTGAAAGTGTCTTAACTATTATTCAATCTTTGAGTTTTCATACCAATGTTATAATCAATATATCAAATTCTGCAAAAACCAAAATCTGTTAAGATTCTGACTGTCTTCTTCCTCAAAACAAAGAAAAAGTGTTCAATAATTCAGTCTTGACTGTGGTGTTTCTATAGGTTTTTAAAAATAGATTTTTAAAAATCAGATTAAGGACATTCCCTTCTATTCTTAATAAAAGAGTTGTTTTTTTAAAATAATGAATTCCTAGTTCAAGTTTTCTAAATGACTTTTTTGTATCTATAAGGTAAGTGTATTATTTTTCTCCTTTAGTTTGTTTATGCAAAATAAAAGAGTGAATTATCTAATATGAAACAACCTTGTATTGCTCCGTATAACCCCAATTTAGTCTTTTATGCATGTTGTTAAAATTAATTTGCTTTCATTTTTCATCTGTGTTTATGAATGAGAGTTGGCCTGAAATTTTCCTTTGTAATAATGTCCTGGACTTCCCAGGTAGTGCAGTAGTTGAGAACCCACCTGCCAATGCAGGGGACACAGGTTCAATCCCTGGTCCAGGAAGATCCCACATGCCACAGAGAAACTAAGCCCATGCACCACAACTACTGAGCCTGTGTTCTACAGCCTGTGAGCCACAACTACAGAGCCTGTGCACTACAACTACTGAAACCTGCATGCCTAGAGCTCGTGCTCCACAACTAGAGAAGCCACCGCAGTGAGAAGCCCATGCACCACTGTGAAGAGTAGCCCCAGCTCGCCGCAACTAGAGAAAGCCTGTGCACAGCAATGAAGACCCAATGCAACCAAAAATAAATTTAAAAAAAATTAATAATGTCCTTGTTGGGTTTGGGTGTCAAGGTTTTCCTGACCTTACAAAATGAGATAAGGACTATTTCCTCTTTTACTTCTCTCTGAAACAATTTGTTGAAAATTGATGTTATCTCTTTATTAAATGTTTTGTAGAATTCACCAGTAAAACCAACTGAATCTGGAATTTTGTTTGTGGGAAGATTTTAAATTTATTTAATAGTTATATGATTATCTTCCTCTCTCATGGCTTATATTTTCTTTCTAATTATCTAAACACAATGGCTAGAATTTTCAAAGACAGGAGAGGGCAACAACGTTAATTAAGAGAGTTAATAACAGGTATGTTTATCCTTTCTAGGTGTTTATGAAATCCACTAGGGTATTCACATGGTGAGTGATATGTAGACAACTATCTTTTATTATGGGCATTATTATTTCTTTGAAAATTCAGAAGAACTAAAGAACTCTCCTTGAAACTTGTGGGTCCAGAGCCTTTTAAGTACTGAGTAGATTTCATCTCCTTTCCATGTGTTGCTTTGTAAGCTTTCTCATTTCTGTCTTTAACGTTTGAGTTTCTCTGCATTGGGGCGGATTAGATTTGCTGGAGGTTCCTCTTCTTTTTCTATTCCACCCCACCCCCGCCCCAACCCTTCTATCCCAGAACCAACTTTGGAATTTATCAATTCTATTTGTTGGTTGTTTTCCTTATAATAACTTTATAATTTTTTACGCCTATCTTTTTTATTTCCTTCCATGGAGTTGTTTAGTTGCTCTTTTTTATAGAGTTAAATGGTTAGATGATGGATTTTAATGTTTTCTACACTTATTATTAATCATAATGATATTTAAAGATACACGCTTGTTTAGAACTCACCATTGGTCACATTCCATGAAATCTGATATGTTCTCTCTGCCATTATTTTCTAAATATTCTGTACCAATGGCTTTGGCTTAATCTAACCAAGAAAGGAAATACTTAGAAGCTAAATTTATTGTTATTTTTTTTAATTAGCGGATTTATTTTTTGTTGGGTTTATCATTGTTTTGACTTTAGCTGTAAATTTCTAGATTACCTACATGGGGATTATACCACGTGGTCTGTATAATTTCCTTTTTTGGGTCTCTGAGTTTCTCATAGATGTTTATGAGTGCTATCCATTAAATACATTATTCTTAATATATTACTAGAGTATTTTAGATCCTTATTTGACTAGCAAATTTGTCAAAGCCAGAGTATGTTAAAATCTCCCACTATAACTGAAACTATTGTACTGTCTTGTTGTATTGTCCTTGTATCTCTGAGAGTTTAGCTTTATATATTTTATTTTGATGCATGGCTATTTGACACATAAACATTTTTATTTGGGGAAGGATAATTTTTATTAGTATAAAATGATTCAATTTGTCATTTAATTTTTTGCATTGAAAGATATATTATCAGATTGAAAGATTAATGTTGTGAATCTGATTTCTTTGTATTGCTATTGTATGCAAATCTTATGCATATCTTGCTTATGCACTGATTTTTAACCTTCTAGGACATGTATTTTTAGATCTGTGTATTTTGAGGAGAGCATAAAATTGGATTTTAATATTTGACTCAACCTGAACATCTGCCTTTTTTTTTTAATTTTTTAATTTTTTGGTTGCATTGGCTGTTCGTTGCTGCACGCGGGCTTTCTCTAGTTGCAGCAAGTGGGGGCTACTTTTCGTTGTGGTGCACGGGCTTCTCATTGCAGTGACTTCCCTTGTGGAGCATGGGCTGTAGGTGGGTGGGCTTCAGTATTTGTACAGAGTGGGCTCAGCAGTTGTGGCTCACAGGCTCTAGAGCTCAGGCTCAGTAGATGTGGCACATGGGCTTAGTTGCCCCATGGCATGTGGGATCTTCCCAGACCATGGATTGAACCTGTGTCCCCTGCATTGGCAGGAGGATTCTTAACCACTGCACCACCAGGGAAGTCCCGAGCATCTGTCTTTTAATAAAAACTTTGTTTAATTTATTTTTTCTTTAGAAGGTACTCAACACATTTTTACCTTACTAGTGATTACCTTTAAATTTTAAAAAATTATTTGAGTCCCTTTTTCTCCACTTAGATCACAAACTGAGGCAGTGTTTATTGATCCCTTCCTATGTAAAATAAGGAAAATAACATGATAACTTCCCCTACTCCTTTCATATCCTTCCTAGTGTGAGATAATATAACCCAGGACTCTTGATCAACATTACTTAATAGTAGTTTGATATTACATATCATGTCTTTCAGGAAGGATTTGTCTTTGCGTGAACAGATTTACAGTAATCTTTCAGACGCATAGTGATTGCAGCCAGACCTTTCATAGCACAACCTCCCCAGCCTTCTGCTCTGTGATTTTTTATTTTGATACCTCTCCTGATGAACTCAGGTATATCCAAAGCTGGAAACTGGATACACCTGTGTGGGATTTGTCTTCCTTCCTGAAATTCAAAAACATTCACAAGGATGTGTGGACTTACTGATTCCTGCCCTTCGGATTTCAGTGGCTTCAATAAGTTTACTCACCAAGTTTTACTTCAATTGAATTATTTTTTGGATAAATGATCTTAGGGATTCTTCTTCCATTTCCCACTTTTTCTGCTAAGAAATCATACCCACATGAAATTGTGTTAGAAACATTCCCAACTACTTGAATGCAGTAATAACATAAAGAAAACCTGGTACTGAGCAGACCTTCAATAAACATTGGTCAAGAAAAAACAATACCCATGATGTGACAAAGTATCACTCCATAAGTGCATAGTTTTCAACCAGAAATAATTGAATTGCTAAGGGGAAAATCTAAAAGCTGGGCTACCAAGAATGTTCACATCATCATTATATATTTGACATAAATATAAACTGATGAGATTGTGTAATAACTTCTCATTGCCTAGTCATTCAGTACACGTCTTAAGCACTGGTGATAAGCAAAGCTCTGGCCTGGGTCCTAGACAGAAAGAAACAGTGACCCTAATGGTCTGTCCTCAGTTCCACTCCTCCATCCTCCAACCCTGCTATTCCATATTCTTCGCAGACCTTCCTTATTCTTCAGCTTTTTCATCCCTCTCCCCCACTTTATAACTGCCTTCCTTGTATTGACTCCCCACCCCTTTGTCTTTCTCCACACCTTCCCTCCCCCATTTGTCTACCAATATTTAGCAATCACCCTCTGGATCCCACATTTCTCCTCTCCATTTGGGGTGCGAGGTGAAAAAGTTATAAGAGGGAAGCTATAAAAATGCAAAACCATATGTCCTTTGTGGTGGCAATAATATTTGCACATTCTACAAACTATTCAAATTCAGTACAGTAAGTCCTCTGCATACAAACCTTCAAGTTGTGAACTTTCAAAGATGCTAACTTGCGTTTGCGTGTCCACATGAAGTTAGTTCATGTGTCTGGCATACATTGTCACATGTGTGCAACTTCTACAAGTGGTTGTGCTTTTGTGTACTTTACTGTACAGTACTGTATAAAGTAGAGTATCTTTATTTCAAGCCCGGGATGTCCAGAAGCAAGTGTAAAAGCAGCGGTGATGTAGCTGGTACTTTCCTGTTCACTCGATGCCAGCCCCTGTATGCCAGCTCTCATACTGTACAACTGTACTTTTCAAGGTACTGTACTGTAAGATTAAAAGTGTTTTCTTTATTTTGTGTGTTTGTTTTTTACGTATTATTTTTGTGAAAATTATTATAAACCTATTACAGTACAGTACTATATAGCCGATTGTGTTAGTTGGGTACCTAAGCTAACTTTGTTGGACCTACAAACATGCTCTTGGGATGGAACTTGTTCTTATGTAGGGGGCTTACTGTATGTCCCAAACAGAAGTCATCACCAGCCAGTTAATATACCATCTCCCACTCAATCACACACATAGAAAATCTAGATGTCATTCTAAGTAACAGCTTTCCTCCCACCCTCTTCATAGGATCATCACCCAGCCAAACTAATTTTACCTCTTAGCATTTCTCAGTCTGTGCCTCTTTCTTTACACCTAAACCCTAGTTTCTACTCTCTACTCTTTCCCTAGGCACTCTCATTCACATCCACCTCTTCAATTATCGTCTAAAGTTCAATGACTTTGCAAGGTGTAACTCTAAGCTCCAGACCCATATAGGCCATGACCTACTTGACGTCTCAAGTCACCAAGTACTCAGCTCACCCATGACCAAACTCATGATCTCACTCTTAAATCCAGTTTTCCTCCAGAGTTATCTTTTTTCCTTGAATCGTATCACCATCCAAAAGGCCTAGCTTCCTGGATCTTGCCATATCTCTCACCCCACATTCAATCTGACACCAAGACCTGTGGATTTTACCTCCTAGAATGCCTGGAGTCCATCCACCTGTGCCTAGCTGATGTCTCACCAGCATTTCTGCACCTGTCTCCTAACTGCCATTCTTACCTATAGGGATCGTTCTGTGCACAGTGGCCACAGTGAGCTCTCAGAAACATGTTACACCATGCTACTCTCCTGCTCTCAACTGCTCTGGCTGCTTCCCATTGTTCTTAGGAGAAAATCCATGCTTCCCACACTGGACTGAATGTTCCTACCTAACGTTGGCCCCTGACTGCTTCTCCAACCTCTTTGCCTACTGTGATCTCCCTTATTCAGCATCATCCCACCAACCTACCTACTTCCCATCCTTCAGACATACCATGGTCTGACTTATTGTAGGGCCTTCACTTTGGCTGCCCCCTCAGTCTAGAAAAAACCTCACTCGTTTCAGCAGTTAATGCTTCCTGACCATCAGCATCACTATTATTGGGAAGCTTTCCCTGACCCACTTCCTTCTCAACAGATCCTTGTCTGTTTGATATCACATTTTCCTTTCTGCTCAGACTCCAAAGCTCCATCCAGGCAGCGGTCATGGCTGTTTGCCTCACCATCATGTTCTCCCTGCCCAGCACAGGACCTGACCTTGATGGGCACTCAGTAAAGGGTCACTAAATTACTGCCTGAAGAATCTCCTACCACTTCCAGCGAAGTTCAGATGGTTACATCCAGATGTTGCAGCAGCCTCCTAAGTGGTCTCCAGGCCTCAAGACCTCCTTCAACTCCTGCTCAAACCATCTTAGGACTGATCTCATCCATCACAAATGCAGCCTCATGGCTCTGCATTTACACTCATCCAAGGGCTCTTCAGGGCTTCATGGTAAAACCTGCGTATAATCAGACCCCTCGACCTTTCCCCTGTTTAACTCCATGACTACAGTTCCCACCACTCCTCAGCTCACAGCTTTTTATGCTCTAACAAAATTACTTTTAGATCCAACATAAACTATCATGGTAGACGCTTCTATGCTTTGCCTTAGACACTTCTCTCTGCCCCTCCTCCCTCTTCTTTACTTCTGTAAACCCTGCTCGTCCTTCAAAATTCAGCTGAGAAGACATTTCCTCTTGGAAAGCTTCCAAGACCATTTATTTACTTGCCACCTATGCAGCTACTTCTGATTTTTTTTTCCTGCTCCCCTGGACACTGTCTATAACACTCTCCTTACCACATAATGTTAAGATGACCCATTTACATTTCTAGCACCACTACAACCAGGCTGAGAGCTTCTCAAATACAAGAAAGAATTTTTTTAATTTTTTAATTATAGGTTTTAACAATTTTTGGCATATAGCAGATTATAAATAAACATTTATTACAATGACATAAAATACAGATTATTGGACTCAATGATCTCTTAAGGTATTCTTCATTTTGCCTTTGAAATTCCATCTTATAAAGAATTCCCTCAGCCACCAATGTAAGACTAGAGCATAAGATCATTGAGGTCTTCATGTCTGCCCTTTACTGAATACCTATACTTCGCCAGGCACCCTGGGTGCTACTCCATAGACATGATCTCATTTAATTTTCATGAATAAACCAATAATTTTAGTATTCCTTTTTTTCAGATGAGAAAACTAAACAGCCCATGCCCTTTTGCCCCACTCTTCCTACCCTCTGATTCTAATAATGACGTGTTTGAGGGACTGCTAACCCTCAGGAAAATCAAGATCGGGAATCCCTTCTGCCCAAAGCCAACCTCTCACGCAAAGCCAAGAGGCAGTCAAGGTGATGGGTAAGAGTGTACTTACTGATGTTCACAGAAATGCTATTTAAAACAGTGTGCTGCTGCTTTGCATATGTGAGCGTGGCTTGACACGCATAGTTCCCTCCATCCTCTGTCGAGACATTCTTCACTAAAAGCTTCTTTCTCCGAGAAATGAATCGTTCTCCTTCAATCTCTTTACAGTCCTAAATTTTAAAAATATATTTTTCATTTCAAAGAGTATTTTGGGGTATCAGTTACATTCCTAGTTAGCACCATTCTATCAACCATGGGGAGACAAGAAACCTATGTGATCTCTAGACCTTAGGTAATTTACAATCTAATTGAAGACATATGTATATTTATATAAGATATGTACATATCTCCCCAGAAAACTGATAAAGAATATTCTACAGGTTACAGTGAGAGCTATAAATATGAGGTATACTGGGAGTTGAGAGGAGAGAGGCCTATGAAGGCTGGAAGGAAGACTTTATGGAGAAGGATTGGACCTAGTCCATAAAGGAGTCTGGTAGGAGGATGTGAACAAGCAGGAAGGTCCTCCACTTCTCTCAATGGACCACCGTCTAATGGCACCAAGCCCCTTTGCAAGACTGCAAGCCCAGGTGAATAAGGACTGCATCCTCTGTGTTACAGGTCCAATCACACCTTCTCCACCTATCAGGGGTTGGACTTTGCCGAGGTCCAAAATAACTTCACCAACCTTCTGTCTGGAGGCCTGAGCAATAGTCAAAGTACGTGGCAAGGTTAAGGGGAGCAGATATCACGTCACTTCTTAAGTCACCCAGGCTTCCACTGCATCAACAAGGAAATGGCCTCACACAAAACCAACTTGAAGGCTGGTTAGTCTCAGGAAGGCCTTTCTCATTGTTCTCCTCAGTTTCCACCCAGAGGGCAAGCCTCACCATTCATCTGTCCTGTCATAAGCTCACATTCTCATGTGAATCGTTTTTTCCATCTCAGAGGCCCACTCCTGAACTCTTTCTCAAACCTTTTCCTGTTTCTTCAGGAAGTGCCAATCTACAAAATAACATCTGGGATAACTGAGTCCATTTATTCACTCAAATATTTTTCTTGCTCTTTGCTAGCATTGTGAGAGGCCCTGATCATGCAGGAATAAGATGCAGTCCCTCAGAGCTCACAATCCTTATAATAGAGAAGACAAACATACAACCCCTAATTATATAAAGAAGTAATCGCTCAAGTTTTGAGCTCTATCCTCACTGAGTCAACCATGGTCAGAATTCACTCTCCACCACTGGAACAGTGTGAATGCTTCCATCGTGGAAGGTGAAACTCAATAATGCCAAAATGAACATTTGTTTACTTATTTATCATGTGAACAATAACTTTCTAGAAGTCTTATATTATTTTTTCTGTAAACACTCTATAGGGGAAACCAAATTATAATCAGATAATTGCTTACTGAGTAGAATGGGAATTACTAGTAAGAGTCAGATGCTGATAATATGAGTTATGTTGCCTTCTTTAGAATCGGGACAAACAAAAAGTGTGAGTGTTTGGATCATGGAAACCTCGTTCCTGGGTGGGGCTTGTGTGGGCGCAATCTCTGGGACTCTGTTTCTATGCTCTGATCTTGATCAGTCCCCTTTCTGATTGACTCATTCAAGACATACAAATATTTAATCATATTAAAGTTTACCCTGGACAGCTGAAGAGCCATTCTGTCCTTTTTCAGTAACTAGAACTGTCTCTATTGTAATCCGCTGCATTATTTTAGAGTTTTAATTCTCAGAAGGCTTTGATTTTTAGTTAAAAGTGAGCGGTGATATCTCACTAATAAGATTTTAATTAGTAATATTAGCAGCCAACATTTGAAAATTTTTGTCTTTCTAGCACCAAGAAGAACAATTCTGACCCAGCATGTACAATGGTTCACAGGTACAAAATAGACAAGAGCATCCTGGCTAAGCTGTAGTGGTCATAGGAGAGTGTTGAAGATGAAACTGGTGAGGGAGTCAGGAGCCCAATCATAGAAAACCATGAAAAGGGGAGGAGCATCTGAAGCTGTCTGTGCAAGGGACCAAGGTGTGCATATTTGCCTTGGAGCACAATCTGTCTGGTTGCTGTGTGGGAAAGGATTAAAATGGGGGCAATCCTAACGACTAGGGAACAATTTAGGAAGTTATTTCCACACACTAAGGCTGAATAGAACATGAACTAAGGCAGTACACTGGGGATAACCAGAAGGGAACAAAAAACAGTGATTTTAAGCAGTTCTAATTCACAGCCTTAGTGACAAATTTGGACTATGGAGAGGGAACAGGACCGGTATGGTCCCAGCTTAGGGATGCAAAAGTGTCCTTAGATAGGAGATGGAATGCAAAGAAAATACAGAAGAATGATCAGATTTGAGGTTAAGATTAAAAAGTGGCTCTAGACATGGTGAATCTGGTGAGTTGTGTGATGGGAATGTCTACATGGAATGTATGTTAGGTTGTTGGATGAAGTATCTGGAGATGGGAGAAAGGAGAGTTGGGAGCCATCTGTGTGCGATGGTCCTAGCCTTCCACCTGAATGCAATCAAAGCAAGAACTGAAGATGACCATGGCTGAAACTGGGAACCCCTAAAATCTAAGACCCAAACCCAGAGAATGAGAACACAGTAATGATTACTAAGGAAAAGCCAGGGGGTGGGGAGATAAAGAATGAGTAAGTTTCAGAAGGGAGAGAAGATGAAGCTCTCAGCTCATGGGCACGTCCAGCAGCGATGGACACCACAAGAGATCAAAATCAGGATCAGGATTGGAAATGAATGCTAAATTTAGCAGCTGGGAAGCCAGTAGTAACTCAGCAACTATAGATCCAGTATGGTGATAGGGCAGAAACCATTGTATTGAGGAGTAATTTGGAATTGAAAAAAAAAAGGAGACATTCCTGTTTTTCCAAATGTGGATACTTCAGAGTCTATGAGCATGGATGTTCTAACACCTGAACTTTCTCCTCTGGAACACCTCCAATCTCAAGGACCACCTCTACTCCTATGAGTCTTCAATTCTCTCTGCCACAAGCCAGATTTTGTCATTATCCAGAACTACTCTGTCCCTAAATTCTTAAAAATAAAAATATTCCATTCTGGGGGGGACCTTCCAGATGGTGGAGGAGTAAGACATGGAAATCACCTTCCTCCCCACAAATACATCAAAAATACACCTACATGTGGAATAACTCCTACAGAACAACTACTGAACGCTGGCAGAAGACCTCAGACTTCCAAAAAGGCAAGAAAATCCCCACATGCTTGGGTAGGGCAAAAGAGAAAAGAAAAAACAGAGACAAAAGAATAGGGACAGGACCTGCCCCTTGGAGAGGGAGCTGTGAAGGAGGAAAAGTTTCCACACACTAGGAAGCCCCTTCACTGGTGGAGACAGGGGGTGGCGGGGGGGAAGCTTTGGAGCCATGGAGGAGAGTGCAGCAATAGGGGTGCAGAGGGCAAAGCAGAGAGATTCCTGCACAGAGGACTGGTGCCAACCAGCACTCACCAGCCTGAGAGCCTTGTCTGTTCACCCGCCGGGGTGGGTGGGGGCTGGGAGCTGAGGCTCTAGCTTCGGAGGTCAGATCCCAGGGAGAGGACTGGGGTTGGCTGCGTGGACACAGCCTAAAGGCGGCTAGTGCACCACAGCTAGCCGGGAGGGAGGCCAGGAAAAATTCTGGAACTGCCTAAGAGGTGAGAGACCATTGTTTTGGGGTGTTTGAGGAAAGGGGATTCCTTCCCCGCTGCCCACAGAAGGCAGAGCACTGCCTAAATGAGCTCCAGAGACGGGCGCAAGCCACGGCTATCAGCATGGACACCAGAGACGAACATGAGATGCTAAGGCTGCTGCTGCCGCCACCAACAATCCTGTGTGCGAGCACAGGTCACTCTCCACACCACCACCACCACCACCACCACCCCCCGGGAGCCTGTGTAGCCTGCCACTGCCAGGGTTCCGTGATCCAGGGACAAGTATCCCAGGAGAACACATGGTGCGACTCAGGCTGTTGCAACGTTATGCTGGCCTCTGCTGCTGCAGGCTCGCCCCGCATTCCAATTATAACTACCTTACCCCTCCCTCCCCCTGGTCTGAGTGAGCAAGAGCTCCCTAATCAGCTGCTGCTTTAACTCAGTCCTCTCTGGGCGGGAACAGATGCCTGAAGGTGACCTACACGCAGAGATGGGGCCAAGACCAAAGCTGAGCCCTAGGAGCTGTGCGAACAAAGAAGAGAAAAGGAAATTTCTCTGTCCAGCCACAGGAGCAGCGGATTAAATCTCCACAATCAACTTGATGTACGCTGCGTCTGTGGAACACCTGAATAGACAACGAATCATCCCAAAATTGAGGGAGTGGACTTTGGGAGCAACTGTAAACTTGAGTTTTACTGTCTGTGACTGATTTGTTTCTGATTTTTATGTTTATCTTAGTTTAGTTTTTAGCCCTTGTTATCACTGGTGGACTTGTTTTATTGGTTTGGTGGCTCTCTCCTTTATTATTATTATTTTTTTTAATATTTTTATTCAAATAATTTTTTCATTTATTTATTTTTTTCTTCCTTTTTGTCTTACTTTTCTTCTGAGCTGTGTGGCTGACAGGGTCCTGCTGCTCCAGCCTGATGTCAGGCCTGAGCCGCTGTGGTGGGAATCCCCATAAGGTTAATAGCTGATCTTTCAGCAGAAACTCTACAAGCCAGAAGGGGGTGGCAGACATATTTAAAGTGATGAAACGGAAAAACTTACAACCGAGATTACTCTAACCAGCAAGAATCTCAATCAGATTTGATGGAGAAAACAAAACCTTTACAGACAAGCAAAAGTGAAGAGAATTCAACATCACCAAACCAGCTTTACAACACATGCTAAAGGAACTTCTCTAGGCGGGAAACACAAGAGAAGGGAAAGACCTACAAAAACAAACCAAGAACAATTAAGAAAATGGTAGTAAGAACACACACACTAATAATTACCTTAAGTGTAAATGGATTAAGTGCTCCAACCAAAAGACATACAGTCTGAATAGATACAAAAACAAGACCCATATATATCCTCTCTAAAAGAGACCCACTTCAGACCTAGGGACACATACAGACTGAAAGTGAGGGGATGGAAAAAGATATTCCATGCAAATGAAAATCAAAAGAAAGCTGGAGTAGGCAATTCTCATATCAGACAAAATAGACATTAAAATAAAGACTATTACAAGAGACAAATAAGGACACTACATAATGATCAAGGGATCAATACAAGAAGAAGATACAACAATTGTAAATATTTATGCACCCAACACAGAAGCACCTCAATACATAAGACAAATGCTAACAGCCATAAAAGGGGAAGTCGACAGTAACACAAAAATAGTAGGGGACTTTAACACCTCACTTACACCAATGGACACATCATCCAAAATGAAAATAAATAAGAAAACACAGCTTTAAATGACACATTAAACAAGATAGACTTAATTGATATTTATAGGACCTTCCATCCAAAAACAACAGAATACACTTTCTTCTCCAGTTCTCATGGAACATTCTCCAGGATTGATCATATCTTGGGTCACAAATCAAGCTGTGGTAAATTTAAGAAAATTGAAATCGTATCAAGCATCTTTTCTGACCACAATGCTATGAGACTAGATATAAATTACAGGAAAAAAACTGTAAAAAATACAAACACATGGAGGCTAAACAAGACACTACTAAATAACTAAGAGATCACTGAAGAAATCAAAGAGGACATCAAAAAATACCTAGAAACAAATGACAATGAAAACACGATGACCCAAAACCTATGGGATGTAGCAAAAGCAGTTCCAAAAGGGAAGTTTATAGCACTACAATCCTACCTCAAGAAACAAGAAAAATCTCAAATAAACAACCTAACCTTACACCTAAAGCAATCAGAGAAAGAAGAACAAAAAATACCCAAGGTTAGCAGAAGGAAAGAAATCATAAAGATCAGATCAGAAATAAATGAAAAAGAAATGAAGGAAACAGTTGCAAAGATCAATAAAACTAAAATCTGGTTCTTTGAGAAGATGAACAAAATTGATAAACCATTAGCCAGACTCATCAAGAAAAAAAGGAAGAAGACTCAAGTCAATAGACTTAGAAATGAAAAAGGACAAGTAACAACTGATACTACAGAAATACAAAGGATCATGAAAGATTACTACAAGCAACTATATGCTAGTAAAATGGACAACCTGGAAGAAATGGACAAATTCTTAGAAAAGCACAGCTTTCCGAGACTGAACCGGGAAGAAATAGAAAATATGAACAGACCAATCACAAGCACTAAAATTGAAACTGTGATTAAAAATCTTCCAACAAACAAAAGCTCTGGACCAGATGGCTTCACAGGAGAATTCTATCAAACATTTAGAGAAGAGCTAACACCTATCCTTCTCAAACTCTTCCAAAATACAGCAGAGGAAGGAACATACCCAAACTCATTCTATGAGGCCACCATCACCCTGATACTAAAACCAGACAAAGATGTCACACACACACAAAAGAAAACCACAGGCCACTATCACTGATGAACATAGATGCAAAAATCCTCAACAAAATACTAGCACATTAAAAGGGTCATACACCATGATCAAGTGGGTTCTATCCCAGGAATACAAAGATTCTTCTATATATGCAAATCAATCAATCAATGTGATACACCATATTAACAAACTGAAGGATAAAAATCATATGATCATCTCAGTAGATGCAGGAAAAATTTTTGACAAAATTCAACACCCATTTATAATAACTCTCCAGAAAGTAGGCATAGAGGGAACCTATCTCAGTATAATAAAGGCCATATATGACAAACCCACAGCCAACATCATTCTCAATGGTGAAAAACTGAAACCATTTCCTCTAAGGTCAGGAACAAGACAAGGTTGCCGACTCTCACCACTATTATTCAACAGAGTTTTGGAAGTTTTAGCCACAGCAATCAGAGAAGAAAAAGAAATAAAAGGAATCCAAATCAAAAAAGAAGTACAACGGTCACTGTTTGCAGATGACATGATACTATACATAGAGAATCCTAAAGATGCTACCAGAAAACTACTAGAGCTAATCAGTGAATTTGGTAAAGTTGCAAGATACAAAATTAATGCACAGAAATCTCTTGCATTCCTATACACTAATGATGAAAAATCTTAAAGAGAAATGTAGGAAACACTCCCACTTACCACTGCAACAAAAAGAATAAAATACCTAGGAATAAACCTACTTAAGGAGACAAAAGACCTGTATGCAGAAACTATAAGACACTGATGAAAGAAATTAAAGATGATACAGACAGATGGAGAAATATACCATGTTCTTGGATTGGAAGAATCAACATTGTGAAAATGACTATACTACCCAAAGCAATCTACAGATTCAGTGCAATCCCTATCAAACTACCAATGGCATTTTTCACAGAACTGGAACAAAAAATTTCACAATCTGTATGGAAACACAAAAGACCCCGAATAGCCAAAGCAATCTTGAGAAAGAAAAATGGAGCTGGAGGAATCAGGCTTCCTGGCTTCAGACTATACTACAAAGCTACAGTAATCAAGACAGTATGGTACTGGCACAAAAACAGAAATATAGATCAATGGAACAGGATAGAAAACCCAGATATAAACCCATGCACATATGGTTACCTTATCTTTGTCAAAGGAGGCAAGAATATACAATGGAGTAAAGACAGCCTCTTCAATAAGTGATGCTGGGAAAACTCGACAGCTACATGTAAAAGAAAGATATTAGAACACTTCCTAATGCTGTATACAAAAATAAATCATATGCCATCACGGCGAGGAGGAAATTATCAACAGAACCAAAAAGTATATAAGAATACACCTGTGAAATGCACCCTGTCTATGTGATAGATTTGTATTAATCTGCATGTTCATCAGTATCTCTGGGACAGTGACAGGTGAAAAGGAGACATCAGTCAGGGCCAAGTGCCTGAGGAAGAAGTACATGGGGGTGTGGAAGCAAGAGTCCAGCCTGATGAGCAGAGGATGAGCATGTTCTCCAGCACCGTGGTCAGGTACATGCCCAGGAACAGGGCAAAGAACACGCCCTGCTGCTCTGGAAGGGTGGGGAGCCCCAGGAGGAGGAACTCGGACACACTGCTGTGGTTCTCCCTCCTCATGCCATTCTTATCTCTGCTGGGAATGAATAGAAACTGGAAATGTCAGGAACTTAGACATACTGAGCATAGCAACTACCATATGGTCACATACTTTCTCCAAGTCGCTGTGTCACCGTACAGACAAATTCACTGCATTGCACTCACACGTTGGTGCCTCATCCAGTCTGGTGAGAACAGTGACATGTGATTTGTCTGAACACTGACACAGTCACTTGGAGACATCATTCAAACATCAATGGAAGAAACATCAATCAAACTCTTCAGCTGAAATCAGGAAGACCTCATTCTTTTTTTAATAGAGTGAAGACACTACGATAGACCTTAGGGGGAGAGTAATAAATAATACACAGTCCCTTCCGTGGCTTTATAGCCAGACAGCTTATGTGTATGTGTCTGTCTTGCACACACAAACACACACACACACCACTGAAAGCATTATTGGGAAAGTAATGTACCATGTACAGAATAAGTGCTGAACACATAAACTCACTTCTTATCATTAGAATGACAAGAAGGAAGGAAGGAAGGGAGGAAGAGCGGAGAAAAGGGAACATTATGGCAATCCCTCAGAAACTTAAACATAGAATTACCATATGATCCAGAAATTTCACTTCTGATAATATATCCAAAAGAACTGAAAGCAGGGGCCAAAGAGATATTTGTACATCCATGTTTAAAGCAGCATTATTCACAAGAGCCGAATGCTGGTAACAATCTGTGTCCATTGAAAAATGAATGGATAAACAAAATGTGGTCTATACATACAATGGAATATTATCCAGCCTTAAAAAGGAAAGAAATCCTGACACATGCTACAACACGGATGAACCTTGAAGCCATTATGCTAAGTAGAATCAGCCAGTCACAAAAGTGTAAATACTGTAAGATTCCACTTATATGAGATTCCTAGAATAGTCAAATTCATAGAGACAAAAAATAGAATGGTGGTTGCCAGGGGCTTGGGGGTGGGGAGGAAAATGAGGCGTTATTGTTCAGTGGGTACAGAGTTTCCATCTGGGAAGATAAAAAAGTTCTGGTTGTACAGCAAGGTGAATGTACTTAATGCCACAGAGCTGTACACTGAAAAATCATTGAAATGCTAAATTTTATGTTATACATATTTTAGCACAATAAAAAATTGTTAATTTAGAAAAAATATACCATTCTGATGATAATTTCTTATTATTCCACCTGTTTCTTTCTTTTATTTTAACTAAGTAATAATATCTAGTATTTATTTATTAAGTAATTACTATGTACCCACACTGAACTAAGGGCTTAGTGGATAGATTATTTCAATTACTCTTCCAAACAATTCTATGAGGCCATGTCTCCCAGACTGGATTTGTTTCGGAAAAAAAAAAAATTCTAGCTCTTTTAAGCAGAAAAGGATTTAAAACAGAACCTTAGGTGCTGAAGCACAATGCAGAACGAGTTCGCATGACAGCTGCTTCCTCCACCACCATCCTGATGGTGGGAATCGAGACTTTGAGATATACCACCTGCAAGTCAGGGACCAGGAGTTGCCACTTACACAACTGCAGCAAGTGAAGTCCCAGCACGTTTGCTGGAGCCACAACAACAATAAGTCAGAAGACATGCCTACTGCTTCTCAGCTCCCACGAAGCTGGAGACTGGGCCCTGGAACACTGCGGCAGAAAGCCCACGTCCAGTAGAAAAGCAGATCACCATACTCACTTTAGCTTTTCAGTGAAGCCAGCTGGAGAAACTGTACCACATCCAGAACCTTAGCTATAGGTTAGGAAAACGTAGGGTGTGGTTCTGGGTGCTTTGTTCTTATTTTTTTATCAATAGCCTTGCAAGCTCTATAATATGAAGAGCCTCCCCGTGGATGGGGAGCCTGTACCCACCACGTCCATCATGTGATATGGTGAACTTTCTAGCTATCCAGCCCATTTTTCCATCTTAACCTGGATCAGTCCTTGGACCCCTCTAATTTCTCCTAATCACCGGTATCCTTCAGGCATCATTTCCTTTCCTGTCCCACCTAGACTCACGTGGCCATCACTTGAATGATCTCCTTTTAAGTCCTCAAGTCAAGGATTAAGGAAACCCTTCATCCTTCCAGTGTATTTATCCAGAGAAACCCCATGCTGAGTTCATCCTGCCATCCCTCTCCTACAACCCTACAACCGGATGAGCACGACAGGAGCTAAACACACAAACATAAACAAATCCATGGTCCTCACCGTAGAAAGTCTTTGCATCTCCTTCAACTCTCTCTCCCACCTGCTCGCCTGTCTGCTCTTTCACACTCTCCACATCACATCTCCTTCCACTTGACAGGGACAATCGGGGGCAGCAGGAATGAGTTCCCTCCCCCTGCTCACCCTCCCCTTCCCCCCCATTCTATCCGTTCTACTTCACATGCTCTCTTGATGATCCCCACTTCCTAACTCAATTTCTGAAATAGCCTAATGATCAACGTGGCACCATACTCAAGCCCTTCCAGCTGATTCACCACATGAGGATTTCACTGAAAGCATGCCCATCGACAGGTGAATGAATAAAGAAGACGTGGTACATATATACAATGGAATACTACTCAGCCATTAAAAAATGTCATTTGTAGCAAATGGATGGACCTAGAGATTATCATGCCGAGTGAAGTAAGTCAGACAGAGAAAGACAAATATTGTATGCTATCATTTATATGTGGAATCTAAAACATGATACAACCAAACTTATTTACAAAACAGAAAGAGACTCACAGACATAGAAAACAAACTTATGGTTACCAAAGGGGAAAGAGGGGTGGGGAGGTGGGGGGAGGGATGAATTAGGAGTTTGGGACTAGCGGATACAAACGATCATATATAAAAGAGATACACAAAGTCCTACTGTAGAGCACAGGGAACCATATTCAATATTCTGTAATAAACCATAATGGGAAAGAAAAAAATTAGAATAAAATAAAATACACGATAAGGGCATTCATTGCCACTTTCCTTGTGAGAGGGGAAAACAGAAACAAGCTAAATGAATGTGAAATACATAACAGAGAGGACTGACAAAGGCAAAAATTGGTGCTTTGAAAGGAGTAATAGAACTGACTGCAAATCTTTTATAAGACTAATCAAGTGAGAAGGAGAAAGAGAGTGTGTGTGTGTGAGAGAGAAAGAGAGACAGAGACAGAGAGAAACATATTGTAATGGGGATAAAAGATGAACCTTACTACAGAAGCAGACATTAAAAGCAGAGAAATGATAAACCATTTCATGCCAGAGCCTTTGAAACGTTTAATGAAATGAACAATTTCCTAGAAAACCATCCTACAAAAACCCATTCAAGAATAAATAAGAAATTTGTATAATCCTATCACCGTTAAAGAAATTGAAACTGTACATAGAAACCTTCCCACAAAGAGTACTCATGACCCAGATGGTTGTACTGGCAAATGCTAACAAGCAGAGCTGGGAGAGAACTAATTCAGATATTAAATACCTCGTCTGTGCACCTCTGTGCCAAGGATTATGCCTTTGCCATTATTGTCTGCCAGTGCAATCAAGCAAAGAGAAGGTTTGCAGGTGAAAACACAAGGTGCAGGAAGGTGAGTATAGGATGCCCTGTTTCCATAAAAAAAGAAAGGACTAGGAGGTATAGTTTTATCTGCTTGCATGGCATTACACAAGAATAATGCAAGGTCTGCAAGAAACCAATTACAGTAGCCACATGTCATGGAAGGTGAGATGGGCCTGCGCAAATATGAATCAGGAGTGGGAAGGGGACTTTCCGGGGCATGCCTTCTGATACTTCGTGATTCCTGAACCCTATGTGTGTACTACCCATTCAAAGAAACTACTTATCAATCTTAATTAAAAAGAATAACGAAGGATAGTCTGAAAAGTAAGAATAATTGGAGGAGGGGTGGATTCCAACAATAAGCTATGACCAAGCTCTAATAACTACAAATTAAAAAAATAAGTAATTAACAGCATTAAATTATCCATAGCAATTAGCTAACAAATCTTACGTACACAAATCTCTCTCTTTACCAGTTCTGCTTCAAAAGGTACAGCTTAAACTAAAAAAACAAGTAGGTTTTAAAGAAGAGGAAGGAAAATATCAATAGGAAATTTTTTTTGTTTTACCTTATACCACTTTACTGAATCCAAATGAAAACTGTCTGGGAAGTTCAGAGGACATATAAGAATGTCATCTCTTCCAACGTATAAAATCTGTTTGTACTCATCTGGCATATGCGGTTGACTGTTTCCAGAAGTACCACACCAATGTTTTTTAAATACAGTGAGGTTGACTTGCATCCTGGGACAGGTGTTTGTATCACTGTAAGAAAACAACAGATTGAAACCTCATAAACTCAAACAGTCACAAAACCAAATAATTCTGTTTATCTCCAAATATTTCCAAATCCTCTTCCAAGCACTGTGGAAACCCTCTGCCTCAAACAAGACAGCATACATCTCACAAGTCATTCATTACGAAAGGAAAAAAGATGTATTTGGATGGTGGAAACACGGGAGGACATCTTAACCAAATGGTCAAAATGAACATCACCAAGCAGGGACACGCGGATGCTAGGTGTCTCCGAGTGTGCTGTCTGAAGAGAATGCAAACCACTTCCATAGCATTCCAGCCAAGAAGGCTCAGCCTGAACCGATTCATGAAGAAATATCTGGCAAACCCAAATTAAGAGATACAATATAAAATAATTGTCTGTACTTCTTAAAAATGTCAATGTCACACACACAAAACAGGCTGAAGATCTGTTCCAGATGAAAAGAGATTAAAAGTACATGACAACCAAATGCAATGCAGTGATCTTGGATTCAATCTTCCACAGGAAAAGGAAGAAAAACATTTATAAAAGTCATCATTGAGAAGATTGAGAAAATTAGAATACAAATTGGTTACTAGATAAAGTATTGTGTGATGGTTAAATTTCCTGAATGTGATAACTATTCTGTGATGATGTAAGAGAATATTCTTGCTGAGAGGAAAGACACATTGAAATATTAAGGGGTAAAGGGACCTGATGCATACAACTGAGATGATTTGGAATAAAATGGTTTAGAAAAAATACCGTGTGTAACATACACAGGTGATGATGGGGAAAATGTGGCAAAATGTTAAATAATAGAAATCTAGATAAAGGGTAGGCAGGAGCCCTTTATACAATTCTTGCAAATGTGATATGAATTTGAATTATTTCAAAGTAAAAATATACAGTTTACTAAACATGTATCATATCTATATATTAAAGATTTGTGAGAATTCATGTTTATTTTCTTCCATGACAGACAGTATTGATGTCTACATTCTAGGAAAGATTATTTTGCCCCATTTCACAGCTCCCATATTTAAATATTTTAAATCCAGCCTGTGATCCAGCAATCCCACTCCTGGGTATATATCTGGAGAAAACCATAATTCAAAAAGATCCATGCACCCCAGTGTTCATTGCAGCACTATTTACAAAAGCCAAGACATGAAAGCAACCTAAATGTCCATCAACAGAGAAACAGATAAAGAAGATGTGCTATATATATATATATATATACACACACACACACACACACACACACACACACACACACACACACACACACAATGGAATATTATTCAGCCATAAAAAACAATGAAATAATGCCATTTGCAGCAACATGGATGGACCTAGAGATTATCATACTAAATGAAGTAAATCATACAAAGATAAATATCACATGATAGCGCTTATATGCAGAATCTAAAAAAATGATACAAATGAACTTATTTACAAAACAGAAATAGAGTTACAGATGTAGAAAACAATCTTATGGTTACCAGGGGAAAGCGGGGGAGAGGGATAAATTGGGAGATTGGGATTGACATATACACACTACTATATATAAAATAGATAACTAATAAAGACCTACTGTATAGCACAGGGAACTCTCTACTCAATACTATGTAATGACCTATATGGGAAAAGAGTCTAAAAAAGAGTGGACATACGTATGACTGATTTACTTTGCTGTACAGCAGAAAGTAACACAACATTGTAAATCAATTACACCCCAATAAAGATAAATAAAAACGAAGTCCCAGTTAGAATAAAAAATAAATAAATCCAGCCTGGACGTTCAGACAGATTTGTGCGGCATACGATCTCCAACTCTGGTTAGTGAATAACCTGGAGGAAAGAGGAGAGCAGACCCCCTCAAGACGTCAGCAGCCGGGCTGCAGAGTGAGTGAAATTTTGGGGAAGGGGCTACTGGCACTTCCACCTGTGCCACTGAGTAACCATGTACTTCGAGTCAATCACACGGAAATGAGGAATCTGGCAGGAATCAGAGAAGGTCATGGCCATCCTGAAACACAGAAAGAGGCTGGCAAATACCGAGGAACCGCAAGAGAGGGAGGATGCAGCTATGTTCCTGGAGTACCTACTTCACACATGATCTGGGGTCATTTTAACTTCTACCCTATCTGGCTGGCATTACTCCCACTTTACAGATAAGAAAGCCAAGGCTCGTGGAGGTCAAATAACTCATGAAGGTCATGCACATTAGCGAAGGGGGATAACAAAATTGGGGCCCTCAGCCAAAATGTGGTCCACAGATGTGTTTTAATTAGGACACATGCACAAAGCTTATTGGAAAGTTAACCACACACACACCCATACAGACACATTCCAATTTCCAGGTTACCTTGAAATTTTGGAAGATGGACTTGAACTGCTGCATAGACTGCCACCTTTGGTGTGACATACGCTTTCTGGCTCACCACAGTGCCAACCAGGCTCAACTATCTCCCACCAGACCTTTGTCACTTACTTACATTACTAGCATAAGGCTTAGCATGGGGTCTAGAACATACTGGGTGCTTGGTCACTGTTAAATTCCTATAGCAGAACCCTTACAAAAAGTGCTTGAAGAAGGCTTATACCTATCTGGATGTACCACCTGTCGCAAAAACTTCTGGCATTCCAAGAAAGAAGGCAGCAATCATGTTGGAATTAAACAGGCTTTGTAAGCTGGCCTTGGACATCATCTCAATAGGAAAAGATGCATTTCACGGTCCAGCAACTGATTTACAAATCTGTTCTGCTTAAAAGTCTGTTCATTGAAACCACCTCGTAACAATTACAAAACTATATTCTTCTCATTGTTTTCTACATTGATTAAGAGTTTATCAAGAGTTTTTCTAAAAGAATTATATATTATATAAATATTATACATATTATATATAAATATATATATATATATATATATATATATAAATGAGAGAGACAGTTCTCATGAATGAGGAACTTACTTTGTATCACAGTAGTAGATCCCAGAGTCCTCCCCTTTCACAGGGAGAAACAAAATCCAGTTTTGGTCCTGGTGGATTCGAGACTGTATGTTTTTGGATACTGGGATTTTTCTAGGATATTTATACCATGTTGCATCTACCTTCCCAGATGTTGGCAGAGGGTATATGCAGTGAAAAGCCGTAGGCTGGCCCACTGACACAGTATCCTGCATACTCACGTCCTCGCAAGCATCTAGGGAAAGAAAGGAAAAAAATAATCACAACCGAGAGCGCTAGTGTTGGTTATGATTAGTTTCCACAAACACCTCGATTTTCTTGCTGATTTGAAATTTTATGTGAGAGTTTTCTCAGTATGGGAGTTGCTGATGTGAAAGCATGACCCGAAGTCCTTCACATCTGTCCATAAGAGGGAATTTACTCGGTCCTCCCCCTCAACAAGTGATCTCCCCATTTGGAATGAGTCCCCTCTTTCCCTTCTAAGACCCTCAATTCCTTCATCTTCCTCCTTCAGTGTAAACGTTCCTATTCTGAGCCCCACTTGACCTGTTTTCCTTCTGCTCTGCTACCCGGTTAATTCGTCCGTCCCCAATAAAAGGTGTAAGTATCTCCTCCCCCAAAGGATTGTTAAACAATTCCGCTAGCTTTAAAGTTCGTTTCTAACAAATTGCTTAGTGTTTCTTGGAAGTAATTTGTTCCGTGGCTGGTTTCTTTGCTATTACCTTGGGTCTAACATGTCCGTTTGTCATATAAAGTAGACGGTATTATAGATCTATTTGAGCATTTTAACTCGAGCCTTGACTTGCAAATTTGCCCATCTCCTACCCCTCTTCAAGTCACTTCAAAGCTCGAAGGGGATGCTTGGGGCTGAGCGTCTCCCGCGGGATTTTGCCTGGACCCCTGGGGCGAGTGTCACCGGCCAGGCTCCGGTCTCACTTGATCCCCCAGGAGGTCTGCACAGGGGCTCGCCCAGAGCGGCAGGGTGGCAGGGAGGGAGGGGGGCCACTGAGACCCGAACCAACCGAACGTACCTGCTCTGATAAATCGTGGAAGAGCGGTGGACACGACGCAGAGCAGCAACAACGGCATTCCCCTACAGGCTGCGAGGAAGAAAGAGGGAGGCGTGGAAAGGGGCGCAGAGGGCGGAGCGCGCCCTCCCCCGGCACGAGGCCAGGGTTCTGCGACCTCTGAATCTCAGAGATCCCAGCTAGGCTTTTGACCTTTCCTGCTCCATGAGGAGACCTCCAACTTTGGCCCCAGATGTATCCGGACGCGCCCCCAAAGACGGCTCCCTCCCTTGCCCCACCCTTGCTCCGAGCGCCCACCTCTAGAATCCGGGGGGAGAGGCATCAGTGGGAGGGGTCGGGAGGGGCCGGAGGCGCAGTGTGGGCATCGGGGCGGGTACCCTCTTCCAGGCTGCCCGGTCGCCTCCTTTGGGGGCGCAGGGACATCCCCTTCTGCCACGCAGCTCGCCGCCCGGCCTGCCTCAGCCCGCGGCCCCCGTTCCCCGTGGTGGCGCCCGAGTGCCCACCGTGCGTCGCGCGTAGCCTTCCCTGCGCGTCCTTGGCCTCAGGTTCCTCCTGGGCCTGGCCGTCTAAACGGAAACCTGCTCACTCGGGAGAAGGCAGCTTAGGCCTATATGGCAAAGGCCGGCAGGAAAAGAGGGAGGAAGACGGGCCGGCAGTGGACGCGGGCTCCACACCTTCTTCCACAGATGGAGTCCGCTCCCCCAAGGTCGCCCAGCCGGTCAGGGGCCGCCCGGGAGTCCCGATCGCCGCCCCCGCCCAGTCGCGCACATTTTTGCCACCTCCTCGTCCCGCCCGCGCCCTGCTCAGCTGCAGACTCCGCGAGCCGGATGTGTACCTGCAGAACTGGATCGGAGCGCGCAGGAACTCGTAGAAAGTGGAGACTGACAGCCCGGGACTGAGTCCTGTCGTGGCATTTCCGTACCAGGCTAGTTCCTCACTACGATGGGCGGGGCAGCCCTACCTTCCCGGTGCTAGCTTAGGAAGGAGCGTGCCATCGCACTAGGAAGTGGGTTCGAAGGCTTTGTGCCGGATTTTCTGGCAGCTAAGAAGTTCCTCCATCCCCATTAATTGTCTGCTGAAATCTATTCCAAATTGTGCCACCAAATGAACTATTCCTTCCTTTCCGAACTCCATTCGAGCGGTTATTACATGCCCTGCATTGGCCTGTATAGAATGCCCCCGGAGTAGACACCGACCCAGATGGCTTTTAAGTAATATTATTTATCTGCCTGGGTCGTGCTGTTAACTTCTGTAAAGCAGACATCCCACGGGGATCCTCAAATACCCGGAGCAGGAAAACTGTCCCTGTCTGAAACTTCCAACTCTGACAACATCAACAGGGACTTGTTGCCCTGGCCATCAGGAGACACCCAGAGACATCCCGGAGGACACTGAGACTTAGAAAAAAATAGAAAATGTAATCTCCATTCAACAGATTTCTGGCCAAGCTATTTCTGGTGGTCCTTGTGGGATTCCCAACAGCGAGAAAAGCAGCCATTAGCAGTAAGGGGAGATGACAGCAAAGCTTTCTGTGACCAGCTGGAAGCCAGTGGTTTGCAAATTTCTACACTCTTAAAAATTATTGAGGATTCCAAAGTGGTTTTGTTTATGTGGTTTATATCTGTCGATATTTACTATGTTAGAAATTAAACTGGAAAGTGTTTGAAACATTTATTTTCTTATTTACTTAAAATAACCATAAACTCTCTACACATTAATATAAATATCATACATTTTATGAAAAATAACTCTACTTTTCAAAACAGACTTATTGAGACAAGTGGTATTGTTCTACACACCTCTACATACCCATACTTAGTGTTTGGAAATCTCTTATTTAGTGTTTAATTTAACAGAAGACAGTTGGATTCTCATATCCAGTCTCTTATGATGTTACATGTCATGTAGCCTCTGAGAAAGTCCACTGTCCACTGGTGAGGGAATGAGAGTAAAAAAGACAGAGAAGGTCTTAATATTACGATGAAAATGGTTTTGGTTTCAGGGATCTTTTTAAAAGACCTCAGGGCGCCCTAGGGCTCTCTACTCTGAGGCCCCCTTGGTAAGCCAGAAGTGGAGATCTTTATTACTTTTCCCCTGGCATCAGCATTAAGTGAGGTTCCTCTGTACGTATACGTTTTGCAAGGTTTATGCCCCCAAACTAGCATTACTATAAAAGATATCAAGTGACTCGCATACAGAACTATTGTTATAAGCAGTGTTGAAAGTTATTCCTAAATCTTTTTTGTTGTCTTGTTCAGTTTCTACCTTATAAATAGAGGAATCTGTGTCCTATCCTGTTTTGTATAGTTTGAGGGAAAACTTGCATGCCAAGTCCAATCAGTATAGTTGCTCCAAAGCTTAGGAAGTTAAGACGGGCATGCCAGCCCTCCTGCACGCCTCCCTCTGATGGGACACGGCTGACACTTCCCTTTGTCGGTGAGGCTATGGTTGCGAAACTTGCACTTCCAGAGATGGTTTCTGTACCAAATGTGTTTCCCGGTACTGGCGGAATGAACTCCTTGGCTCTGAGGGCAGAACTGACTTGGGGATTGCAACCTTTGCAATTAAAAACAATAGAAAATCAAAACCTTTACTGCAGGTTCTCAACTACTCTGAAAAATCAGAGAAACTGGAGAACATTGTTTGCTAATGAGAAAGGGGAAGGAAGGAATCCAAACAGGTTTGCTTTGTTATGGCGACGAGAAATGCTGCTTTATGCCGAAACTTCCTCAATTCATTCACTTTATTCTTCCTCTCTGATTTTCACTTTTTAAATTTTCTATTTAATGGGTGTCAGCAATAGTTAACAGCTAAATAATTCAATAAGTCATAAGTCATATAAGCAAGACCCAGCCTCACAAATCATAATTACCAAGTTTCCTGTGTACATCTCTCCCACCCTCCAGACTCACCAACCTAAACTTGTTTATCATTCTGACGTGTGTGTGTGTGTTGTGTGTGTGTCTTCCTTAAGCAATATATTGTTGTGTAGGGTTTTTTAGCGTTTATATAAAACGTACTATATACTTATGCAACGTTTTATTTCATTCAATATTATATTTGTGACATTCAAATATTTTGAGAAGTGTAATTCTAGTTCACTATATTGTATTCTATTGTATGAATATTCCACAATTTATGTATCTATCTCCTTTGGATATTTAAGTTGGATATTTAAATATCAAATTTATGTTTTGCTTTAAAAATAGTGCTGCTGTGAAGATTTTTGTAATGTCCTCTTGTGTGGGTTTTTTTTTTGGTGTGTGTGTGGTACGCGGGCCTCTCACTGTTGTGGCCTCTCCCGTTGCAGAGCACAGGCTCCGGACGCGCAGGCTCAGCGGCCATAGCTCACGGGCCTAGCCGCTCCGCGGCATGTGGGATCTTCCCGGACCGGGACACGAACCCGTGTCCCCTGCGTCGGCAGGCAGACTCTCAACCACTGCGCCACCAGGGAAGCCCTTGTGTGGGTTTTTGAGAGATTGTCCAGTGAGTGAAAATGCAGGATCACTGGGTAGATGCATCTTCAACTATACTAGGAAACCCTGATTTTCTCCACATTTGATATTTTTTGGAGGGTAAGTATGTCATTGCTTCATGTTCTTGCCAATATTTGGTATGTCAGACTTTTATATTTTGCCAGCTTCTGCCAGTCCAATGATGGGAAAGCTATGTGTGCATTTATTTTACAATTCTCTAATTACTAAGAAGGTGGAACATCTTTGCCTATGTTCATCCTGTGTCCTCTGTGTGGAATAACTTCTCATGTTTTTCCCATTTTACCCAGCTGGTTGTTTGTCTTCCTCTCATCGATTTGTAGAGAACTTATTAACTTCTACCTCTGATGTTTCATGTGGTTACCTTCAAAGTGAAGCACAGGTGTACCTCACTGTTCTCTCCCTGACAGGGAGCTCAAACCCAGCAGCACCCTTTATCTATAAAATAGCGATGATTAGACCCACTTTTCAGAGGTGACATTTGTAAATCCTCTTTTGCAGAGTGCCTGACAATAATAGAAACTTGATGAGCACAGAGTTTGTTACCATCATGTTATGACTAATTCTTCCTTGCCACAGTATTTAATATTGCAGATAGCTTTGCAGTGAGAATATCCTTAGATATTCATGCCATTAGTCACAAGCCATAGGTAATGGACTCTTTCAATTTTTTTTTTCTCATGAGCTGAAACAATTCCTCTACCAATTCATTACCTCATCCTGAGAGCAGGTGTGAAGCAATGCTCTGAGTGCGACGGATGCATTGCTCAGTTCGAACTAGTTGAATTTTACCCTCAATTGATTTGATCTTCAGACGAGGATGTGATGTACATTCAGAAGAGTAGCAGGGCAATACATTTTATTAAAGATTTCATATACGAATGTATATATAATATAATGCATAGTAATATTATTTGTTCTAACTAACTAGCTGATCATTTCCCATTGAACATAACCTGCAGTTAGTTTCCCAGTAAGAATGAGGTGATGTGGCAGGTGTAGGCCGATGTCAGTGGACATGCACGTATGGAGACCCATTTGGGATGCATTAGAGGGTCTCTCTGTTCCTTCTTCACATCAGTCTATCTTAAATCAAATTCGGAGAATCACGACATCACAGGGTTGGAATAGGACCTAAGGTCTGGCTATCACTTGAGCAGAGTAATGAGCACCCTCCTACACATGGGGCAATAATTAACACTTTTCAGGCCTCACAGCTTACGTGCGTGCGCACACACACACACACAAAACAGCCGTAATCGCAACCCCCAACCCAGCCAGCACCGGTCTACTTGGCTCTGGACAGCATCTCTCTAGAGACATCCCACCCACAAGTCACCCATCTTAATCTCACACCCAGTGTTCAGATATCTTCATATTCTTGCCAAGAGTTTATTCAGATCAGGCTTGAGGGAACTCATTCCCTCCAAGGCAGCCTATTCCAAATTGTAGGCCTACCAGCCAATCCCTCCTTCCTAACAGGAAGAGGAAACCTCAGCCATGTAGGGATTCTTGTTCCATCCTTCGGATCCATAGAAAGAAGAATGCAGTCTTCCACATCGCCACACATGCCATGTCACCAGAACTCCTGCAACCACTGAGCTCTCCAGACCTAGTGCCTGAAATCAGGGCCTCCAGCAGCCCGCAAGTCAACTAAGCTGCTGACCTCTCGAACGTGGAGGACGTGGGACCTTCATCCCTGACATTCTAAGTGTTAGGCTTGTGTTAGCAACACAAATTAGAAGGGATGGTGGTCTGCTTGGGCTTGTACGTGTTTGTTTTGCTTTGGTTTTGCTCATTCATTCATTCTGGGGTTACTGCACCCCAACATCCTAAATGTTTTTTTTTTCACCTTTGTAGCCACTAAGCATATTTTTTCCACCAGGGTTTAGGCATGTTCCTTATTGCAAGCGAAGGGTCTTACATTTATCCTTAGTCAATGTCATCTGGTAAAAGATGGTTGGTTAAAGAGGTCATTTATCTGGGAGGCAAAACATCTGGGCTCCCTTCTCAGCCCTCTTGCTAACTAGCTGAGAATTGTAACAAATCTGGGGGCAAGGGCTGCCCCCTACAGGTACAGTGAATGTTGACTGAACCTTTCAACCATATTTATTACAGTGATACCCTTTGTGTCTATCAAGTTCACAAAGATTTTTAAATGACTATTTTCAGTGTCACACGCTTCCTATGGGAAAGCAAAGCAAATGTCTCCATGGACACAATTAGTGAAGAACTTAAAGGTCCATTGCCCTCTGGCCCATTGATCCTAAGAATCTGGGCTAAGCTAATCATCAGGGAAGTGGACAGAGATATTTGGGCAAAGATGACTACTTCATTTTGACCTCTGATAGCTACAAACTGGAAATAATCTAGATGTACAACCAAAGCAGGAAAGCTAAAGTATAGAGCATCCACTCGACAAAATGAATGGTCCTTCATAGATCATATTTTAAATAATAATAATGTGGGCAAATATTTTTACTAAGTTTAAAAAGTTAAGGTGTTAAACTGCATATTTTATATGATCTCAATTATATCCATAAAACTACAATAAAATGTTAATAATTATCTCTAGTTGTTAGTTTTTTCTTCCTTATACGTTTCAGAAATTTCTGTGTTCTCTCAAACCTACATTGCTTCTATCATACAAAAAAGTATTTTCAATTTATTTAAGAAAAATGTTCCTAATACAATCAACTCACAGAGGGATTTCTGTCCCAACGTTCTAAGACCTCTCTGACACTTGACTCCCTTCTAATTTGCCTTCATAAAAATACCCACCCCTCCATCAAGACTTTACACCTTAGTGTTCTCCCATTTAAAAATCTCCAAGAGCACGCATATACCAACTCCAGATAATAAAGTCCAAATGTTTCAGTCAGGGATTTAAGACCATCTATTGTATGAGTTGGTTTCCTGAGCTGCTTTCTCTCCACACTACACTCTATGACTAGATTGTTTTGAACTTGGAAATTTTCTCAGTGCCTATTATGTTAGGCACATAGATAGCACTTTTAAAACAATCCAAAAGTCAACTCGGGAGCAAAAATATTCCCCTATTTTAGAATTTGAGGAAAGGCTGGGATCCACTTGGGGGAAACATAAGACTTCAGAAGCAATTAAGTGTAGTGTGGAAGGAAGGATTATGGAATATCATGTAACAATAAAGTACTTAAACGGCTACTGTCCACAACTAGAAGGCACATGGGAAGCAGGAATCTGTCTCAGACTAAGAGGGATAAGCGATGTGAGATGGCTGAGGAGGGAAAAATTGGGTAGCCAGGCACGATTCACCACGCGAGCAAAGGCAGAAATGGGTTCACACCATGGACGTTAAACATGCAATACACTCTCACTGAAGACATCCGAGAAATCTCATTCCAGTATGTGTTTAATGAAAGGAAAATCAGCGAACACTGCAGACTGGTATCAGTGCAGCGCATCCCAGACCGAGAAACAGGAACTAAGTGACACGTGGGATCACTTTCAGGTCAAAGGTTCTGAGAAAAACAAGTTTCCTTGACTTTCACTCTGAGTAAATTAATCTCCCCACTGGCTGAGCCCTGAGCAAGTCAACAGGATCCTGTGAGTCTTGATGACTCAGGTGGTCCAGACTCAACTGGTCTGAGAGCTGAAATTTTTAGTGATTGCTGCCTTTGTGCTTGGGCAGCAGATTTAAGGTGAATGTACAGGATGTATGAACTTTAAACAGCCAAGCCTTCCCTAGAAGGCATCTGAGCCGTGCATGTTAAGATGAGCATGTTTTCAGTTTAAAAGATTAATACTCACTTTAAGTATTGTCATCTATTTCCTGTAGCTCTCCTCCCTAAAACCAGCACACACACACACACACACACACACACACACACACACACACACACACACACACACACACACTTTGGCTGTTAAAGTAAATGTTAGTACACCAAAAATAGTCCATCCCAGCTATCTCCCCATGTACATTTTTTCAGGGGTGGTCTATTTTTTCCCTCTTTTTTGAATTCTTACTACGGTCATGATTCACTTGGGCGTTTTATTTTAGTAAGAAAGGACTTCCCCCTTCTACCCCCAGATCATTCTCTTCCCCACCTGCTACCCTCTCTGTGGCCTCCACATTAAGCCAAAGTCACCACACTCACAGATTCTTGCCTCAAAGGGGAAAAGGTTTTCTTCCGACAAACTCGCTTATGGAAATCTCTGATTTTCTAACTGTGTGCTATTTATACTTAGCTCTTCAATTAATGTTTGGGAAACCAGCTGTATCGTAAACACCAAGCCAGATCCTGACTTGCTAAACTTGGATCAAATAGAAGCTATTATCATTTTTAGAAGCTGACACCAGGACGATCTGCCCTCCTCTCCCTCCACTCCCCAATCCCCAGAATTTGAAAAAGATTCATTCTGGATTAAACGAATTTACTCTTTTACTTGTTCTGATCAAGAGGTAAAATTAAGAAAATATCTTTCGAGATTCTATCTCAGATATTGGACACAGACTTTCTGTCGTAGGGAAAAACCTTTGTATTCTATTACAAGTTAATTACTAAATAGGTGTTGCCTGTAAGCGTTAATTATACATCATGGCCCATCTCTGGGAACACTGCCGCCCAGGTAATGATCATTAAGCTAATGATCCCAGGTAATGATCATTAAACTAAAAATATCTCTGTTCAGCTCTCAGGAGACATCCTGACCAGGCCCACCTGTGAATGCCTGCAGGACAGGAGAGGTTAACACCTCCCCTCTGGAGGGCACCTGACCCAGGAAGTGTTTGACTTTACTCCCGCCCTTTGAGTATAAAAGAAGCGTGAATTCTAACTCAGGCAAGGTGGTTCTTTGCGAGGTGGGAGTCTGTCGTCTTCTCGGTGTGCTGGCTTTCCGAATAAAGTCCCTAGTTCTTGCCCCAACAGCTCGACTTTCGATTTATTGGCCTGTCACGTGATGAGTAGTAAGGTTTGGACTTGGCAACAGATTTTTCCTTTTTTTTTCCCTGCGGTACGCGGGCCTCTCACTGCTGTGGCCTCTCCCGTTGCGGAGCCCAGGCTCCGGACGCGCAGGCTCAGCGGCCATGGCTCACGGGCCCAGCCGCCCCGCGGCATGTGGGATCTTCCCGGACCGGGGCACGAACCCGTGTCCCCTGCATCGGCAGGCGGACTCTCAACCACCGCGCCACCAGGGAAGCCCCGGCAACTGATTTTGATGAGCCTCGCTGCTCCTGGCTAGCTGATCCCAGCCTGGGAATTTCGGGATAAGGTCCTGGCCGCTGCCGGGACCGCTTGTCCGAGGATCTTCCCTTCAACATCTGGCCGCCCCAGCGCTTGGCAATTGGAGCAAGGAATCAATATTTGGGAGCCGAAGGACTGCACGCAGTAGGGTAAGTTGCTCTGGTGTGTACAGCCAGAAACCTCTCCGTGTGGGGCTTTTATTCTGCGGAATAAGCCAGTTGGTTTTGTATTTGAGTGGGGCAGCCTGTTGGAGAGAGGAAAGAGTTGCTGGGCTTCTACCCAATTTGTGAACCAGTTCATTTGCTTCTTTGGTTTTTTTAAAATGTATTTTATTGAAGTATCGTAGATTTACAATGTCGTGTTAATTTTTACTGTAGAGCAAAGTGTTTCAGTTATACATATATGTGTGTGTAGATATATATGTTCTTTTTCATAGTCCATTCCATTATGGCTTATTACAGGATATTGAATTTAGTCCCCTGTGCTCTACAGTAGGACCTTGTTGTTTATCCAACCCATATATAATAGTTTCCACCTGCTACTCCCAAACGCCCAATCCATCCCTCCCCCACCTCCCTATCCCTTGGCAATCACACGTCTGTTCTCTACAGCTGTGAGTTCTCCTGTTTCATAGATAGGCTCATTTGAGTCATATTTTGGATTCTACAAATAAGTGATATCACACGTTGTCTTTCTCTATCTGACTTACTTCCCTTAATATGATCTCTAGTTCTATCCATGTTGCTGCAAATGGCATTTCATTCATTTTTATGGCTGAGTAATATTCCATTTTATATATATGTACCATGTTTTCTTTATCCATTCATTTGTTGATGGACATTTAGATTGTGTCCATATCTTGGCTATTGTGAATACTGCTGCTGTGAACACTGGGGTGCGTGTATCTGTCCGAATTAGAGTTTTGTCCGGGTAATATGCCCAGGAGTAGGATTGCTGGATCATACGGCAACTCTATTGTTAGTTTTTTGAGGAACCTCCTTACTGTTCTCCATATTGGCTACACAAATTTATGTTCCCACCAACAGTGTAGGAGGGTTCCATTTTCTCTACAACCTCTCCAGCATTTGTTATTTGTAGATGTTTTAATGACGGCCGTTCTGAACAGATTGAGGTGGTACATCATTGCAGTTTTGGTTTGTGTCTCTCTGAAAGTAAGCGATGTTGAGTATCTTTTCATGTGCCTATTGGCCATCTGTATGTATGTATTCTTTAAAGAAAGGTCTTTTAGGTCGTCTGCCCATTTTATGATTGGGTTTTTCTTTTGATATTGAGTTGTATGAGCTGTTTGTGTATTTTGAAATTTAATCTCTTCTCGGTTACATCATTTGCAAATGTTTTTTCCCATTCCTTAAGTTCTTTCCATTATGTTTATGGTTTCCTTCGCTGTGCAAAAGTTTACAAGTTTAATTAGTTCCCATTTGTTTATTTTTGCTTTTATTTCTATTGCCTTGGGAGACTGACCTAAGAAAACACTGGTACAATTTATGTTCGACAGTGTTTACCTATGTTCTCTTGTAGGAGTTTTATGGTGTCATGTCTCATTTAGATAGTTAAGCCATTTTGAGTTGATTCTTGTGTATGGTGTGAGGGTGTGTTCTAACTTTTCATTTTGTCTGTACTGTTTCCACGTTTATTGCTGAATCGATTTTGTGATATTTAAAACTTTTACAGATGTCAAATAGAGAAAAGGAATAGAAGTAAAAAAGACCTGGCTGTAGGACATTCCCAGGGAGAAGAGAAAGGTTCCACTTGGTTCCTAAAATCACCAAAAGCCCCAGTCCAGAAATCAGCCAGGTTGATTGATGCCCAGGCAAAAAGACATCCTTTTAATGGTTAGAGATGATCAATTGCTATTTATGGTTTTCTGGTGGCTATTCTGTGAAGAAGCGGGGAAGAATGATGAAATTCTTTACGTACAAGCATTTCTGCTATTACATCAGGGAAAATAAGAAAAGGAAGGTAATGAGAGTGATATATTGCTTCAAACCTTAACTCTTCCAGCTGAGCTAGCTGTCCCTGCCACTCCAGCCATCATTCCACTCTACCCACCCCCTCCACTGCCTTCCATGTCTCTCTGGCTCCTGACACTGGGGCTCACAACTGTCCATCCTTACAGGGAACAATTAGAAAATCCTGTGTTAGTTCCTGGAGCACAGGGATTTGGTCTGGTATCGTTTTCTAAGACTCAACAGGGCACCCAGTTTGAGCCAAGAGTCACTCCCGGGGCAGGATAGTGTACTTTATGCTGTCATTTCATAGGGGGCCTAAATGCAAATGACCAGCTGGCTGGGTTTCTCAGGCTTGTTTAACTGGAAAGATCGAAACCCTCCTTACAGGGAGGATCCTCTACACCTGAAGCCCACTTAGCAGCGCCCACAGGTAAACCGAGTTGGGACCCCAATAAAGGACGAATGCCCTTATTAGAGTACTCCCAGAAGTGCATGGTGGCAGGTTTTTGAAAAGGGAAACCAAGGCAAGAATTTGAACAAAATTCAAGAAATTAAAAAAAAGAGACATTTTTGAATTTTTGGAAAATCTTTATCAGGCCTACAGACATTATACTAATGCAGATCTTGAGGCCCCTGAAAATATTAGAATGGTAAATTTGACCTTTTCTGTGGAAGGGGTGCAAAGTGCCTCAGATACTGGGAGAAAAGTTGCAAAATTTAGTGCATTTGGAATGAACCTAATGCACTTTCTCAATTGGTAAATGTTCCTTTTAAGTGTTCAACAGAGAAGAGACACAGAAGAAGAATATACAAAACAAAAACTTCCCTCTTTTGGCAGTGACATTGGATTCCCGGAAGGCAAGTAACCCGAAGAGAGGTAAGCCACTATTGGGGAAGAAGCAATGCGCTCACCGTGGGAGAAATAACATTGGAAATCAGGTTGCCCTAGGCTAAAACATAAGAGGAAAAACAACAAAAGATGAGAGCTTCTCTCGTGGTAGAAAGAGACTAACCCTCTGCTGAATGAACAGGGAGTCCAGGGGCTCCCTTGGACATGAGGTGCCTAATTCCCCAAAGGAGCCCTGGGAAAAAATGACAGGGGGGAATGAGCTGATTAACTTTTCTCTTTTTGTTTTAAGATTTTTTTTTTTAATGTGGGCCATTTTTAAAGACTTTATTGAATTTGTCACAATATTTCTTCTGTTTTATATTTTGGTTTTTTGGCCACGAGGCATGTGGGATCTTAGCTCCCCACCCAGGGATTGAACCTGCACCCCTTGCATTGGAAGGTGAGGTTTTAACCACTGGGCCGCCAGGGAAGTCCCTGATTTTTTTTTTTTTTTTTTTTTTTTTGCTGTACGCGGGCCTCTCACTGCTGTGGCCTCTCCCGTTGCGGAGCACAGGCTCCGGACGCGCAGGCTCAGCGGCCATGGCTCACGGGCGCAGCCGCTCCGCGGCACGTGGGATCTTCCCAGACCAGGGCACGAACCCGTGTCCCCTGCATCGGCAGGCGGACTCTCAGCCACTGTGCCGCCAGGGAAGCCCCGGCAACTGATTTGGATGAAACCCGCCAGGAGCCTCGCTGCTCCTGGCTAGCTGATCCCAGCCTGGGAATTTGGGGGTAAGGTCCTGGCCGCTGCCGGGACCGCTTGTCGGAGGATCTTCCTTTCAACATTCTGGCCGCCCCAGCGCTTGGCAATTGGAGCAAGGAATCAATATTTGGGAGCCGAAGGACTGCACGCAGTAGGGTAAGTTGCTCTGGTGTGTACAGCCAGAAACCTCTCCGTGTGGGGCTTTTATTCTGCGGAATGAGCCAGTTGTTTTTGCATTTGAGTGGGGCAGCCTGTTGGAGAGAGGAAAGAGTTGCTGGGCTTCTACCCAATTTGTGAACCAGTTCATTTGCTTCTTTGGTTTTTTTAAAATGTATTTTATTGAAGTATCGTAGATTTACAATGTTGTGTTAATTTCTACTGTAGAGCAAAGTGTTTCAGTTGTACATATATGTGTGTGTACATATATATATGTTCTTTTTCATAATCCATTCCATTATGGCTTATTACAGGATATTGAATTTAGTCCCCTGTGCTCTACAGTAGGACCTTGTTGTTTATCCAACCCATATATAATAGTTTCCACCTGCTACTCCCAAACTCCCAATCCATCCCTCCCCCACCTCCCTATCCCTCGGCAACCACACGTCTGTTCTCTACAGCTGTGAGTTCTCCTGTTTCATAGATAGGCTCATTTGAGTCATATTTTGGATTCTACAAATAAGTGATATCACACGTTGTCTTTCTCTATCTGACTTACTTCCCTTAATATGATCTCTAGTTCTATCCATGTTGCTGCAAATGGCATTTCATTCATTTTTATGGCTGAGTAATATTCCATTTTATATATATGTACCATGTTTTCTTTATCCATTCATTTGTTGATGGACGTTTAGATTGTGTCCATATCTTGGCTATTGTGAATACTGCTGCTGTGAACACTGGGGTGCGTGTATCTGTCCGAATTAGAGTTTTGTCCGGGTAATATGCCCAGGAGTAGGATTGCTGGATCATACGGCAACTCTATTGTTAGTTTTTTGAGGAACCTCCTTACTGTTCTCCATATTGGCTACACAAATTTATGTTCCCACCAACAGTGTAAGAGGGTTCCATTTTCTCTACAACCTCTCCAGCATTTGTTATTTGTAGATGTTTTAATGACGGCCGTTCTGAACAGATTGAGGTGGTACATCATTGCAGTTTTGGTTTGTGTCTCTCTGAAAGTAAGCGATGTTGAGTATCTTTTCATGTGCCTATTGGCCATCTGTATGTATGTATTCTTTAAAGAAAGGTCTTTTAGGTCGTCTGCCCATTTTATGATTGGGTTTTTCTTTTGATATTGAGTTGTATGAGCTGTTTGTGTATTTTGAAATTTAATCTCTTCTCGGTTACATCATTTGCAAATGTTTTTTCCCATTCCTTAAGTTCTTTCCATTATGTTTATGGTTTCCTTCGCTGTGCAAAAGTTTACAAGTTTAATTAGTTCCCATTTGTTTATTTTTGCTTTTATTTCTATTGCCTTGGGAGACTGACCTAAGAAAACACTGGTACAATTTATGTTCGACAGTGTTTACCTATGTTCTCTTGTAGGAGTTTTATGGTGTCATGTCTCATTTAGATAGTTAAGCCATTTTGAGTTGATTCTTGTGTATGGTGTGAGGGTGTGTTCTAACTTTTCATTTTGTCTGTACTGTTTCCACGTTTATTGCTGAATCGATTTTGTGATATTTAAAACTTTTACAGATGTCAAATAGAGAAAAGGAATAGAAGTAAAAAAGACCTGGCTGTAGGACATTCCCAGGGAGAAGAGAAAGGTTCCACTTGGTTCCTAAAATCACCAAAAGCCCCAGTCCAGAAATCAGCCAGGTTGATTGATGCCCAGGCAAAAAGACATCCTTTTAATGGTTAGAGATGATCAATTGCTATTTATGGTTTTCTGGTGGCTATTCTGTGAAGAAGCGGGGAAGAATGATGAAATTCTTTACGTACAAGCATTTCTGCTATTACATCAGGGAAAATAAGAAAAGGAAGGTAATGAGAGTGATATATTGCTTCAAACCTTAACTCTTCCAGCTGAGCTAGCTGTCCCTGCCACTCCAGCCATCATTCCACTCTACCCACCCCCTCCACTGCCTTCCATGTCTCTCTGGCTCCTGACACTGGGGCTCACAACTGTCCATCCTTACAGGGAACAATTAGAAAATCCTGTGTTAGTTCCTGGAGCACAGGGATTTGGTCTGGTATCGTTTTCTAAGACTCAACAGGGCACCCAGTTTGAGCCAAGAGTCACTCCCGGGGCAGGATAGTGTACTTTATGCTGTCATTTCATAGGGGGCCTAAATGCAAATGACCAGCTGGCTGGGTTTCTCAGGCTTGTTTAACTGGAAAGATCGAAACCCTCCTTACAGGGAGGATCCTCTACACCTGAAGCCCACTTAGCAGCGCCCACAGGTAAACCGAGTTGGGACCCCAATAAAGGACGAATGCCCTTATTAGAGTACTCCCAGAAGTGCATGGTGGCAGGTTTTTGAAAAGGGAAACCAAGGCAAGAATTTGAACAAAATTCAAGAAATTAAAAAAAAGAGACATTTTTGAATTTTTGGAAAATCTTTATCAGGCCTACAGACATTATACTAATGCAGATCTTGAGGCCCCTGAAAATATTAGAATGGTAAATTTGACCTTTTCTGTGGAAGGGGTGCAAAGTGCCTCAGATACTGGGAGAAAAGTTGCAAAATTTAGTGCATTTGGAATGAACCTAATGCACTTTCTCAATTGGTAAATGTTCCTTTTAAGTGTTCAACAGAGAAGAGACACAGAAGAAGAATATACAAAACAAAAACTTCCCTCTTTTGGCAGTGACATTGGATTCCCGGAAGGCAAGTAACCCGAAGAGAGGTAAGCCACTATTGGGGAAGAAGCAATGCGCTCACCGTGGGAGAAATAACATTGGAAATCAGGTTGCCCTAGGCTAAAACATAAGAGGAAAAACAACAAAAGATGAGAGCTTCTCTCGTGGTAGAAAGAGACTAACCCTCTGCTGAATGAACAGGGAGTCCAGGGGCTCCCTTGGACATGAGGTGCCTAATTCCCCAAAGGAGCCCTGGGAAAAAATGACAGGGGGGAATGAGCTGATTAACTTTTCTCTTTTTGTTTTAAGATTTTTTTTTTTAATGTGGGCCATTTTTAAAGACTTTATTGAATTTGTCACAATATTTCTTCTGTTTTATATTTTGGTTTTTTGGCCACGAGGCATGTGGGATCTTAGCTCCCCACCCAGGGATTGAACCTGCACCCCTTGCATTGGAAGGTGAGGTTTTAACCACTGGGCCGCCAGGGAAGTCCCTGATTTTTTTTTTTTTTTTTTTTTTTTTGCTGTACGCGGGCCTCTCACTGCTGTGGCCTCTCCCGTTGCGGAGCACAGGCTCCGGACGCGCAGGCTCAGCGGCCATGGCTCACGGGCGCAGCCGCTCCGCGGCACGTGGGATCTTCCCAGACCAGGGCACGAACCCGTGTCCCCTGCATCGGCAGGCGGACTCTCAGCCACTGTGCCGCCAGGGAAGCCCCGGCAACTGATTTGGATGAAACCCGCCAGGAGCCTCGCTGCTCCTGGCTAGCTGATCCCAGCCTGGGAATTTGGGGGTAAGGTCCTGGCCGCTGCCGGGACCGCTTGTCGGAGGATCTTCCTTTCAACATTCTGGCCGCCCCAGCGCTTGGCAATTGGAGCAAGGAATCAATATTTGGGAGCCGAAGGACTGCACGCAGTAGGGTAAGTTGCTCTGGTGTGTACAGCCAGAAACCTCTCCGTGTGGGGCTTTTATTCTGCGGAATGAGCCAGTTGTTTTTGCATTTGAGTGGGGCAGCCTGTTGGAGAGAGGAAAGAGTTGCTGGGCTTCTACCCAATTTGTGAACCAGTTCATTTGCTTCTTTGGTTTTTTTAAAATGTATTTTATTGAAGTATCGTAGATTTACAATGTTGTGTTAATTTCTACTGTAGAGCAAAGTGTTTCAGTTGTACATATATGTGTGTGTACATATATATATGTTCTTTTTCATAATCCATTCCATTATGGCTTATTACAGGATATTGAATTTAGTCCCCTGTGCTCTACAGTAGGACCTTGTTGTTTATCCAACCCATATATAATAGTTTCCACCTGCTACTCCCAAACTCCCAATCCATCCCTCCCCCACCTCCCTATCCCTCGGCAACCACACGTCTGTTCTCTACAGCTGTGAGTTCTCCTGTTTCATAGATAGGCTCATTTGAGTCATATTTTGGATTCTACAAATAAGTGATATCACACGTTGTCTTTCTCTATCTGACTTACTTCCCTTAATATGATCTCTAGTTCTATCCATGTTGCTGCAAATGGCATTTCATTCATTTTTATGGCTGAGTAATATTCCATTTTATATATATGTACCATGTTTTCTTTATCCATTCATTTGTTGATGGACGTTTAGATTGTGTCCATATCTTGGCTATTGTGAATACTGCTGCTGTGAACACTGGGGTGCGTGTATCTGTCCGAATTAGAGTTTTGTCCGGGTAATATGCCCAGGAGTAGGATTGCTGGATCATACGGCAACTCTATTGTTAGTTTTTTGAGGAACCTCCTTACTGTTCTCCATATTGGCTACACAAATTTATGTTCCCACCAACAGTGTAAGAGGGTTCCATTTTCTCTACAACCTCTCCAGCATTTGTTATTTGTAGATGTTTTAATGACGGCCGTTCTGAACAGATTGAGGTGGTACATCATTGCAGTTTTGGTTTGTGTCTCTCTGAAAGTAAGCGATGTTGAGTATCTTTTCATGTGCCTATTGGCCATCTGTATGTATGTATTCTTTAAAGAAAGGTCTTTTAGGTCGTCTGCCCATTTTATGATTGGGTTTTTCTTTTGATATTGAGTTGTATGAGCTGTTTGTGTATTTTGAAATTTAATCTCTTCTCGGTTACATCATTTGCAAATGTTTTTTCCCATTCCTTAAGTTCTTTCCATTATGTTTATGGTTTCCTTCGCTGTGCAAAAGTTTACAAGTTTAATTAGTTCCCATTTGTTTATTTTTGCTTTTATTTCTATTGCCTTGGGAGACTGACCTAAGAAAACACTGGTACCATTTATGTTCGACAGTGTTTACCTATGTTCTCTTGTAGGAGTTTTATGGTGTCATGTCTCATTTAGATAGTTAAGCCATTTTGAGTTGATTCTTGTGTATGGTGTGAGGGTGTGTTCTAACTTTTCATTTTGTCTGTACTGTTTCCACGTTTATTGCTGAATCGATTTTGTGATATTTAAAACTTTTACAGATGTCAAATAGAGAAAAGGAATAGAAGTAAAAAAGACCTGGCTGTAGGACATTCCCAGGGAGAAGAGAAAGGTTCCACTTGGTTCCTAAAATCACCAAAAGCCCCAGTCCAGAAATCAGCCAGGTTGATTGATGCCCAGGCAAAAAGACATCCTTTTAATGGTTAGAGATGATCAATTGCTATTTATGGTTTTCTGGTGGCTATTCTGTGAAGAAGCGGGGAAGAATGATGAAATTCTTTACGTACAAGCATTTCTGCTATTACATCAGGGAAAATAAGAAAAGGAAGGTAATGAGAGTGATATATTGCTTCAAACCTTAACTCCTCCAGCTGAGCTAGCTGTCCCTGCCACTCCAGCCATCATTCCACTCTACCCACCCCCTCCACTGCCTTCCATGTCTCTCTGGCTCCTGACACTGGGGCTCACGACTGTCCATCCTTACAGGGAACAATTAGAAAATCCTGTGTTAGTTCCTGGAGCACAGGGATTTGGTCTGGTATCGTTTTCTAAGACTCAACAGGGCACCCAGTTTGAGCCAAGAGTCACTCCCGGGGCAGGATAGTGTACTTTATGCTGTCATTTCATAGGGGGCCTAAATGCAAATGACCAGCTGGCTGGGTTTCTCAGACTTGTTGAATTGGAAGGATCGAAACCCTCCTTACAGGGAGGATCCTCTACACCTGAAGCCCACTTAGCAGCGCCCACAGGTAAACCGAGTTGGGACCCCAATAAAGGACGAATGCCCTTATTAGAGTACTCCCAGAAGTGCATGGTGGCAGGTTTTTGAAAAGGGAAACCAAGGCAAAAGAATTTGAACAAAATTCAAGAAATTAAAAAAACAGACATTTTCGAATTTTTGGAAAATCTTTATCAGGCCTACAGACATTATACTAATGCAGATCTTGAGGCCCCTGAAAATATTAGAATGGTAAATTTGACCTTTTCTGTGGAAGGGGTGCAAAGTGCCTCAGATACTGGGAGAAAAGTTGCAAAATTTAGTGCATTTGGAATGAACCTAATGCACTTTCTCAATTGGTAAATGTTCCTTTTAAGTGTTCAACAGAGAAGAGACACAGAAGAAGAATATACAAAACAAAAACTTCCCTCTTTTGGCAGTGACATTGGATTCCCGGAAGGCAAGTAACCCGAAGAGAGGTAAGCCACTATTGGGGAAGAAGCAATGCGCTCACCGTGGGAGAAATAACATTGGAAATCAGGTTGCCCTAGGCTAAAACATAAGAGGAAAAACAACAAAAGATGAGAGCTTCTCTCGTGGTAGAAAGAGACTAACCCTCTGCTGAATGAACAGGGAGTCCAGGGGCTCCCTTGGACATGAGGTGCCTAATTCCCCAAAGGAGCCCTGGGAAAAAATGACAGGGGGGAATGAGCTGATTAACTTTTCTCTTTTTGTTTTAAGATTTTTTTTTTAATGTGGGCCATTTTTAAAGACTTTATTGAATTTGTCACAATATTTCTTCTGTTTTATATTTTGGTTTTTTGGCCACGAGGCATGTGGGATCTTAGCTCCCCACCCAGGGATTGAACCTGCACCCCTTGCATTGGAAGGTGAGGTTTTAACCACTGGGCAGCCAGGGAAGTCCCTGATTAGCTTTTTTTTTCTTTTTTGCCGTACGCGGGCCTCTCACTGCTGTGGCCTCTCCCGTTGTGGAGCACAGGCTCCGGACGTGCGGGCTCAGCGGCCATGGCTCACGGGCCCAGCCGCTCCACGGTATGTGGGATCCTCCCGGACCAGGGCACGAACCAGTGTCCCCTGCAACGGAAGGCAGACTCTCAACCACTGCGCCACCAGGGAAGCCCCCTGATTAACTTTTTGATAGACCTCACCTTAAAGTTATGTGTTTTTTTTAAAACCCCACATTTGTTTATTTATTTATTTTTGGCTGTGTTGGGTCTTCGTTTCTGTGCGAGGGCTTTCTCTAGTTGCGGCGAGCAGGGGCCACTCTTCATCGCGGTGCACGGGCCTCTCACTGTCCCGGCCTCTCTCGCTCGGAGCACAGGCTCCAGGCGCGCAGGCTCAGTAGCTGTGGCTCATGGGCCCAGTGGCTCCGCGGCCTGTGGGATCTTCCCAGATCAGGGCTCGAGCCCGTGTCCCCTGCATTAGCAGGCAGATTCTCAACGACTGCGCCACCAGGGAAGCCCCCACCTTAAAGTTTTTCCACCAGAACAGCTTGACATTGGAGTCCCACCAGAACATGCTTTAAGCCTACAGATGGTGCTCATGAAAACCTTTGCAAAGGAGTCATAGCTCTATCCCCCTGAGGTCTACGAAAAGCACAGACTGTGCGTAGGGTTGCGTACAGTCTTGGCGACATCTGGTGAATTTTCTTTAGATACTTTCTTTTTCACAGTTTGTTCATGAGATTACTGAAGGGAGAGCTAGGGAAGAGATCTGGTCATCTGTTAATTACTTTTCTACGTTGATTTACAGAAAGAACCAATAGATTAGGCAAGATATTGTGTGATCAAATATTTGAAAGATGTGCTAGGGCTGGAGACTAGTAGAGCGTGGGGGCACTTGGTTTAAGGATAGTAACAAGGCAGTAGAGTGCCTCCTGCAGAGAGAGCTTTCCTGCCGAAAGCTGCTTGCAAATCCCCTTTGTCAGAACCTCATTCCATCTCAGATTATGGATGAAGGTCCATCTTTAACTTCTTCCTGCTGACGTAGGGCGCCGTATTCTTAGACTGGAAGATGTCGATGTGGGTTTGTAGCATCTCGTTGCTGACAGTTGTAGTTGCCCACTTACATATATGGGCAGAACAAGCTGCAATTACTCAGACGCCCACAAATGTATAGATTATGAGCAATAGTGTTAATCCCATTGTCTGAAGGCCGGTTCCTGGAATTGTGCTCAGTAGACTCAGTGTTGCTCAAGGTGGAGCAGCTTGTGTCACGGCTGCAGTCTGGTCATCATGCAGTTGGCTTCTCCCTCTGGTGGCAGTTACAGTATCTATAAAACAACTCGGGAACATGTATCAGACACTGAGTCTGTGACCCAGTTTTCCTAATCATTAGTGGCTTCAGCCTGCTCTTTTTTTTTTTTTTTTTTTTTTTTTTTTTTTTTTTTTACGGTACGCGGGCCTCTCACCGCTGTGGCCTCTCCCGTTGCGGAGCACAGGCTCCGGACACGCAGGCTCAGCGACCATGGCTCACGGGCCCAGCCGCTCCGCGGCATGTGGGATCTTCCCAGACCGGGGCACGAACCTGCGTCCCCTGCATCGGCAGGCGGACTCTCAACCACTGCGCCACCAGGGAAGCCCCGCAGCCTGCTCTTTTGAGACTCAGCTTTTCTATAAACAAGAAGCAGGCGACACGGAGGGGCCTTTGTACTGCGGGGAGACGGTGGCCTGCAGGGTTCCGATTGGTTCCATCCCCCCTTTTCTTGATACTCCTTAATCCTGAGTAGGGACAGATGCAGAACAACAACAACAAAAAGGAGTAATGTTTTGGATAGAGAGGTTAATCATAAACTTGACCGAGGAACCCACAGGGTGCTGTTCAGTTTCACCAGCAGACACTCTTTTCAGAATGGCTGGTGGTGTTTGAGTCTGACGCAACTCAGGGAATTCAAGTTCTTGGCAATACGGAATTGTATATGAAATGACATCCACAATGGCCACCCAGTTTTACCTTGGATGTCTGGACCATTTTGACTGTACAATACATTTCTCTCCTTAATGGACAAAGCAGGTGTCACCATTAATGATTTTAGTGCTTTTCTAGATATGAGGAGATGCAAGAATTTGGGCTCATGAAAGCTTCTCCTGAGAATATCTCACTGTCTGAAGGCCTGTCCTGCCAGTTTTTCTCAGAACACGGAGTGCCTCATTGCTGATCTCCACCCTGAACTCCCTTCAGGGTGTGTTGAAGGTCAGGAACTGCAGTGGCTTGTGACTCAGTCCTTGCAGAGGCAGATACCTAGTGCCAAGTTTTGGTCTGCAGGGCCCCCTCATGGTCATAAGTTCGACCATGGTTTGGAAGGCATTTCATGACCATTTCATCCCATGGTGCTAGGAATGTTCATTCCTAGGTCAGGCGAGGATTTTGTTAATAGGCCACTCAATGTGCTATTACTGACTAGGCCTTATTAACAGTAACCAAAAGTCTCTGGACCACCTGTCCTGCTGGTCTGTTATGGCCCAGGAAAAAAATGCCCTCTTGTTGCTTCTTCCCATATCTAGAGTTACACTATTACAATCACTGACCTTACATAGAACTATATATCTGATCAACTGTTTCAAGTCACCTAGTCGTCATTATTTTTATCGAGGTCTCAGCCATGCATTTGGTAATGCAAGAAACAACAATTTTGTAAAACAAATTTTAAAAATCTACAAATAATATATCTGGTAAGTTCATAAGTAACAATTTGAGAACTTCCATCTGGTGCAGCTCAGTATATCCCCAGGTCATCTGACTTAGTCTGCTCTATACCAGTGCTTACCTTTAAGGGCAGTTCTATCTTGGCATTGTCCATAGGGCACCCAGCCCAATTTCCTAATGTTACTAGACTGTTTAAACCTTAGTGTGGTTTAATTGTTCCCAACATAAGGGAGCCTTTAAACTTTAATGACCATAGCCTGATGTTAACCACATAAGTCCATCCCGTAATTGTGGGAGGTTATATTCTTTTTTTTTTTTTCACTTAACATTGAAAGCCATGTGCTAGGCACCAGGGACACAAAGCTAAGACATGTGCTCATCTTCAAGCTTACTCTATTAGAAGAACAAACATGTGAAATTACTAGGTAAGGAATAATGTACAATGATAACAGCAATGGATTGAAGCATATTAAAAAATGTTTAAATATAGGCATTCATAATGATACCCAAAACAAAGCAAAACAAAAAACCCTAACCGGTCACCACTGGCGAATGCTAGTGAACCAGTTCACTATTCTGAAAATGGATGACTCAGAAGAAAGAATCAAGCATTCATCCTGACTTTCTTATATGAACTATACCACTGGGTAATCACATAGTAGATAAGGGAGAGTTTATCTTTATAGGAGAATTCCATCTAATAAATGAAGAATAACAGATTAGAATATCACTATTTTGCAGCTCTTTATGATTTAATGGATCTAAGCAAAGATCATTAATAGCTACTGACATCACAAAAAGAGAGTCAGTACCTCCTGATAGAAGTACTTACCACTCTTGAAGAAGTGTGAGCAAACTTCTAAACTTAAGTACCAATTTAAAGGAAATGCAGAAGGGAAAGGAACATGCGAAAAGGCACCACAGAGATGTGATCAGCAAAGTTCAGACTCAAGGAAACTCGACAAGACAAATGACTCAGTTTTTACAAGAAATTACGAAAGAAAAGAGATGGACAGTCTTAAAAGATAAAGCAACCAACTGTACTGTACAAATTTATTTGCATCCCAATTCAAACACACTAGAAAATAATATATGTATGTATGACACAATTGGGGAAATGCAAACACTCACTGGGTTTTGATGCTATTAAAGCATTATTGTTAAGTTTTTAAGTGTAAGAATGGAATTATGGTTATTTATTCAAAGCGCTTATCTTTTAGAGATGTATATGGATATGTTTGTAGATATAAAATGTCTAGAATTTACATCCAGTAATCTAGGGAGGAGGCTGGAGTGAGTAGGGGTAGTACTAGGTGGGTGATGGGGCACATATTTGACATTGTCTACTATAAAAAACATTAAAAAGAAACAGTAAAGATCAAAGTAACACGAGAAAGAGAGGCTGACTGTATGTAAGGCACTTAGGCTGTATATCACAAGTACTACTAATAATTACAAAGCGTAAGGATTGGATTAGATGACCTCTCAGGTACTTTTTAATTCTGAAAAGTCTAAAATGTTACGACTAGATTATTTTTAAAGGTCATTTTTATCTCTCAAATTCTTTGGTTCTTCCCCAGGGATACGGCTCAACTTTCTTTTCCCACTGCTTAACAATGGCACACAAAAACACTGAACAACAACTACTTTGAAAAAGCACATGAACTGGAACTGACTCCCAGTTCAGTGCTTGGAGGTTTTGGCCATCCCACCCACCTCAGTTCTGGAGTCTGACTGTTACACTGCTTAAATACTAGGTTAAACAGCCAGTATTGGTTAAACACATGGAAAGTTTTGCTTTATCCAATGGTGATAACTCCTTTGCTTCTTTTATCCTACACGTCAACAGTTTGGGAAGAGTGGTCCAGAACCCCATGGAGATAGGCACCTTCAGGAGGTGCCTGAGATCAAAAGTATTGTTGCGGTAATACTAAGACGATATTTTCCTTTTTTACTCTCACCTCGTAAATGTACAGCAGGGTTTTCCAGAGGATACATGATGTGTGGAAATACACCAGATCAAATGCAAAAGCAGATGTAAAATTCAAGCTGTTTTTTGTTTGTTTTTTTTATACTGCAGGTTCTTATTAGTCATCAATTTTATACACATCAGTGTATACATGTCAATCCCAATCGCCCAATTCAGCACACCACCATCCCCACCTCCCCGCAGTTTCCCCCCCTTGGTGTCCATACGTTTGTTCTCTACATCTGTGTCTCAACTTCTGCCCTGCAAACTGGTTCATATGTACCATTTTTCTAGGTTCCACATACATGCGTTAATATACGATATTTGTTTTTCTGACTGACTTCACTCTGTATGACAGTCTCTAGATACGTCCACGGCTCCACAAATCACTCAATTTCGTTCCTTTTAATGGCTGAGTAATATTCCATGGTATATATGTACCACAACTTCTTTATCCATTCATCTGTTGATGGGCATTTAGGTTGCTTCCATGACCTGGCTATTGTAAATAGTGCTGCAATGAACATTGGGGTGCATGGGTCTTTTTGAATTATGGTTTTCTCAGGGTATATGCCCAGTAGTGGGATTGCTGGATCATATGGTAGTTCTATTTTTAGTTTTTTAAGGAACCTCCATACTGTTCTCTATAGTGGCTGTATCAATTTACATTCCCACCAACAGTGCAAGAGGGTTCCCTTTTCTCTGCACCCTCTCCAGCATTTGTTGTTTGTAGATTATCTGATGATGCCCATTCTGACTGGTGTGAGGTGATACCTCACTGCAGTTTTGATTTGCATTTCTCTAATAATTAGTGATGTTGAGCAGCTTTTCATGTGCTTCTTGGCCATCTGTATGTCTTCTTTGGGGAACTGTCTATTTAGGTCTTCTGCCCATTTTCTGATTGGGTTGTTTCTTTTTTTGTTTGTTTTTTGCGGTACGCGGGCCTCTCACTGTTGTGGCCTCTCCCGTTGTGGAGCGCAGGCTCCGGACATGCAGGCACGTCCACAATATTGTGTGGATATTGAAAAATCCTTAAACTCCTGGGATAAATCCCACTTGATCGTGGTGTATGATTCTCTTAATATATTGTTGGATTTGGTTTGCTAGGATTTTGTTAAGAATTTTTTGCATCTATGTTCATCAGGGATATTGGACTGTAATTTCTTGTGGTATTTTTGTCTGGTTTTGGTATCATGGTGATGGTGGCCTCGTAGGACGAGTTTGGAAGTGTTCTTCCTCTGCAACTTTTTGGAATAGTTTCAGAAGGATAGGTGTTATCTTTTCACTAAAAGTTTGGTTGAATTCACCTGTAAAGGCATCTGATCCTGGACTTTTATTTGTTGAGATTGTTTTCAGCAGATTCAATCTCAGTACTCGTTATTGGCCTGTTTGTATTTTCTATTTCATCCTGGTTCAGTATTGAGAGATTGTACCTTTCTGAGAATTTGTCCATTTCTTCTAGGTTTTCCATTTTATTGACATAATGGCTTGTAGTCTACTGTGGTCCTTTGTATTTCTGTGGTGTCCATTGTAGCTTCTCCTTTTTCATTTCTGATTTTATTGATTTGAGTCTCTCCCTTTCTTGATGAGTCTGGTTAAAGGTTTATCAATTTTGCTTATCTTTTTAAAGAACCAGCTTTTAGTTTCATTGATCTTTTGTATTGTTTTCTTCATCTCTATTTCATTTAAAATTTCTGCTCTGAGCTTTATGATTTCTTCTGCTAAGTTCAGGTTTTGTTTTTCCTTCTTTCTCTACTTGTTTTAGGTATAAAGACAGGTTGTTGGAGATTTTTCTTGTTTCCTGAGGTAAGCTTGTATTGCTCTAAACTTACCTCTTAGAACTGCTTTTCCTGCATCCCGTAGATTTAGGTCATTCTGTTTTCATTTTCATTTGTCTCTGGGTATTTTTTTGATTTCCTCTTTGACTTCTTCAGTGATCCATTGGTTGTTTAGTAGCATATTGTTTAGCCTCCACGTGTTCGTGTTTTTTGCAGTTTTTTCTTGTGGTTGATATCTAATCTCATAGTGGTGTGGTCAGAAAAGATGCTTGATACCTTTAAATTTTCTTGAATTTACCAAGGCTTGCTTTGTGGCCCATCATGTGATCTATCCTGGAGAATGTTCCATGTGCACTTGAAAAGAATGTGTATTCTGCTGCCTTTGAAGGAATGCTATATAAATATCAATGATTCCTTCTGGACTAATGTGTCATTTAAGGCTTGTGTTTCCTTATTAATTTTCTGTCTGGATGATCTCTCCACTCATGTAAGTAAGATGTTAAAGTCCCCAACTATTATTGTGTTACTGTCAATTTATCCTTTATGGCTGTTAACATTTACCTTATATATTGAGGTGTTCATATGTTGGGTACGTCTCTGTTTACAACTATTATATCTTCTTCTTGGATTGATCCCTTAATCATTATGTAGTGTCCTTCTTTTTCTCTTGTAACAGTCTTTATTTTAAAGTCTATTTTGTCTGATGTGAGTATTGCTACTCCAGGTTTCTTTTGATTTCCATTTGCTTAGGATTGCTTTATCCATCACCTCACTTTCAGTCTGTATGTGTCTCTAGATCTGAGGTGGATCTCTTGTAGACAGCATATATACGGGTCTTATTTTTGTATCCATTAAGACAGTCTGTGTCTTTTGGTTGGAGTCTTTAACCTGTTTACATTCAAGGTAATTATCAATATGTATGCTCTTAATGCCATTTTGTTAACTGTTTTCAACCTGTTTTTGCAGGTCTTATTTCTTCCTTTCCTCTTTTGTTCTCTTGTGATTTGACTTTCTTTAGTTTTGTGTTTGGATACCTTTTCCTTTTGTGTGTGTATCTATTATAGATTTTCTGTTTGCAGTTACCATGAGGTTTTGATATAGCAGTCTCTATATATATATACATTACTGTATTAAGTTGCTGATCTCTTAATTTCAGACGCATTTCAAATATCCTGCATTTTCACTCTCCTATCATGAGCACTGGTTTATATGTCATATTTATTTGTAGATAACTTCTTACCTTTACTTTATGTTTGACTTTACCGATGAGCATTCCCATTTTTAAATTTTCTTGTCTCTAGTTTTGGCCTTTTCTGCCTAGTGAAGTTCCTTTAGCATTTGTTGCACAGCTGGTTTGGTGGTGCTGAATTCTTTTAGCTTTTGCTTCTCTGTAAAGCTTTTTATTTCTCCATCAAATCTGAATCTGAATCTTGCTGGTTAGAGTATTCTTGGATGTAGGTTTTTCCCTTTCATCACTTTAAATATATTGTACCACTCCCTTCTGGCCTGCACTTTTTGCCGAAAATATCAGTGCATAGTCTTATGTGGATTCTCTTGTTTATTTGTTGCTTTTCCCTTGTTGCTTTTAATCTTTTCTGTTAACTTTAATTTTTGTCAATTTGATTACTATGTGTCTTGGTGTATTCCTCCTTGGGTTTGTCCTGCTTGGGACTCTGTACTTCCTGGATTTGGGTGACTGTTTCCTTTCCCACATTAGGAAATTTTCAGCTATTATCTGTTGAAATATTTTATCTGAGCCTTTCCCTCTCTCTTTTCCTTCTGGGACCCCTATAATGCAAATGTTGGTGTGTTTGTTGTCCCAGAGATCTCTTAATCTGTCCTCATTTCCTTGTATTCTTTCTCCTTTATTTTGTTCCACATAAGTGATTTCCACCACTCTTGTCTTTCAGTTCACTTATCTGTTCTTCTGCCTAATTTTTCTGCTATTGATTCCTGCTAGTGTATTTTTCGTTTCAGTAACTGTAGTCTTCAGCTCTCTTTGTTTGTATTTTATATTTTCTAAGTCTTGTTAAAAACTTCTTGTAACTTCTCTTGCTATACCTCCATTCTTTTCCAGAGTTCTTGGATCATCTTTACAATCATTACTCTGAACTCTTTCTCAGGTATATTGCTTTCTCCATTTCGCTTAGTTGTTCTTCTGAGGTTTTATTTTGTTCCACTTTCTGAAACATTCCTTTGCTGTCTAAATTTCTATTTGTATTTTTATGTATATGGAAGGTTAGTTATGTTTCTTGTCCTTGGAGAAGTGGCCCTCTTGTAGGGGATGTCCTATGTGTCCCAGCAGTTCACTCCCCTCTCGTCATCCAAGGGCCAGGTTCCAGCTGGTCCCGGGTAGGTTCTCACCTGTGTTTGCAGACTCATTTCTGCAGGCTGTGGGATCATAATTTTCTTGCTTCTGGTGTCTGCCCCCCTGGTGTGTGAGGCTGGTCTAGAGGCTTGTTCAGGCGTCCTGGTGTGAGGGTGCTGGTGCCTGCCCACTGGTGGCTGGAGCTAGGTATTGACCCTCTTGTGGGCCGGGTCCTGTTAAGTGGTGCTTCTAGAGGTGGCTGTGGGCTCAGAAAGTCTTCAGGCAGCCTGTCTGCTGGTGGGTGGGACTGTTCTCTCCCTGTTGGTTGTTTGGCCTGAAGCATCTCAGCACTGGAGCCTTCAGGCTGTTGGGTGGGGTCAGGTCCTTGTGCAAAATGTAGGCCTCCAGGAGAGCTCATGCTGATAAATATTCCCTGATAACTCTGTAAGCAGTGTCCTTTCCCCATTGTGAGCCACAGCTACCCCCTGCCGCCTCAGGAGACCCTGCAAGACCAGCAGGTAGGTCTGGCCTATGTCCCTATGAAGTCACTGCTTTTTCCCTAGGGACTGGTACATGCTAGAACTTGTGTGTACCCTGCAAGAGTGGAGTGTCTGTTTCCCCCAGTCCCGTGGAGCACCTGCAATCAAGTCTTGCTGGCCTTCAAAGCCAGATGCTCTGAAGGCTTCTCCTCCCAATGCCAGAGCCCCAAGCTGGGGATCCTGACGTGGGACTCAGAACTCAGTCCTGTGGGAGAACTTCTACGATATAATTATTCTCCAGTTTTGGGTCACTGACCCGTGTGTTATGAGATTTGATTATATTGGCATTGTACCCCTCCTACCATCTCATTGTGGTTTCTTCATCATCTTTGGGTATAGAGTATCTTGTTTGTTAGGTTCCAGTCTTTTTTAACGATGGTTGTAGAGCAGTTGTGGTTTTGTTATGCTCATGAGGGGAGGTGAGCTCAAGGTTCTTCTACTCCGTCATCTTCTCAAGAATTCTAGTGTGGGTTTTTGAGAGCTTGTCTAATGAGTGAAAATGCAGGAACACTGGGTAGATGGACCTTTGACTGTATTAGGGGATCCCTAGCTTTCTCTACATTAGTATCCTTTAGAGGAGAAGCGTTTCATTTTTTCATGTTCTTGCCAATATTTGGTAATGTCAGACTTTTACACTGTGCCAGCTTCTGCCAGTCCAATGATGGGAAAGCTATGTGTGCATTTATTTTACAATTCCCTGATTACTAGGAAGATGGAGCACCTTTGCCTATGTTCACCTTTGTCCTCTGAAATTCCTTCTGTTTTTCCCTTTCACTCACCTAGTTGTTTGTCTTCCTCTCATCAATTTGTAGAGAACTTGTTATGTTCGACCTCTGATATTTTATGTGGTTACCTTCAAAGGGAGGCACAGTTGTAGCTCACTGTTCTCTCCCTGAAAGGGAGTTCAAACCCAGCAGGACCACTTATCTATAACATAGCAATGATAGACCCACTTTTCAGGGGTGGTAATTGTAAAAACTCCTTAGAAGAGTGCTTGACAATAATAGATACTTGATGAGTACTGAGTTCTTTACCATCATCCTACAACCAACACTTCCATGCCACAGTATTTAATATTGCAGATATGTTTGCAATGAGAATATTCTTAGAACTTCATACCATTAGTCACAAGCCATAGATAATGGACTCTTTCAGTTTTTTTAATCACCTGAAACAATTCCTCTACCAATTCATTACCTCATCCTGAGAGCAGGTGTGAAGCAATGGTCTGTATGTGATGGAGGCATTGATCACTTTGGATTGGTTGAATTTTACATTCAATTCATTTGATATTCAGACAAGGATGTGATGCATATTCAGAAGAGTAGCAAGGCAACATATTTTAAAGGTTTCATATACAAATGTATATTTAATATAATGTATATTAACTTTTTTCCTAACTAAATTACTGATTTCCCATTGAACATAATGTACAACTAGTTTCCCAGTGAGAATGAAGCAGAAATGTGTCCACAGGGCATAGCCAAATGTTCCAAAACTCAGTGTGGGGGAGTGGGGTCCTACCAAGATCTTTATACCTTCAAGCTTCTTACCTTTTTTTTTTTCCTCTCTCTGGGAGGCTTGAGAATACACAGCAGCAATTCTGCAGTTGACTTTTGTTGCTGGAATAAAATGAACTTCTAGAGATGGAAGAAGCAACAGGGGTGACAGGAGGGTGATGCTAACACATTTAGTTTCCTGGGGTCCTCAGCTCCAGTCATCAGTTCATTCACTCACTCATCAAATATTTATCCAGTCTCCTCCTTTGTGTCAGATGACACTCCAAGTGTTGGAAACAGCTGGACAGAAGACTGACAATCTCAGATCTTACAGTATAGTGGCTAGTGTGTGTGTGGGGGGGTGGGTGGAGGTGAGAGATGTGGGGAAAAAGCACTGAATAAGAGCACTTAGATGATTTCAGGTTGGTGAGAGCCATGAGGATATGAAATACGATGAAGAGGTAGAGAGGGTGATGGGGGAGGCTTCACTGCAGAAGTGATTGTGGCCTGAGTAATGACAAGGAGATCCCCAGGTAGACATCTGAGGGAGACTTCTCTTCATAGAAGGAACACTGCGACAAAATAACTGAAGGAAGAAAGAGTGTGGAAATTTCTAAATAACAGAAATGAAGTCAGTGACCAGAATACAGTGAATATGTGCAAGCGTTGGGTAAATAAAGTCAGAGAGTAGCCAGGGCTGTACCGTACAGGGGCCTGTAGGCAATAGGAAGAAGGTTGGATTTTATTCTAGGCAAAATTGAAAGCTGTTAGAAGATTTAAATCAGAACAGAGAGATAATGTTATCTACAGTTTTAAAATGTCACTCTGACCATTAAAAGTACACCAAAATGGCTATGATTACAGGCTGACAATACTAAGTGTTGATGGGGATATGGAAAAACTGCAGCTGTCATATGCTGCCAGTGGCGGTACAGATTGGCATGACCACTCAGGAACCCTGTTTGGTGATTTCTACTACAGCTAAGTCAGCAAGTCCATTTTTGACAGATACACCAAATAGAAATGCATAGATACATTCGCCAAAAGAGACATTTGCTAGAATGTTCATAGGAATAGTACTCATAAGAGTCAAAAACTAAAAATTACCCAAATGCCTATCAACAATACAATGGATAAAACAGGTGTGGTATATTCTCACAGTGGAATACTATAGCACCATGAGAAACAACTACATACAAACACAAGCAACAGTATGGATGCATTTCATGGATGAATCTCACAGATAAAATGTCCAATAAAAGAAAACAAAAAAGATCATACTACTTGGTTGCATTTACATAAATTTCGAAAACAGGAAAAATTATGCTGTTGAAAGTCAGAACAGTGGTTTCCCTTGGGGCAGGGGTAATAAGTAACTTGGGGGAACATGACAGTGATGTTTCCGTGCTGATCATCTCCCTTTCTTGATTTCGATGCTGGTGGCATGGGAGTGTCTGTGAAGCTTCAAGGAGCTATTCACTTATGAGCGCTCTTCTAAAATGTAGGTTATAAAAATTCAAAGAAAGTTCACTCTGGATGCTGTATGAAGAACTGGTCATGAGGGGTGAGATGGCAAGAGGAGAAACGTGGCCCCAGTTAGGAGCCTACTGAAGTAGACCAAGGAAGAGGTGATGTGGCAGGTGTAGCCTGATGACAGTAGACATGCACGTATGGAGACACATTTGGGATACATTAGAGTTCTTCATATCAATCTATCTTAAATCAAATTCACAACATCAGAGGTTCTGAATAGAACCGAAGGTTTGGCTATCACTTGTGTAGAGTAGTGAGCACCCTCCTACACATGGGGCAATGCATGGTGCGGTAACCAACATTTTTCAGCCCTTACAACTTAACGACTTGTGTTTCACACAGCCATCACGGCAACCCCATCCACCTACCAGCACCAGTTGACTTGGCTCAGGACGGCTCCCCTCTAGAGACATCCTGCCCACAAGTCACCTAGTTTAATCTCACATCCAGTGTTCAGATCTCTTCAGAGTCCTGCAGGAGTTTCCTCAGCTTAGGCTTGAGGGAACTTATTCCCTCCAAGGCAGCCCATTACAAGCTGTAGCAAGTCACTGCTTCCTAACGGGAAGAGGAGATCTCAGCCACGTAGGGATTCTTGTTCCACCCTTTGGGTCCATAGAAAGAAGAACCCAGGCTTCCACATTGCGACGCATCCAGTGTTGTCAGAGATCCTGCAACGTTCCTTCTCTCCAGACCTAGTACCTGCAGCCAGAGGACCCAGCAGGCCTCACAGCCACTCCGTTGCTGGCCTCTCAGACATGGAGGACACGGGACCTTCATCCCTGACATTCTAAATGTTAGGCTTGTGTTACAATCACCTGTGGTCTCATTGGGCTTGTAAGTGTTTTGCTTTGCTTTTCCTCATTCGTTCATTCTGACATTACTGTGCACTAAGACACTAATCTTTTTTTCCCCACATTTCTAGCCTCTAAGCCGTATTTTCTGCACTTGTGCTTAGGCATGTTCCTTATTGTAAGTGAAGGGTCTTACATTTATCCTCAGTCAATGTCATCTCATAACAATGGTTGGTGAAAGAGGTCATTTATCTGGGAGGCAAAACATCTGGGCTCCCTTCTCAGCCCTCTTGCTAACTAGCTGAGAGTTATGGCAAATTTGGGGGCAAGGGCTGCCCCCCAGGAACTGTCAGTGTTGAGTGAAACTTTGAGCTGAATTATTTAATTTGAAAAAGAAGTATTTATCATAGCGATACCCTATCAAGTTGGCAAAGACTTTACAATGACTATTTTCAGTGTCACGCTTCCTGTGGGAAGGCAAAGCAAATGTCTCCATGGACACAATTAGTGAAGAACTTAAAGGTCCATTGCCCTCTGGCCCATTGATTCTAGGAATGTATGTGAAGCTAATCATCAGGGAAGTGGACAGAGATATTTGGGTAAAGATGACTACTTCATTTTGACCCCTGATAGCTACAAACTGGAAATAATCTAGATGTACAACCAAAGCAGAAAAGCTAACGTACAGAGCATGCACTCGATAAAGTGAATGCTCCTTCATAGATCATATTTCAGATAATGTGGGCGAATATTGTTACTAAGTTAAAAAAAAGTTAGGGATTAAAATGCATGTATTATATGGTCTCAATTATATCCATAGAAAGACAATGAAATGTTAATAATTATCTTTAACTTGTGAGGTTATGGGTGAATTTTTCTCCCTCACAATATTCAGCAATTTCTATGTTCTCTCAAGCCAGTATTGCTTCTACAATGTAAAAAGGGTTTTTAAAATGTAAGAAAAATGTTTTTAATACAGTCAACTCACAGAAGGATTACTATACCAACTTCCTCAAGACCTCTCTTTCTGACCCTTTACTCCCTTCTAATTTGCCTGCATAATAACGCCTGCCCCTCTGTTAACACTTTCTTTATGGCTTAGTGTTCTTCCATTCAAAAATATCCAAGAGCTTCTATATACCAGCTCTAAATAATAAAGTCTCAGTATTTCAGTCGGGGAGTTAAGACCCTCTATCATAATGAGTTGGTTTCCTGAACTACCTTCTGTGGACACTACTCTCTATGACTAGAGAGATTAAGGGTTTTGCAACTTTGTAATTTTCTCAGTGTCTAATATGTTAGGCACATCGTTAGCACTTTTAAAACAATCAAAATTCAACTGGAAAGCAAATATATTCCCCTGTTTTGGAATTTGAGGGAGGAATTTGGGGTCCAGTTTTAGGCAACTAAGAATTCAGAAGCAATTAAGTGTAGTGTGGAAGGTAGGATTATGGGATAGATACACCAATAAAGTCTTTCAACAGATGGCCACTGTCCACAGCTACAGAGGCAAATGAGAAGGAGTGTGTCTCAGGCTAAGCGGGATAAGCGATGTGAGATGGCTGAGGAGGGAAGAATGTGGGTAGCCAGACAGGATTCACCACGCGAGCAAAGGCAGAAATGGGTTCAGACGAGGGCCATTAAACATGTGATACACTCTCACTGAAGACGTCCGAGGAATCTCATTCCAGGATGTGTTAAATGAAAGGAAAACCAGTGAACACCACAGACTGGTATCAGTGCAGCTCATCCCAGACCCAGAAGCAGGAACTAAGTGACACTTGGAATGACTTCTGGTCAAGGCCTCCGAGAAAAATGAGTTTCCTTGACTTTCACTCTGAGTAAATTCATCTCCCCACTGGTTGAGCCCGGAGCAAGTCAACAGGATCCTGTGAGTCTCCATGATTCAGGTGCTCCAAGCTCAACTGGTCTGACAGTTGCAGTTTTTAGTGACTGCTGCCTTGTGTTTGGGCTGCAGATTTAAGGTGAACATTACAGGATCTATGAACTTTAAACAGCCAGACCTTCCTTAGAAGAAATCTGAGCCATGCATGTTAAGATGAGCATGTTTTCAGCTTAAAAGATTAATACTCACTTTAAATATTGTCATCTATTTCCTGTAGCTCTCCTCCCTAAAACCAGCACACACACACACACACACACACACACACACACACACACACACTTTGGCTGTTAAAGTAAATGTTGGTACACCAAAAATAGTCCCTCCCAGCTATCTCCCCATGTACATTTTTTCAGGGGTGGTCTATTTTTTCCCTCTTTTTTGAATTCTTACTACGGTCATGATTCACTTGGGCATTTTATTTTAGTGAGAAAGGACTTCCCCCTTCTACCCCCAGATCATTCTCTTCCCCACCTGCTACCCTCTCTGTGGCCTCCACATTAAGCCAAAGTCACCACACTCAGATTCTTGCCTCAAAGGGGAAAAGGTTTTCTTCTGACAAACTCGCTTATGGGAATCTCTGATTTTCTAACTGTGTGCTATTTATACTTAGCCTTTCAATTAATGTTTGTGAAACCTACTGTATCGTAAACACCAAGCCAGATCCTGACTTGCTAAACTTGGATCAAATAGAAGCTATTATCATTTTTAGAAGCTGACACCAGGACGATCTGCCCTCCTCTCCCTCCACTCCCCAATCCCCAGAATTTGAAAAAGATTCATTTCTGGATTAAACGAATTTACTCTTACTTGTACTGATCAAGAGGTAAAATTAAGAAAATATATTTCGAGATTCTGTCTCAGATATTGGACATAGACTTTCTGCCATAGGGAAAAACCTTTGTATTCTATTACAAGTTAATTACTAAATAGGTGTTGCCTGTAAGTGTTAATTATACATCATGGCCCATCTCTGGGAACACTGCCTCCCAAGTAATGATCATTAAGCTAAGAATATCTCTGTTCAGCTCACAGGAGACATCCTGACCAAGCCCACCTGTGGATGCCTACAGGACAGGAGAGGTTAACACATCCCCTCTGGAGGCTGACATGGAATTGTTTGACTTTACTCCCTCTCCTTTTTGTATAAAAGAAGCGTGAATTCTAACTCAGGCAAGGTGGTTCTTTGGGATACCAGTCTGCACCATCTTCTCAGTCAGCTGGTTTCCAGATAAAGTCCCTGTTTCTTGCCCAAACAACACACAGCTTGATTTATTGGCCTGTCTACAGTACTACAAGTTTGGACTCGGTAAAAAAAAAAAAAAAAAAAAGTTTAAGGAACCTCCATTCCATTCTCCATAGTGGCTGTAATTTACATTCTCACCAACAGTGTAAGAGGGTTCCTTTTTATCCACACCTTCTCCAGCATATATTATTTGTCTAAATTTTAATTATGGCAATTCTTAACGTTGTGAGGTGATACCTCATTGTAGTTTTGATTTGCATTTCTCATAATTATCAATGGTGAGCATCTTTTCATGTGCATTGTGGCCATGTGTATGTCTTCTTTGGAGAAATAACTATTAGATCTTCTCATTTTTTGATTCGGTTGTTTTTCCATTTCAGAAGCATGAGCTGGAGATTAGTGCCTCGTGTGTCGCATCGTTTGCAAATATTTTCTGCCATTCTGTGGATTCTCTTTTCATTTTAATTATGATTTCCTTTGCCATGCAAAAGTTCATGAGTTGACTAGGTCACATTTGTTTATTTTTGCTTTTATTTTTATTGCCTTGGGAGACTGACCTAAGAAAACAGTGCTAAGATTTCTGTCAGAATATTTTGTCTATGTTTTCCTCTGGGAGTTTTATGGTGTGATGTTTCCAATGTAAGTACTTAAACAATTGTGAGTTCCCTTTTTCGTATGGTGTGTGGAGGGGTGAGGAGGCTGTCCTAATTTCAGTGATTTACATGTAGCTGACCAACTTTCCCAACACCACTCGCTGAAGAGACCGGCTTTTCCCCATTGTATACTCTTGCTTCCTTTGTTGAAAAGTAATTGACCATAGGTGTGTGGGTTTATTGCTGGCCTCTCTGTTCTGTTCCATTGCTCCATAGGTCTATTTTTTATGCCAGTGCAACGTTATTTTAATTACTGTAGCTTTGCAGTGTTGTCTGAAGTCTGGTCGGGTTATGCCTCCTGCTTTGTTCTTTGTCCTCAGGATTGCTTTGGCAATTCTGAGTCATTTATGGTTCTGTATAAATTTTAGTCTTACTGGTTCTAGTTATGTGAAAAATGTCATGGGTAATTTGATAGGGATTGCGTTAAATCTGTAGACTTCTTTGGGTAGTATGGTCATTTTAACAATATTAATGCTTCCAATCCAAGAGCATGGGGTATCTTTCCATTTCTTTGAATCATCCTCAGTTTCTTTTCTTAATATTTTATGGCTCTCAGCATATAAGTCTTTCACCTCTTTGGTCAGGTTTATTCCTAATTATTTTATTTATTTTGATGCGATTTTATTTTAATTTTTTCAAATTTTTGTATTGTGCAATATGCATAACATTTATCACCTTAATCACTTTTTTAAAACTTTATTTCATATCGGAGTAGAGTTAATTTATAATGATTTGTTACTTTCACTTGTATAGCCTAGTGATGTACTTATACATAAATCTATTCTTTTTCAGATTCTTTTCCCATAT